>NC_066352.1:4210037-4525287 GCF_024516045.1 Bombus affinis | reverse complement strand
TAGAGCACCCTTCCTCCATACCGTGATGCGGCAGATCTTAAGGCTTGCCGCCCAAACGCCGTATACAAGGTGTCTTTCTACGACCTTACACTCTTTCAATTCCAATCATGCTTCATCTTATCCAGAAAAATAACGACATTTCTCTAGAAACATCAAATTTGTCCATACGCTAATGAAATAATCGAACGACACGGTGATTAGAAAATGTTTCCAACTTGAAATAAATTTCCAGCGGATTCTTACTGATGATAATTGTGGATAAGATTAAAGCAAGAAGCATCGATGAACGAATGTTTAGCTGACGATCCCGTCACCCGTTACATTCTTCAAACAACACACGGACTCGGTGGCCAGAATATATCCCCTTAATTATCCTGTGTGTGCATTCTGAGTGTGAACTCTCCATTAATCATAGGAGAAGAGAAGGGTAGGTTGCCGTCGCTATAGCCGGAGCGATTTTAATTCAGACTGGCCGCTCCATATGTATTCTACGGGGCCCACGAGATCATTAGTAACGTTAGGTGGACACCTCCGAGTCGTTCTTCATTCTGATGATGCCACTGCCTCAGAATCCACCGATCCGCGTCGTCATTGGCGACCGACACCGTATCTGCGCCGGTTCTCGGAGGAAACCGGCAGCACGTCTGCTTCCCCGGGCGAAGGTTCAATGCACGTTGAAAGGAATCAGAAACCGAGCGATTCAATGGGCCTCTGCTACTGTTCACCCAGTGATCTATTGTGCCATCTAAGCCGATCATTCTAAAATATTTTCTTAAGTTTCTTTCGGACCAACGCCACTTCTAGAGATTCCACTTTCCTTTCGCTAGATAGCGTTCGACTTCTGACTTATCGTTTTCTTCTGAAATATTATGGGCTACTAAGCTTTTAATGCGGTTGCTAGGATATGTGAAATTCTGTACGAAGGATACTGTAATTTTGGTTGTTTCTCTGTGACAATGATCTTGATAAAGAGTTTCGGTGAAGAAATGAAAATTATCGCGAGATTTTAATACACTTGGACTACTTTCTTTTTAACGAAAATTATCCTTCATTTCTGTCAACATACGCAAACGATATTTCCATTTCTTGTCGTCGTTAATATATCTCGCTAACTAGAACGAGGAGAATTCTTATCGTTTGTACAAATTGAGCAAAGTCGTGTTAATTCAATATTATCCACTCTACACCTATAACATGTTAGACGATAAAACCTACAAAGTTCTCAATTCTTACCGCGACCACCATTTCCACAATTAAACGCGAGATAATGCGTATCGTCAACGTTGCTAGCAATTATTTCGTAAAACTTAAGCAAACCCTGCAACAGATATTATCACAGTTTAACAGGACGAATTTATCCGACAGAAGTTGCTATCCACCATAGCAGGATGAGTTTAAAATTCCCATATCCTGGTTTAAGGCGGATTATTCTCTCGCATTCGTACCTTCGATAGCCATGTGTAACGATAGGGGCATCAAACCAGATAGGAACGATGTTTTATTATCGGCGTTGCGTCGTAGATCGGAGATCTGTCTCACAGGTGACTGTTAAAACGACTTCAGTTCCATTGGTCGAAACGAAACGTTCATTTTCAGGATTATCGCACCGCGACGTGTATCGCGACCAAGGGAAATTCGTAATGTCGAATTTACTCCGGCGTCCAAGGGAAATTGGATCCAGATTTAAGATGGATTATACTGATATACGTTGGGAAGGACGCGTATGCGCGTTATGGTTGGCCCGATGCGGCTTGGGTGTCAAGTTATAGGGTACACGAGTTACACGTAGAACCAGGGTACGAATAACTTCGCTGGCTGCATAGCTACCAACTTTATAGCCAATTCATTTTATACGTTATTTCCCATGAAACGGTCGTTACGCGGACGCATATGAGTGCATCCTATCTTGCGCGGAAAATCCAGCTTGCCTCGCTGCTACGCACTTTTCTCAGAAACTTCGAATTATGGCTAATTCAGATTACAGAGTATAGGGGTATGTTCTCGTTTGGAGATGTTGATACGTTATTGCTTGGTTACAAAGTTTATAGAAGTAACATTTAACACAGTTATGGTGTAGAATTAGAATTTGTGTTATATGCAGATGAACAGGCTGAGAATAAAACGTGAAAATATTCTCTTTCAATTTCACGATACAGTTTCGTTTCTTTGTTTTCTACAACAAAGAGGAGACTTTCTCCTAAAACAAACGAAGATATATTTGAAACGAGAGAGTTTCAGGATTCGTAGTAGGGTTAGAATTCGTGTTAAAACATCCTGATAAATATTATGCTAATAATGTATACGCATTTAAACGGATAATACAATGGTACTTAAACACTTAAACAACGAATTCTGTAATAAAAGAGCCATTAAAAAACCATTAAAGCAATGAGTTAATGGCGTATTATAATTAATTCGATCACGTCGTTACTCGCTAACAATTAATTAGTGTTGCTGTTTATACGACACATTAGACTCGCTCGTGGCCCTAGTTTAAGCTGAAGTAACACGACTAATTATCTGCCCACCATACATTCGTATTAATATTACATTAATGGTTACCGTAGCGATATCTTAGCGATTTCTCTCAAATAATATCAATCCGCTTTAATTACTCGATATATAGTATAGCGAGGTTTTCTTGCAAGACGATCACAGTATTTATGGAGGACGGTATACAAGGAAGAAGAGGCCGATACGCGAAAGGAAGCGAATAAAAAAAGTGAAATTCTCCGGCAAGGAATATTCGCGAGGAGGCAGTCTTTGCGACCACACGCGGATGGCCGAAGGCAGCGGCTGTCGTCGATACATCCTTGTCGATATGGACACGTGTTGCCCGACACCTTTCTCCGACGTGCCTATGGCTGCTCTTTTGGCCCTCCAGGCCGGCTCGTAAACATACAATACGCGCCAGCTACATGCGATATTATACACGCTGCGGTCACGCCGTGTTAAGCCCCGTGACGGCATTCACCGCGTGCCGAACTGCAAACGCATTCGTGACTTTTTAAAAACGTCGCGATTACGTCACATGTACCAGGTCCGAGAATGGGGTCTCATTAGTTCGGTTGATCGCCCCTTTGTTTCTTCGAGGACAGGAAACAAAACGTCTTTGGCCGAGGCGTGGGCGGTAAGATCAAAACCCGGTATCTTCGCAACGCACGTTTTCTTCGAACGAATATCGAGAAATGCTTATTGTTAATGCTAGTGGAACGTTTATGTATTTGTGGAAAGTTCAGAGTGCTATGAAAAAATACATTTTCTTGTACTTTTTATACTGCAGCCATTGTCACTTGATATTTGCTACAAGGTAATAAACGTCGTAATTTTTGGCTCATATTTGTTTTCTTAATTAAAAATATGAGTTTCTATATGGCGTTGGAATTTGCGTTTGTTACCTAATATTTCATATGAATTAATATAATAATACGTCGAAAGTTGTACGGTAAAATTCAAACGCGATGAAACTATACCTCACAGATGCTACGGTATACCACACTTTATAATAGATTTCCTGTTGCAAACATTTAGAAACTCATAACAACGTAATATGATACATTGCACCTTTGAAGGATCTAAGACTTCGTACTAACAGAAACACGGTATTCGTCAGTCAACTATCATTCAGATTTATCCACAATCCAACAGGCAAATTACAAGCTCCACTTAGAATCACTCTCAATTGCTCCGTTAAAATGACAGAAAGAAGGAATATCAACCCTCTTCTATACCATTCAAGTAGTCTGCGAAGAACTGGAGGAGCTGCTTCATGTTCGCTACAATTGCACCGCTAACAATTTGCCGCTGATTCCCGATTCCTCCAAGCTTTTCAAAGACCGCCCACGAGTAAGAAGGTCGGCTTCGAAAACTCGAGGCAGGCGTCCGCAAGGACGATCGAAGGTTGCGTCTGCGGCCGGAATCTATATAATCGATTCTGATTGCATTGAAGCCCGGTAGTGGCGGCGTTGATTGGTGCATTCATAAATATCCATTAGCGGACAATGTCGGTAATGATCGGACCTGCAGGCTACGCCCTGCGTCGGCTAAAGGGCTCCGGTAGCATCTCTGGTAGCGTTCGTAGACGCTAAAACAAGACTACGAGATCCTAGCACGCCATCCGTCTACATCTCATCGTCCCGGTGTCCTTTTTTCTTCCTCCACTTCTAGCCTTTCTTTCGTTCTTTCTTTCGACTTGTTTGCCTCATTGGAATACCTGCTGGATGAACGCATTCGATTTTCGGCTGCGTGTGTATCGGATGACCTTCGATCGGTGCTGGCTTAGCTCGTAGAAACGAACGTCAGATCCAAGGCTACACTCGAGAAGCCATCGATGAGGGAATCGATCTGAGACCCATGACGTTTTGGGCTTGGTACCTGTCTCGATGGGACGAAGGTGCTTCGGTGCAGATTAGAGGCCCCATTTCGTACATGCCTTTGAATCCTTGGCGGAAATGATATGGAATTCCTCACATTCCTATGTAAATGTTAGTTTTATGTTGTATTATGCATATTCCATAAATTTATAACAGTCTTTATTACTCGAAGAATGCATAGTGTACGAATAGCTTCGGGACGATCGATAGTACTGTGCAGGTAGATCGCTCAGTTTTTGAATAAAACAAGATTGGATAATGTATCATTCATCAGTTTGATATCTAAAGAATCATACAGAATAGTGGAGTAGATTGAATAATTAAAAGGTAATTAAAACAATAACAACTAAAAATTTAATTTCTACGAATCATATCTAATGCTATGCTTTGTTCTGATTATGACAATCTCTGATTATGAATATTCATAACCACGTGTAGTAGAATTTCTAGAGTTTAAATTGAGGATGACATGTAAGTAATCGTTTAGATAGCGAAACAACAATATTTCTATTATAATGTTCCGTACAGTAAATAGCTTCGAATAGTTTGGAAAATAATAGAGTGGGGAAACTATAATGTGACACACCCTGTATAATATGACAACTAGAGAATCAATAAAAACTGACCTGTCTCCAAAACTGATGACAAATAATATTCAAAAATAAATAAATAAGCTTTTACATAAAATATTTTAAATTCTACACGCAATTTCTCCGACATACTTTCTGCAAAGTACTATTATAGATACATACTTTGTTTTTCTAGGAAATCACTTATATAGTTCTCGTTATGTGTCGAATACTTTTCAGAAATACGCGTGTGCAGCAATAAAACGATTCAAATTATTTGGATAATACATTAGATGAGATAAAGCGCGGCGAGTGTTACACGCTATACTGTGTTATTTGAAGGAACATAAACCGTGAAATTTATCAGTATGATCGACAGAGCAGGTATCAGAGGAAATTGTTGCAAAAAAAAAGTCAGATGAGTTTTAATAAAACGCGGCACACAAGAGGCGAAGACAGACGTAATTACCACAGCTAGAAACAATCGTACCTGTTTAATATGCTAATATTGTATACATGCAAAAACATGTTTTCTAATTGATAAGAACGATAAAACCAGTTCCATGTAGTGGAATCTGATCGAACACCGATCGTAAATTTTCTCTCGCGATAAAACTTATGCGATATGGGGCGTTGATAATTGGACGTGATGAAATCAGTATAAACCCGTTATACTGGTGCCTGAAAATCAATTTCTCAATTAGTGAAATGACGCTTCGTTAAATGATAAAGTTCATCGATATAACTGTCTTAATATTTCCATTTCTTGAAACTCTGTAAATTCTAGTACCAAGATACACATCTATTACCAAAAGATCGAATATCTCATCCATGAGAATGAATATCCATAGAGATTAAATGGTTGCAAAATAATTTTATTGATATGACAACTTCTTCAAATAAAATTAAACCTGGCACTTACGAATAACTGAAGAAGTCATAAATAAACAGCTACCGTCTGTTAGTTGGAAATGGCTAAAATAAAATCAAGCGAGGAACACAATACCTTTTACCATAGTATTAGGTCGTCCGAAAAGTTTCTTTCATTTTATAAGGAAATAATGGATGCACAACATTTTTCGTTTCATATTATTTTATCAAATTGCGTATGATCCATTTTGTTCTATCAAAATAAAGATCACAATGTTCGACAGATTAGGTTTCATGTTTGTATAAAAATGTAAAAAAAAAAAGACACTTTTTAGACAACCTAATACTTGATAATTCCAGCGCTAATGTCGAACTGTCCAAAAGTCAAACAAATTTCACTCTTTATATTAATTTTGATATAGTATATTAATTCGGTTTCCGCATGACTCATGCGATAAATCATAACTTCTTCGTTCAGTCTACCTACCATTTACCGTTGAATCGTTGTTCCTGCGTTTTGCAGGAAGAAGAAAAACCTAACGACGTTTCGATCCATCCCATTCTTCGCCTTCTTTCGGCGTACTACGATTCATTCTTCGCTTTTTTCCAAGACAGAACGATACCACGGCTGCACGTGGGTGCACCTTCGGATTATTCGTAGTTTTTCAGTCGCGATCGACGAATCCCTCGAGTCGATAGAGGGGTAGAGGAAATTTATGAAAGTAATCCGGCCTCACTTGACTGCTGATCGGCGTGGGAGCCGACTAAAGTATTTTATTGTAGGCCACGCTCGACGAGAAATCAAACTTTCCGAGCGATAAAATACGACGCAACGGATACAACGAATAAAGGACGTGGGGTGTCACCTGTCCGTATGTTCAACAGGTAACTCGCCATTGTCAGACGACTTTCTGGGCCGAGCGCGCGTCCCCCTGCACACACATCCGATCGTTGCGTGCGGGTGCGGATTTGTCCAAGGGGGAGTTCTATCGATGCGAGGAGCGAGGAAAGGAAAGAACTACCGAAGGAACTGGTTCTCATCTAGTGGACCTGAAAATCCGATCGAATCACACGTTTCGCACCAACCGATCGCCGCTCCGAGATCACGATACGTGCTCCAATGAGATTAACATCGTATAGTGGTTAGTTTTATCTTGTGAAACGAATCTTTTCTTTTCTTTCTCTTTCGCAGAGGTGTAGAAGCGAGGACGACTTGTCAAGAATTAGCGTCTTATAGAGGCTACTATTGTAATATTTAACGTGTTTTGTGCTTTATTTTCAATAGGTTTGCGAGAATTGTTAAATTACGTAATAAGTTGTCTTGAATTTCCTTAATCCAATGATTGCATAGTGAAAAAAATACATGAATAATATAAAATATTAATTTTATTTGTTATAGGTTAATCGACATATTTCAATCAAACTATGTAGTTACTTTACTGGACAGTGACAGGATTTACAAAAAATACCAAACATCTTTATGTCCATCGGAAAACTCGAAACATTTCTATTTTTCCATATCACTGTATTATAAGAGAAACTTTCCTGTTTCTACATCAGCATTTTATGTGAAAATTTGAAAGAACAGGTTTCTTTAATAGCAGCGTTTTGCATAGATACAAGATCTTTTTGTTGGAAAAATACCAGAAAAACTGGTCCGAATTCCTGAGGAGCGTATGACGTTGGATTCGACAGATTTCCGAGGATTTAGCATAGACTGGTCGAGCAAGGCGACGCGTATAAATTAGAATCAATCAAGCCTGCTTTTCCAAACTTTCTCCAGATTAGCATCACGTCGAGTAGTTATAATTTGTGGGCAGCCCCCGCTGAGAAGCAGCCAAGGGTGTTTCTGGTCTTTCTAGCTGGAAACGTCACGGCCTGCACCCTCGTCAATATCGATACACCCACCTCGGAGTTGATGGCCGCGCGCGCGTCACGTTCCACAGAAAACCGAACGGGAACTTCTCACGGGCGAGCTGGGGCATCGCTTCGCCGCGGACGAAATTAAAATCCTGTCAGAATAATAATACCGTGTTAATCTCTCGTTCAGAATTGGACGTTCTCGATTACACGCGTGCTCGGCTCATCCTGTTCGCCCGTTCCGATTCCAATCGGGCTCTTCGATTTTTAACCGCTACGACTTTAGAATAAATTATCACGCCGCCGTGCCGCCTCGCCGAAAACAGCTGCTCTCCCCTTGTCTCATCTCTTCTTCGCTGACTTTTCAAACTTTTGCTGTAGATAAACAAGAAAATATTATCGACGATCTGTATTGCTACGTTAAGAGCTAAACAACGTACTTTATCGTAGCACTGTAAATGCATACATTTCTTTAGCAGAGGAACAGAGAAAGACACAGCCCGAGTCTCTATAGCCGTGCAAGCAATCAAGCAACGAAGTATTCGTTTCGCATCGATCAATAATCTCAAGAGAAGAAAGCTAAACGCAAAACGTCGAGTTCGTGTAGATCGACTTTTTGAACTTCTTCGTTTCTTTCGTAGAAAAATAAAAAGAAGAATTACTGGACCGAGGAATGAACGGAGGCACGTGACAGGAGATCGAAGAACAAAACATCGGCGAAAGGAAGGGAACACGCGTCAGTTCGCCGCATTGCAGCAGCCGCTGTCGATTTTCTCCGCTAGCAAATACTTCTCCGGCCAACTTTTAAACAAGATTTAACTAATTTTCAGATAGTTTAATATCTTACGTATCCCTACTCGACCTGGCCAGGCGAACGAGTTGAGTCGGAACGGCTGGCTCGTCTGCGTTGGAGATGATCGCACGACGTCGAGGGAGGAGGAGGTGGTGGAGGAAGAGTAGAAGGAGGCGGAAAGATGGGGACCCGGGGGTGGGTGAGCCTGGAAGCGAAGTGGGCTGACTGACGTGTAAAGACACCTCCACGTCCCGAAGAATTTAACTAATTATAATATGGGATAAACGGTTTATTCCCGCCTGGCAACCTACTCGCAGCGATACTGATATCCCTCGCCATATTCCCCGCCAACCCTCGTCCAGCCCTTGCTCGCTCTCTCTTCCTGAATCCCCGCCACGACTTGGCACACGTCACAGAAGTTAGCGACTCGGGGCACCGGGCCATGATTAGGCCAGATTATGGAGGTTGAACTTTGAACTCTCGCGAAGAGCGGCGAACGGGGTGGGTTTTCAACCAACGACACGACCCTCTCGACTTATCGCCCACGAATTTATCTGTGCAGTTTTCTTTGAACCTATACTGTTCTTCGATTGTGCACTTATAGTATTTTTTATTCTTCTCTCTTTTCTCTTCTTTTTTTTTCTTTATGTTATAAATGAAACACTAAAAATCGACTTTTCTTCGCGTATATACATAGATAAAGAAATATTTTCTTGCGATATAACAGTATCTTAATAAATGCAAGAAAATCCGCACAATTATTTGTAGCGGTCCTCTTGAAAAAAGATACTTAAAGAATATCAAGTTTGGATTAAAATCACTCATAGTAGTCGAAGAAGGCTAACAAGGACCGGTTTTGAAGTGTAGTACTCGCTTTCTAGTGAACCTTTATATAATAACAACAACATTAGAACTACTGTAAATTGTAACGAAAATTTTCTACCGAGGAAATTAGTATGAAAGATATGTAGAAAAAAATCTAACAAAAACAAAATCTCTAAAAATACATCGCAGTAAACTTAAGTAAATTTCTGCGAAAAATTGATCATTTTCCTGTAAAGATAAATAGAAAACCTACAAGTTTTTTTATCACGAATACTCAAACAAAGTCTGATTAAACATCTGAATAATCATCAAAGGAAAGTGTAACTATTATGCTGAGACATCAAAACAAGCAAAAGGTAGCAAGGCAAGGAACAGCCTGTGTTGTGACGCAACGAAGTCGCGATCATCGTCATTATTCTTTACGACGTAGCAAAAAGTGGCACACATTGAAACGTTCCCTTGGGAACTGCGTTCGAGATACAGTAACAGTGGAGCGGCATTGAAGCACCGGCCGTAAAATCGCAGCCAGTGAGAGCAGAGTGGAAGGGATCCATAGGGATCATTGAAATCCGTGGATCGAGACCGGACAAAAGGCGCGGTTCCTGCAACGTCGAAGGTATTCGCGCGGGCTATTTAAAAATCGTAAAAGCCGATACACACCGCGAACGGAGCTGTGGGACGCGGGCAGAGGTGGAAGACAAGCCAGTACGAAGGACCGCGAAGGATAGCGCACTCGGCACGGAGAGGGGTGCATTTAAAGTAATGGCGTTTCACTGGAGATGCTATAAATTTATCTGCCATAACTTGTTATACGCGGCTCTCCTCGCGTATTTATACATGCCTGCGCGCGGCCACACACAGATTCCGCTCGCTCGCTCGCGCGCTCCTCTGTTTCGCTCGACCGAGTTATGGCTGTCGAGGGACGATGGAATAGGGCGTGGAAACGAAACGCGCCAGGCAGAAGGAGGAAGGAGACACTGTTCTCCAGTTGAAGCATGAACGTTGCTCCACGATCAATCCGGATGAGCCACGTTGTCGTTCTGATAAGAAGGGAATACGATTAAGTTTCCTCTTTACCTTCTTCGTGTTCGAAATTTCACCCTTTCGCTTTCGTAGGTAGAGTAATCCACGAACAGCGCGATATTTCCCATCGAAATACTAGCGGGAAGAATATAAAGGATCCTAGAAAGGCGCCGCCTTTAATGGACGCTACGTCAGACGCGCGGATGAATTAAAACGAGCTGTTTTGTGTCGAAGCGTTAGGTTCAGCGGTTCCCATTATGGCGTCGCAAAGGTGCCGCCGGCAGGGGGTAAAAGAGCCATAAAAATGGCGCGAGTCAAAGACAACTTGACCGAGTGATCAGAAACGGCGTTAGGGCGTTCGTTTTCAACCTAAAGTCGATTAAAGGTCGAGATGGCGTGAACGAGAAAGCTTCGAGGTCATGAGAGACGAAGGGGACTGTATACAGCATTGGCAGAAAATTGAAATCGTTCGAGAAATCACATAGCCCGTGTGTCGTTGTGCTCTCAGAGAACTACTCTACGGAACGGTGTGAAATCCTAGCGTGTGTTCCGTGTGTTCTTTGCCGTGGTATCGGCACGAGAACACACCGAGTCGCGCATCGGGACCGTGGCCAAGGGAGCGGACGACGCGAGCGGTCCGAGGCGCGCAGTAACGTAATGGACGTCATTAGCCCGTGTAGATTATAGGGCGGCGTGCAGTAACGATCACTTCTTATAGGGCACACCGTGCCACAGCCACAGAGAACAGGGCCCACCGTGGTCAGAGGCTCGTTCCTAGAGGTCGTACCGCGACCGATATCGCAACCGCTATCACTCAGCTTCCGGTATCGTAACATTCCTCCCGTTTCTTTTCTACCTTTCAAGCCCTTTAAACGCACTGTCAGTATCCGATCTTTGATATTTTTATTTTTGTTTGTCTTCCCCTTATCGTGGAAACTAATCCGCAAATGTTTAGTAGTATTGTTATTTAATCCGAGGAAAATTGTAAGAACGAAATTTTATTCCATGTGAATCTTTATTAATGGACATTGGTATTATCTTCTTGGGTAATATTCAGTATTTTTAGTAACTTCGTAGTTAATTAACTATTTTTCTGCGGAATGCTGGATGTAATGTGAAAAATGTAAAAAACGAGGTATTAGTCATCGTATAGAGGTGTAATTCATAAACAACAGAATTAAATTTTCTTCACTATCTAACACGTAGTAAACTAATTTCAAATTCCTAGTTACGTGTACGACTAGTACATTTTGTATGTAGATAGTTGAATAAAAGTATGAGGAGTTGTTGATCATATCCTAAGATTAAAAGTATCAAGAAGACAAAACGTGAATCCAAAAGAAGAAAGAACTATCGAAATCCATTTCTGAGATCCTAACAATATTTAAAAGTTTAGCATAAATTTAATAGGATACCGGAACACATCGTATATTTAATTTATGAAATAAATAGCCTAACAGTTTCGGAATAATAATATTGTGCACTGTTTCGTTTAAAAATTACAAACTTCATTTCCTTTGGTGATTACAACCCTATCCTTGAAGCGAAAATAAATATTAAGGAATGATTCATCCGTCAGCGACAGCAGTAACACGCATGATTTATACAACAGGCATTCCCACAAGTCATTAATTAGCTGTAATTGCAGTCGCAGAAATTTATTACAATTCTTTTGAATATGTGCAATATACCCTGTACAAGGCATGCATCGTGGCGCGTCCTGTATTAAAATCTTTTACAATGGGTCATTGTTCCAAGCATATTAATTAATACTTATTCATCAGTTTGTTTGACTATTTAGCTGTACGACCAAATATACGTGTATATAAATACCTACTTCAGATATACGTATGAAATTAAAAATTTTAATACGCAAGAATTCATCAGAAAGTTTGCAATACGCCTGTTTAGAAGTATATATATAAAAAGAATATCTTACAATGAGTATTAAAGCTTAATACAATTGCTCTGTGAAATTCTTCCTATATTCTCAAATTTTTCGCAAATCTAAAACCTACAATAATTAACCGTAGAAATCTGATTTTCTAACTATATAAATTTCGCGAACTATTTAAATTTACTACCGTGGCAGCGGAGGCTTTACTTCGAAAACAGACAATCATAATTGCAAAGACATTCGTTATGGAAGTGTTCGCGAAGAAAAATCGTGTCCGGGGAGAAAATAACTTGACGTTACTGGATTCTAGGATCCTTACGAAATACACACAAATACGCATTAATCGCCCGGTAACAGCTTGGCGCGGAGCCATCGAAGGGTCTGCCGACTAGCTTCGTAAAAAGCTAAGCGTTCCGGATAATAAACCAGAGATTTACTTTGGACATTTTTAACGAGACGTTGCGATCGATCCGTTAATTAACATTCAGCGTTATCAACAATGAGCGGCTGCTACATTTTAAAATATATTGTTATTGTCCACTACAATTAATCTCAATGCACAAAATTATTCAAATTATTTTCTGCTCGTTAAAAAAATTACTTTAAAAGAATTTAATTATGAATGAAAATAGAATATTAATAGAATGGCAATAAAATGTAATAGAAACATATGTATGTGAAAGTAGTAAGATTATAAAATAATTTTAAATTATATCACAGATATTGGCGATTTATAAAGAATAAAAGATTACAAGAATATCTTTTGTACATAAATGTATCACCATTTTAGCTCGAGATTTTTGACAAGTTTACTACTTGATATAAATTTCCGCGAAATCACATTAACGAATTTACTACCGTTTAGCATCGCTCCTCATGAATATTCATAAATGTAAGAAATGCTCTAATTGTTAATTATAAGGTGAACGAGACACGTGCGGAGCCGTTCGTAATTTAGAAACAAAAACTAAGGTTAACTAGCTGAAACCAAGTTATTAAGCCCTTGCCACACGTTTCCAAACTTCTTTCCAAAGTTCCCAGAAACTTCTCTCCTACTCAAATAAGAAACTTGTTGCAATTTTACATGTCCTAAACATCGTCCAACTTCTTTCAAAGCATGGAAGCTGAACTTTGAATTCGATTACAAATCTAAAGCATCAAATCTAGAAGCGATTATACACTTTTCCAATACCATAGAAGAAAAAGCAATTTTCTCAAAATTTCACCACACTTAGGTGACATCGATGGGGGTCTAAAGTATTCAAATGAAGTATGGCTCGGCTTGAAACTCGTCGGTGGCTCGTTTAAAACTGGCGTGAAACGGAGAAGAAAGTGCTTCCTGTAGTTTGAGCCCGGTCGAACGGTTAGCTATTAGACAGACTGGAAGAACTGTTGACGTCCTAAGGTGTAGGTAAAACATGAGCTCTCAGTCTTCTCCTTGTCGATAAGTCGATGCGTGATTAGAGGGTGGCATTGTGCTTTGAGGGCTGCCTTCTGCTCCTTGCTCTCTTCTTCTTCCTATTACTCTGCCGGCAATAATTACAAGCGCGGCTTCGGGAGGAGCTCTTTGAGCTTATCGATTTCCTGGAATTAATAATTGCACGGCAAACCACTCCCGTCCCTAACACTGCGCCCCGTTCACTGTGGGTAATCGGCCTGATCTTTCGTCTTTCAGAGAGGCTCCCCCGTTTATGGCATTAATCTATCGTAGAAAAAGTAGACGGACGATTTCTCTCGAAGAGGAAGGCCTTTAAGGACAGAGAGATGACTGCCGCGTTATTCAGTCGCCCCGAACTAGCTTTTCAGTGGAACATCGTTCTCAAATAATCGAATCGACGACACAGTTGATCGATCGTTCACAATTAAAAGATATGAGATTTCTGCGAGAATACATTTTTGTTTCTCTTATCGTCTAAGAAACTCTATTTTTAGCACGGCAGAAAGATAAGAGCTGATATATTAAGTTGTACAATACAGTCAGTGGTACGTAATTTTAACAGTTATAGGGGAAAGGTAGCATTCGCTATTAGTTCTAGATATTATATAAGCAAAGACTTATAAGGTGTTTAGGGATTCAACGTGTTGACTGAAAACTTATTCCATCCCCTTATTGCGTGGTTCCTCGCTTCCTTTCCCGATACGAGCTCCTGCTGAGTTTTCGGATAAATTTTACGGGTCAAAGTAAATCCGAAGTTCCAAGGAACTCGGGAAACGCGATAGACAGCTTATAGGATTTTGCCGTGGCAGCCAGCAAAATTTTCTGCTTCGAATATACGGCATTTTCATTTGTCCTTTCTAAATTTCAACGCTTCAATCACCACATTCCGCCAACGTGTAGGCACTTTCTAAAAACACGTGGAAAACTGAAAATCACTTAAAAAGACAAAATCTAAAAAGACGAGGAAGAACGAGAGTGAGAAAGAGAGAGGAAAAAAGAGAAACGCAGGACCGGAGTTCGAGGCAAGAACGTATCGATATCCGTGCAACGATATCGCGTGCACCATCGAAATCGATAAATAACCAAGGCCCCGGCATAAATCGTGGCTTCGCTCCTTATAAATCCGACTCTGGGCACCAGGACAGACAGTTCCACGCGCTACCCGCCGGATTTTACTAATTTTCTGTCGTGCAGGCCTCGCCTGTTCCTCGTCACAAAGGCAGATAAAAGGAGGGATGCGCGAGCTTCGCAACTTTATCCTCCTTTTTCTTCCTTTACTTCCACCTCCTTCTTCTCCTTCTTCAACTTCTTCTTCTTCTTCTTCTTCTTCTGATTCTTCTTCTGTTCTCTTCCCCTTTCTGCTTCTTTCTGTCTCTGTTGTTTTCCTTGGACCCCGCCTTTTTCTCTTTCTTCTTGTCTCCGTTTCTTTCTCCGCGCTTCTACACCTCCTCCCTGCTTTTTCTGTCTCCCCCTTGACCCTCCCACCCCCGTGTCGAGACCACGTGTGCAACTCGTAGAGAGTGGGTGCACCGAGGCAATATATTTCTGGCATCCGTTCCTCCTTCGCCTCGTCCATCCATTCATAATATGCATACGCTTTTGTTGTCGCGTCCCTGTTGGGTCCGTTTTTGTTGGGCCATTAGAGGCCCACGTATCAATTTTTCTTGTAGCCGGGATGCCACCGTCGCGCTGCACCCGGATGAGATTGAAAATCGACGCGCTACACGGCCTGGTGACACGATGTCGATGCGAAAAATTGCGCGTGGGCAGAGATAATAAGGATATGTACAGTGGCTAGGAGAAGTATTTACATTTACATGTTGATTAATTAGGTTCAAGTATATTAGATTTCCTGTAATGTATAACTTGTATAAATGTATAATCTGTTTAAAAAAATATATCATTTGAAAATTAAAGTGTAGATATGGATTTATCTTTCATAGCAACTGTAACCCAGCAATAACTACATTACTGCTTGGGAACCATCATTTCTGGAAGACTTCTACATTTTTAATTTTTTGTTCTTTTTTCTCTACTTCTTGTTTTTGTATAGACACTTATGAAATCGTAGCAATTTGTATATGTTGACTCAGCAGTCGTTGGGAATCAACGAGAATTGGAGATATACATACGAATTGTTTAAAAGTGTACGGGCATCTGGAAGGTGTTAAGAAAGCAATAAAAGTTGTCTTTGTGGATACCTATACTGCTCAAACGAAGAAGAATCGTGGTCGAGATAAATTGCACCGCTAGACATCATGATTTAAATCTTGCTAATAGAAACCGGTATTCTTAGTCAGTCTGGACACGCTTGATCGCGCATAAATTATAATAAATAGGAATATATCAAAACTTGATAAATAATGGACCGACTAGGAATGTTGTGGAAAATAGCAGTCGATTCAGGATCAGAAGTTCTCGAACCACGAAATATCTCTTGCTCGTGTATTTTATTTACTAAGAAAATTGAGAAATCAATGGATTCTTAACAAATATTCTTAAGCAATATAGAGAATTATTATTGGACATTTGGGAACTATTGGAACGAAGATGTTACAGTTTTTCTATAATAATTTTTCCATTAATAAATTATCTACACGAAATAGGAAATGTCTTGAGTCTTTTCCTTTATATCGCCTTTTCCACAGTTAAACTCATATAAGAACATCACATAATTATTTGGATTATTCACGATGGTTTTCATATTTCTATTATAAATCTTCTCAATAAAGGTAATAAATTTCTTTTTCTATAATGCGCCCTATTAATAAACGATAAAACAAAATACAATAAAATTCAAATATCAAAGAAATCAGATTTCACCTGTACAAGTCTGTTACCAATAATCAAATAACCAAGTTTTACACGATTAATAAGCCATCAAGTTCCAAATAATTCAAACTTTTTCGTCACACATTTTTCTTGGACCAACCTGCTCCCTCGATAACACAGTCCATTAATTCCTGCGTGCATCTAATGCGATCCAATTTACCCGGAGATCCACCGGCATAATCCGTCCTCTGGTTTTCGAGCGGTCGCCCCTGAATAATGGTTCCGATCGTCGATCTATTTCTCCAAGACCGGACGAATATCGGCCAGGCCATCGAGAGTTAGGAGCCCCGTCGGGAAGCACGGGTGAAATATGTTCGGCAATTTTTCTTACCACGGGAATGAAAGTTGCATCCCGGTCTCGTACCTGTGTAAAGCTTTCTATTCGCTACTTTTGCAATTTTCGATATCTCTCTCTCTCTCTCTCTCTCTCTCTCTCTCTCTCTCTCTCTCTCTATTTCTCTCTACCTGGTTCATTCTGGTCAGGTAAAATCGACTCGAAATCCAGAGCAATCCTGAGAAGACACGCTGAGGGCAGACAGAGGAATCGGACAGGTCGATAGTTCGAAAGAGATGATGATAAATTGCGCCTAGGTTGGACTGACGCAATTTTCTAATTGCTGGCCGTAATTAAGGGTTGTTCCAAGGACCGTCTTCCGGCTGGGGCTACCAGGAAATTGCCTGGCCGGTCCCACACCTTTTGTCCTCACCATTTTCTCGGCATTCTTGCGTTTAGTAGGCTTCTCGCTTCAACCAAGCCAACCGATTTGCTTGTTGGACCTGGTGCTATTAGAAAGTAGTTGAGTTTTATGGGAAAGGGCAGTTGTCACTCTTCTATTGTGTTAATAGTAGACAATCAGCCCTGTACATTTTCTTTTGAAATTTTGGGAAGAATTGTTTTAGATACTTTAAAATATGTGGACACGAGAGAAAACGAAGAATAATCACACTAGAAATCAGTTGCAATTATGGGAAATTTCAATACATTTACATAATTTTTAAACTAACAATTTAATCCTTCGACGGTGTAACGCCAGATAAATTTCACATCTTAAACGTCATAAGGAATTGAAAATATGTATTTCTTATATATAAAATGCCAAACATGCAAGAAATGTCGAGAATAAAGAAATATATCTACTTCCTCTGGATCTTCCACTGAAAATACCGAAAAGGACCGAATAATATCACTACTGAAAATCAATTTCTCTTACATCTAGATATATACAACACCAACTTTCTAGCAGTTTGAGGAATCCCAACACCTGTCCTACACGCGTCATTCAATCTCAAACAATGCTCCACACAGATTATCAACCGATCCTGCGAAGCGACGCTGCCAGACAAGATAAAATAGTACAGCAATAGAAAGAACCGAGAAGTCAGAATCATCGAAGAAGCAAGGAAGCTTGGCCGAAATCTTGGTTGTATCTGAACGTTCGATCTTCCGAGCGGAGAACGTGATTGCGATGCCTTATGACTTTCTTTCCCTTTTTTCCCCGGTTTGTCCCCGGGGCCCAGGCCGAAACCTGTACCGATATCCGGAGCCGCGTTCCACCGGAGACGACTTATAGCGGCCGTAGAAAGGTAATGGATCCCAATAAAGCATCGATACGTGTCGGTGTATATCAGGAGTCCGTGGGACGCGTCGCGTAAGGACTCAATACAAGCGTGAACAGGGGGCGCGGCGCGTCCAGGACGATGGGCCATCTCGTAAAATAAATCGGTGACATCTTGGAAGGCTGGTTGGGCGATTTGTGTGACGGACAAGCGACCGGGCTATACGGCCACCGCGAGACCGTATGAAGACGTCACTGGCTCCGGTTCGAGCCTCGTATCGGCAGAATCATTTGTCAGGAGTTTCACGTCGCGCGGCTGGAGGTCTGTCTACTTCTGATCGACCCGCTGATTGACTTATTGTGCAGATCGCGGATAGTCGCCTGTCGACGTGACAGTGATGGCTTGATGGCCCCGCGCGCCACTGTACTGCACGCTCATGCTAAATTGTTTTTCCAATGTAATCAAGCCTCGTCTCCTTCTTCCCTTTGCGTTTCTTTCTGTTTGATCAACTTCCTGGAGGAAATCGAAGGTTACGTCGCATCGTCTTCATATCTCCTGTAAGACATCGGTGTCAGGAATAGAAGATTATGTAAATAGCTAGTGGATGTTTGCAATTGAATAAAGGATAATCGAATAATCTTGAAGACAAGTGAAGCTTCATAGCGTAATCATCGTTGTAACTTCGCATTTGTCATTTTAATTTATGTAATTAAAGGAAGAAGAAAGAAGACTTCAGTTTATGTTTTATTGGGAAAATTTACACATTTGCGGTTTTGACATAGCGTGGGTAATATGTTTCCTCAGCTTATTTTTCTTTTGAAGAATTATCGGTATTCGCTGTAGATTTTGTAGAAAGCGAATTTTTCCTCGCTTGTCGGAAAAGAGATTTCGATGAACATATCGTTAGTTGTAGAACAGTGTATTACTGATATAACTAACGTTAAATTCCTAAATTTCTTCCATTTCCTGACATTTCGAAAGTTAAATACAACTTGCATAATCATTGAGAGTTTATCCGAGAAACAGTTCAGAGTTACAAGTTGCAGTTAGATATGATTTGCACGTGTTCGTTGAATGTCAGCGATTATGATATACGATGGGACAATAAAAATCTTTGCAGTAATTATGTAATGGCAACGAAACTTCATTAATCTCGAGCGATGCAAAACAATCTATAAGTTGAACCTGACGACATTTCGATGAGCGTAAAGTTGCGTTGATGCTAAATCACAGCCAGAGTAATTGCGCAATCAACAGGAGCCCTGGTACAACTATCAACGTATTAATTTATCATTATTTCATAGGCTATAGAAAAACATTTGTCATGGCGTACGTTATTCCTTATATCTTTGACTAATGATTAATTAAAAAGACATTAATCCGTGCGTCTTCATTTACATCCAATACACATCATATGTGTACTAAAGCGTCGATATACTGAAATATTCACATTTTTATCGTACGCAATTCGTATTTTAAATATTAAATTCGATTTTTCTATTGCTAAGTTATTGCACGAATATCACAAATTTTCCAAATTCCGAATCTTCTTTTCCTAAAGAATGCAGGAATTTGGAAACAGAAGATTAGGAAGTTTGAGTCAGTATTGAAAGATTGTCCTTAATAGAAACGATTAGTCCTTTCCTAGGTCGAGGGAAAAATTATTTCCGTCGGTTATTTATTGATAGTGGAGATCTGAAACCTCTAAATTTTCTGTCAAATACCGCATTTTAATATTGGTATATAAGTTTCTCAAATCTGTTTTATACGCATCCCTAGATGTATCTCATAGTATCATAAACTGCTGAAACAAAGAGAAATACAGGCTGAGTAGAAAAATGAAAGAAATAAACTACAATAATAAGAACATCTCTGAGAATCGATTAATATCACAAAATCCAATAAATAGAAACTTATAATCCCCATTTATCTACCGCTATTAATTTCTCGACAGATCTACCTGTTTCAGAGCTGCGAGGCTTCGTAAAAGCATACGTAATTCGAAGATCTTCGATCGGCAGAATGGTGGTCGAACGATAGTTGAAACGGCGCGAAAGGAGCAGCTAAGCCATAATTCAAGAAAAAGGGAGGCGAGCGGGGCACGGTGGAGTGCGTCACCCATTGTCCAAAGGCGGGTGTGGTTTGTCGTTGTTGGAGCAACGCGTAGGATGATCTACCTGGGCCATACCTTGCCCACAGCCAGACTTTGCTCGTCTCTCTAATGCTAATATCGTCTCCGAAATTGTACGAAGGCGAGACATGTCTGGTCGGCGAATTTTGCGACCATAAATCCATTAGCCACGCTCGTGAAAAAGGCTCACTGACAATGGGAATGGTGGCTTGACAAACACTTACAGTTTCTTATACTTCTTTTACCCTGAAAACTTTCTAATGAACTTTGTATTGACTCGTCTCACCGAATCGTTTCCCGATCGATCCTGAATCCAGCTCTATTACACGCTCGTAGATCAGTTTACTTGATAAGAAACATAGACACAGGCACGTACAAGGGCCAACTGCTTTATTATTACGAGAGAATGTCTAATAAAAATTACTTCCTCGCCAGATTTAGATCAGATAATTGGCCAGATTATCGCCGGTTTTATTTACCAGGGCTGTTTTAAGCGTACAAGTTGGTTCCACGAAAAAGAAGAGCCTAGTAGGCCTTTCGAGTAGCTCACAAAGGCTCTCGCGACTGTCATCATCTTTATTAAGTACGCAGTACCTTTCAGCCGGAGAGCTGGATTTCCAAGTCTCTTCATCAGTCGTTCCGCTTAATCGGGCCCCGAAATCTTCCGTCCAACGAGAATTACCCAAATCATCGTTCCCCGAAAGCGGCCACCAAAAACGTGCCCATAAACTTCTCTCGAGTCCTCCGGTACAGAAACGACGTTTTCTGCATTTATGGTAGACGTGCTCCTGTCGTTGAATGACACTGCTATCAGCCAGCCAAAATCGCCCGTATCAATCTCTTCAACGGACAATTGAAATTGACACCGAGTCAAGGGGAGGAAGGTCTCACACCCGCATGCCTAAATTGTATCAGCGAATCAGTCGCGGTCCTCGATCCATTCGGGCCGATTTCCACGATTAACGCGGTGTGCACATCCAACACCGTCATCCAATAAATTCTCAAATATTAATCACGACCTTTTTTCCTTCCTACCACCCTCACTGGGGTTGCTTTGTGTTATTTGAAAATTTATGGCCGTTTAGACAAAAAAAAAAAAAAAAAAAGAAAAGGAAATATATTAGGATGATTTTATTGGAGCTTTTAGAGTTCGATACCTGCGTTTCTTATGATGAGCATTGTGGCTAGAATGGAAGGCTATATGGAGCGATTGATACGCTAAATAAAGCGTTTTTAAACATGAAAAATGATTTGTTTTCTACTTTTGAGTTTCAGGACGGTGGTTAAATCGAATCTTTTTGACAGATTTTGAGGTTTAGCTTCAAGTAGACGTATGAAATATACATACAATTTACTTACTCGTACTGCGCATTCACTGGTCAGAATCCAGAAGGTGTTCATCAAAGGTGCTATAACAAATAAACGTAAGAATACACGATTAGTCAGTTGCACACAATGCTAAGTTCGTGTTTCATTAATTGTCGTAATGTTATTCAAATGAAGTTTAAGTATCTTTAAGTCGAGTGCATCGCATTTTGACACGCAATAAAAAATAAAAAATAGAAACCCATGAAACGCCCCGACCTCTGAAGCAACTTTATCCAAATAGTTTCTATTTTTCAGCTGAACGAAACAATGTTTTCCCTTTGCGCCAAAAATGCTTTGCTAGCAACATATTAAAAAGAAAGAGGAAAGGAAAAAGAAAGAAAAATAGATCTCATACAACGTTGCATCGTTCTTCTTCTTGGGGGCAGCACGGAGGTGTAAAACGCGGAGTTTTCTCGGCGACGTAAATGCCGTAAGCGCGATAAATTTCCCGTCGGGAAGGGAATTCCAAAAGTTTCCGATTCAAAAGACGCCGCGTGGAGAAGCGGGGATGCGAAGGCGCGGCCATGAATTATGCATGAAAGCTTCGATTCGCGGATTAAGCGAGCGCAACCCGTGGTTCTAGTGTCTATTCTTCGTCCTGAAAGCCGAAGCTAGCCAACCGGAGCTGTCCGTGGCGAATGTTGAAAGATTCGGACCGTAGAGAATGGATAAAATCGTCAAAGGGACCAGAATCTATGAAAGCATCTCCAAAACGATCCAGTTTCCTTTGAATAACTCCATCCCTGCACGACTGCTCTTACTACATCAAACTGTATCACGATTGAAATTACATTCGTCATGTTTCTGTCTTATCAGGTATGTATCGAGTTGCTAAAATATTGACATTCCTAGTTTCAGTATTCTTCCAACAAAACGACGATGTATTTCTTTGGAACTAATTAACCCTACGTGTAACTTAATATAAAAAATAATAAGGTAATAAATATTTTACAGCGATTTCTAATATTCCCGATCGTTAAATCTTGCCAGCGTACTTCCACGAAACCATTTAGTTTCTCCTCCGCGTATCGATAACGATCGGAGGGCATTATCCTCAGAGAATAATTTATCATACGAAGAAACACCAACCATACTATTTCAAGCGGAGCCGCCGAAAAAATGTGGAACTAGCGAAGATCGATCAGAAATTTCTATCACGAATGAAGGCGAACCGGTACCGGGGACCGTTTCGGCGGCTCAACCACATCAAAAACCGATCGCGCGGGACTCCAAGACGCATCATAATTATCATGGAGCCCCGTTTGCGCGGGTGGAATACGAAGCAGCCGGGGCAGCCAGCAAGTCTCTTCTCTCTCGCGGTATCAGGCATTTCTATTTACGGCCATGGGCTCCCGGGGCCGACGAGTTATGATATTGTTTCGGCTGCTTCTCGGAATCTACGCGATCGGTGACTCGGATAAACCCAGAAAGGGAGAGAAAAAGAGAGAGGGAGCGAAATCTGCCTGCCTCCGCAACCCTATCTCGGTGCTTTCTGTACCTTCCGACCGGTTGGACCGTGGACAGAGGGAAGCGGGGTCAGACGGAGGTATACACTTTTATTTCTTCATCAGGCAACGCTCAACTTGCCTACCTTTTATGATCGCCTGACTGCTTCATCAGTTCACCAACTTTCCGAACGCTGTATGCCCAGTCAGGTTCCTGATTTCATGGTGTTCCTTCCTCTCTCCCTCTCGCTCTTTTTTTCCCTTCCGTTCTATCTTCCTCGCTTCCACCTTTTTCTTTCGTCTCTGTTTTCTCTGGCTCGTTGCTTGTTGCCGCGGAACGGATTTTTCTTTGTGCTCCACTGGAACGTTTGGATCGCGGATTTCACGGCAATTTGGAAATTGTTACGCGACAGGCTCGACCGTGCTTGCAACGGGCCACGAGCCAGTGAATCGCGGAAATTTTTCGTCCCACGTTCATCGAATGAAAGAATTTGTATCAACTTTGCTGCTCGAGCTACGTATCGCATTTACGGATCAAGTTTAAGGCCGGAATATCATGCCCATTCCCTTTAGAACTTGTTTGAAATGTTTGTTGTGAATTAATTATGCCATAGAGAATTATGCCATTCGACCACCTGCATCGCTATTTTTACGTTCACAAATATCCTTCCGAAGGGTCTGAAGAAACATAATGTAACAAAGATATCGACCACAAGAAAGAAAATAAAAAGAAGATGACTGCGCTTCTCGTAAAATGACAAAGTTTCTTTGTACACCGATTGGATCTCCCAATATACTAAACGAAACTAAACTATTACAATTTTCTATGTACGAGCCCTAAATGTAATGTATACACAAGTATGTTTGGAGTAACTAAACAATACAAAATTAATAATCAAAACCTCTCTGATATATCTTCCAAATTTTATAGCAGTATTTCGATTAATTTGAAAAAGACCGGTCAATCTTTGCTCCCATTTGCTGAAGTTATTCCGAGTAATCGTTGTCAAAGGTTCTCAATAACTTTGATATCAAGTTAAGTAATTAAGCTCAATTGATTAATAATTATGGATAGTAGATGATTATGGTCGAACGATTAAATTCGGAAAATAAGTTGACCGTGGCCGACTGCGCGAAACGTCGCGATAAATATCTCGGTATTTAAGAAAAGGATATCCAGCCGACGAAAACGCACGTGAACCCGTCGAGGCGGCACTGTCCCTAGAAACGAAGTGCAGTAAAACGAAACAGCGATGACGCGCACACGTGTTCGACACGATTACTATTCCGCGGCCGTGCCTGTCCGGTGACTTATGTTAATGTTGTAATTATATCATCCTAATCTACCGAGTCGCCGCGTATACATAGCCTACGTGTCCACATCCTATCAAATACCCATCTTGAAAACTGCTATACGTGCCAGAATGCAAACTCCACAGTTGCGAGGCGAACTCGCGTTTCTCTGAATCTCACGGACACACTTTGCCCATTTCAACTTTTCAGTCTCCTTCGTTTCGTTCCGTCTATCCACTCCTCTCTGTGTTGAAAGAACCGTCGTGCTAGGGCGGATAAGTGGTTGGAAAACCTCTGGACGGAAGTGGGTTATGTGAACGCGAAGGGGTTTGACCTAGAAAAGTTCCATCGTAGTTCGGTGGATCGTCGAAGTTCCGCTTTTGAAGAAGATCGAGCCGTTTCGAATTATTGCGCTTGCTCTCCTGCCAATAAGTTGAGGCGGTTCCTCCAGTTAGAAGGAATGTATTAAGATTCTCGATAATGAGAAGTTTCGTTAAATAACATTCCTTGGAGATCATTGTTGTAGCTATGTGATTGACGAAAAGTTTTCAATTAATCTGATTTTTAGAAGCTCGATTGTCAATATCATAATGTTCGATATCGTTTGTACGTAAAAGAATGAAATATACTTTCAGAAATCATATTGCAAGATACATTTTTTATACATTGACATTAACAAAAGCTACAAACATACCTACAGAAACGTTTAAATCATAATTTAACATAAAAGTATCATGTGTAACGTTGAAGTGAACTTTTCATCAATTATTCGCAACTTTAGGTGCAACATAACGATACCTAATTAACCCTGCGATTATGTTTGATCCTATCAACGTTGTCAAAGTTGTCCAACCTTCGTTGCTGGAGAACTTAAGCACAATCAAATTCCAATAATTCATGGTACCCTAACAGTTTTCCTAACCACAAAACGGGCCGTTTTAACCCTGAACAAAAGTTGATGCAGAAAAGGAGCGGTAGTTGAGAGAGCAATGGCGAATATTCGGCGGAGAGAAAGAGAGGCAAAGTTCCCAGAGAGTTATCCTAGGTTAGTTATGGCGGCGACAGTCCCCGCGCGCGGTTACAGAAGTATTTGAATGGCTGTCGGCCCTTGTAAGACGTCAAAAAGTCAAAGGGAAACCACTAAAATCAGTTAGGGATCTCAACTATGCGTGAAAGTAAGAGGGGACAAGAGAGAACAGACTCCAACGACGAGGAAGGGACTAGGAGATCACACGAAAGGATCGGCGGAGTTTATGGAAATTTTTTTTCCCTCAGAAAAGGACCGTTACACGCGTTTCGCCTATTTCCGTGGCACGACCACTTATTGGCTACATTTTGTCCTTAAGACAATAGTTTGTCGTTCTTTACGACCCCGCCGATATCTCAGTTCGAGAATTATTGTCCGGGAATGTGTCCTTTAGCCTGTAAATCGTGATATATGTCCCGACCCACGCGACCTACAGGAAACGAGGAAAACGAGAAGCTGAAATCTCAATGCGCTATCAATACAACGCTGCACTTTTTCTTTGCGTGTATCGTACGGAAGAACATCATCTAGATATTCTGATCGTGATATTCGTCATTGTTATTTGTGTAATGTATGTTGAAACGAAAAACGCGGTTTTTAATAATTAACCCTCTATAACTGAAATTTCGTTCGCTTATAAGAAATAAAAATTGTTCATTTCGACGATGTGATTTGGATGAAGTATACGTTTACTTTCAAGGCTGATACAACTAAGAATTATTTTCACGAACTCGTATAAAAATTTCATCGGTGGAAATCAATCTAGATTCACACGTTCTTATCTGAAGAACAGAAGAGGGAGAGAGACAAGATTAACTAATTCTACACCATAAAGATCAATTAGTAACAATGGTGTTCAATCTGCTCCGCCATTGAAGAAATTAGAAAAGTTGAATGGCGCGTGCCGTGCCGCATGTTTCCCTCATCGACAGCGAAACGAACGCTTCAAGTACATCAGAATTCATTTGATCGCGTTCCAAGAACACGCGCACAATTCTGTACAGCATGTTACCCCATACACAGCAAGGAAGGGAAAACGAGAGAACGGAAGAAGGAAAAGGACATGGCCGGTAGAGCCGCGGCGTTGCGAAGATGCGGATACATTTTTTACAAAACGTTTCTCATTCCGCGGCGCATTACTAGAGGAACGAGAGAGGGATGATGCGCGGGGAGAAGCTTGGACAAGGAGCAGGCCACGAACGGAAAAGAGGGAGTGGGAGGGAAGGCGAGCCTGAACATTTCGTGAAACAAGGAAAAATGCGACTCCACCGAGGCACGACCGCAGCATTTTTGTCTTTACAAAATTATGTATTCCGCAGGCCTCCGCCATATCTCTCAAAGCATAACAAGTTCCCTCTGTGTCTCTCTTGCCTCCCCCCACCCACCCGCCCTCCAACTCACCCCCCTCGACCCACGACCACTATTTCTTCCTTCTTCGCTCTTCTCGACTACGACCCACGAGATACCACCGTCCTTCTTTCATCTTCCACAGCTCGTTTGCTCTTTCTACCAGCCCCTCTCCTCTTCCTTTTCCGGCCGTGTGCTCGTGGATCTCCTCGTCCCATCCGCGCACACACCCACGGCGCGGCGTGCCACGTCTTTCCGCAGATCCACGTCCATCGTTTTCCTACAACGTAAAGTCCGTACGAACGCGAGCCACAGCTACCGAAATCGAATATCCTGCGGGAGGAGAAGCTCGACCGTGGGATAGTTCAGCCTGTTCATCGTGAACACCAATCCTACGCTTTGATTTTCTCGCTACCTTCTACCTGGTTATTAATCCCTTCAGCTGCCCTATACTGGATTGAAGCGCTTCCATGTCTCTACCGTTGGATTGGAAGGTTCTTAAATTTCCCGAGTCTAAATCGACTCTTGGTTATGTTTGCACTGCTGTTTGTACTGCTGTTAAGTTCGTTAGACTCGAAGGGGTTTCGCTGGGTTTTTAAGTCGGTTTGGTGTCGTGTTTCTTTGTCGATGATGGTCCTCATATAGTAGCAATATAGTAGAAGCATTTTATAAATTAAGGTCTTTGTCCTAATCAAGATGTATTAGTTTCGAATCTTCAATATTGTCATGATTATCGACCAGAGTCGATTATGGATTTTACAACAAAAATTAATGAAATACTATTTTTGTTATGTTAGTAGAAAAATTCAGTAACTTTGAATATTTGGCTAGAAATAAACAGTCAAAAAAGATTGACCGTTACATGGAGTGGCCGTAACGTTACTAATCGTCGTAGCATTAAACAGATGCGTTGCAAGTAACTTACACTATGAATCTAGAAAGTTGTATCGAAATCTGCATGTCACACTTAGCTAATATTCCTGTTACTGATTCATCTAAGTTGCTCAATGGTTCGCACAATACGATTTCAGCGAAGTAAGCCTTTAAGCCTACCGTCATGTCAGAGGAATCCACGATCTCATTGAGAGACGAGCCAGTTAACACGAACCACGGTTGCCACCGTAAAATTTTCGTTTCCAGATCACACGGGATCTGGTTTACTGGCGGAGCAGCTTGGAATCGGCGCGAACATCGCCAGTTTCCACGATGGCCCATGTTGTGGAGCCTCGTAACGGTATCCAAGACAGTTCGTGAAGATTTCAGCTCTCGATCGGCCGATGTTCGAGGAATTCGACTGTCGGCCTCGCGATCGGCAATGGTAGACGTTTTGTAGGACCGTTAGACGGTTGTTGACGAGCAACTGTTTGGACATTATGCCCCGCTTCTCTGTAATCTGACCGATCTCAGCCGGTGTTCCTTACGGGGGTTGGGGCGGCTGGTCGTGTGGCGATCCATTACACCTTCCACGCGGTATCTTCTCGCAGCATCTAAGACAAAGTCTCTGAAGAAGGCGAACAGGAGAAAGGGAAGAGAAAAGGTATCCGTGTCAAACGAGGAGGGCCACGGAAACTCCCCGCACCCGACGACATTGACGGATTCTCGTCGCGGGCTCGATGCGATCAACGCCATGCCTATCTATCATTCCATTCGAACAGTGCTCGCTAACTCCTATTAGAGTGAATGATCGCGTGGAACGTTTCTTTATGCTATTCGAGGGATTGTCTCGTTACTTAACAGAACATACAGCGCGCAGTTACAACGATGATACGATCTCAAGAGATAGTGCAAGTGCACGAAGGTAAACGAATAGTGGAGTGAAACAATTTGGAGAACATTGACATCGACTAATCGAAAAGTTTTACTTTCACTTGCGATCGTAGATAATCCCAACGAAATTTCAAAATTGTATTTGTTCCTTCGGAATTACTATATCACTGAAATAAGTTTCGAACGTTTTACTCGACGAATGGTAATCTAATAAAGACATTGCTGAGTATCCCAAAATTTCATGCTTTTTGAAGGTTTAGAAAAGCGAAAGAATGAAGTTTGAACATAAATGATTCAATTAGCATGTGGTGGATTAAGAACACAAACTACGTTTTCTGCAATAAATAAGAATTTCATTAAAACTTTTGTGAAAGATGACGCCTGATATATTTTAATGATGCTGAATCGAAAACACACGAAGCCATTTGTAGTGTTAATATTTTCTGAAATCTTATTCCTGGGTCCCTACTGTCAGTCATTCTCGTCAGAAAAGCACGTCGTTAATCGGACCCAAAAACACACCTAACGAAAATCCTGATTCCCGGGGATTTTCAAATTTCATAAACAACGTTCGTTGAAACACGATATTTGCGGCTGTTATCGTCCCGTGGTATCTCCGTCTAACCTCTCGAAATTTCATGAAAAAAGCAATCGCCGCGAGGACCCGTTGTAATTCGCGATTGGCCTCGTCGAGGAACGACTTTATTGGAGCTCCATTAAACGGGAAAAGCAGCGAACATCGTGCACGTATATGACCGTCATAAATCGATCGTTGCGCAAATTGCCTTGGCCCAACATCTGGCATCGTGTTTGCCTATCAGTCGGATCACATTCAACGGCGGTGAAGGACAGAGGAACCGGGAGGAGATCAGAATTCGATAAAACCGCTCCAGACCCCGGTGTAAAGTGCTTTACCACGCTCCGGAGCAGGAGGTAAATTGCGCGTAGTGCTGCGTTCGGGTCTTGTAGGAACGAGTTTCGCATTTTACAGGCGTGTGATCGTTCTACTAAACGACCAATCGAATCGTACTGGATCCCCCGTTTATTCGCTCCTCGAATGGATCCGTTGTCGGGCTATTTACTCTTCGAGCCACGAAGAACGAACGCGCGAGCAACTCTGTTCTCCGTGGTCGTCCCGTAGTGCTTTTCTTGCGCGCCAATGCGTCATGGCCACGGCCACGTTAACGTTCGTGTTTTCTGAAGACGTTGCTTGCCTTTGGATAGTTCCTTCAATGGGCTATGAGTAATGCTCCGAAGAACATTTTTCTGACTGTCCTCTTCTCGATTGCCCGCATCTCTCCCACAGATTCCACGCTTTGCCAGAATTAAGTTCGCCGAATGCGGGAACGTCATATTGGATGAAACGTCGGTTTACGTCGATAAAGGGTTGTTGTCAGACAGTTTCAATTATATCGCGTTTAACTTTATAATTTTTTCTGCTATTTTCTTTCATTAGCGCGAATGAGTTTTATGCTTATGAGTTTTGTATCATCAGACAAATATTTCTTACAAATTAGATTCTCGACAAAATGTTTGATCTAGTGTGGTTAATTGATAAGAATGAAACATACAAAAATTCCTAAATCAGCCTACTGTCACAGACGTGGAAAATTGATTTACTTTTATCGAATTTTCAATTCTTTGCGCTTCTATTATTCGTCTCACTTATATAAATTGACAATTATAACTGGAATTTAGAAATACATAATATTATTCATGATATAACTTTTCACTTCGATGTCCATAGAAATTTTGTATGAAAATAATATCACAGAAAATATGTTGCATCAGCCGTTACCATAGAAGGAAGTGTTATATTTATATGGATATAATTACCGGGCGCAAGAAACTACCTATTTGCCTCTTTATTACTTTCAGACTCCACTCGACTTGACTTTCTATAACATCGTAGCGAAAACGATGTTTAATTAACAGTAACATCAGCTTGTAATTACTTATTACGTATTTTAATGTGTTCCCCACGTAAAAAGATTCCAGCAGGACTAGCACGGTTTTTACGAAACTGTCCTGTGATCCAAGCTAACCGATAGCGTCTAGCTTCTACTAGCCGATCGTTAGATATACGGAAACTTTAACGTGGTTCAGCATCACGGCTGTCAGTTATAAGATAGCGACACTATATGATAGTCACGATGCTCGTTCGAATTTCAATTTTATACAACGGTGTTAATCCACTCGTTGCTAATTGGAAAATTAGTTTGGGCATACGCGAGCAGATCGGCGAATCAGATGGTGATTCGAGGATCCGAAGAACGTCACGAACCTTTTATTCGTTTCTGTTTTGGCTCGCTTGAACCCTGTGAGAAAACGTTCAATTAGCCACGAATGAGAATCGACAGGACGTCTGAAATGACCGTCATAAAGTCTTCGACGAATTATCGTGTTTTCAGGATCCAGTTGAGTCCTCGAAGCGAGAGGCTATCGATAGAGATTGGTATCGGGGAGTCGATTTAAGGTCATGCCCGGAATTCCTGATGATTCTATTTCAACCTCGTTGCCTTTCCAGCCTGATCCTGGCCCATCTTTATGTCATCAGCTTTCTCGATAACTATACCGGGCCATCCCATCTCCCCGGCTAATAAAAGTCTCGATTTTAACAGCATGACGGTTCTACTACGGTTCTGATATGTTGATACGTCAAGAATAATGACTTTAACAGGATACACTGGCTTTAGACCGCTCGAAAGTTTAGTATTTGGGCTTTCTTGTTCTTCGAGTCGATGATAAGTCCTAAGCTCAAAGGTATTTGAGTTTAATTTGTATGTTTCTCGCCATACGTACAATTGGTAAATCTCATTGCATAAAACGCAGCAAAAAAATTATTATGAAATACTGGAAACCATTATGTAACTCAACCTATACTCTTGAAGATCATCCATGATCCAACAACATTGAACAGTAACAACGTTAGAGTTTTAAAGACAACGTTCTGCAAGTAGATTGATAATGGTCAAAGACACACTCTATAAATTATGTTTTACGATACCAAAAAAACCATAGGCGCTAAAAAATCAAATTAAGCGTCAGAACGAACAAATTAACGCAGATTGGAGGTTTGAGCGGATCAGCGCGCGAATAGGCCACGTGCAGAGGTGGTCGGGGCAGCATAGACAAGCGTCCATTAACAATTATAATAAAAGAGCCGGCGTGCGGACACCAGAGGAGACGAACTCTGCTCGGTCCAGGGATAATTTTAATTTAAACAAATGGTCAAGAGGGCGGCATCTTTGTCCGCGTCTTGTATTATTTATGCCCGACTACTCAGAGTGCACGTGCGCCGCTGTGTCATCGGCGGGACGGGTGCGTTGCCTCGTGTCGTGTCAATGTTTTCCTGAACCCACCAGGTATACGACGTACCTGCCCGACGTATTCTCTCTATCCCTCCTACTTGCTTCTTCGTTGTTCTCCCCCCTCCCCTTGTCATCTCTTCGTCGTTCTCTGCCCCTTTTGCCCTGATTTATGCGATTGCGACTAGAGATGCCTCCTCCGCTCATTAGCAACTGGGTTCTTGACCCCTTCGCTCTTCATGGTTAGACTTTGCACTGTTTACAAGGTAAACAGTGTTCCCAGTGTCTTTGAATTTTTTGTTTGAATCAAAAGAGAATTACGTATATGGTTAAGGAAATTTGGAAGAAGTTTGCTAATTATTTCGAGAAGGAATTCTTGGTACATGATTGGCAAACTTGAAATTCAAATTTAACCATAGAATTATATACGTATAATTTTGATTGTGATCATTAGGTCGCAAATTCTTATGTAATTTCATACTTTTACGAACATAACTAAGAAAAATGTAACACTTTACGTATATATTTAAGCTTTGAGGTTACCGATGGAAAACTTGTAGTTTGAAAAATGAGAATAAAATGAAATAATCGGAAGAGTTTCGTTAGTGGAACAGTTCTCTATAGCATTAATATAGAGCTACAAAGTCAAATTTTATAAAACTCCATAGTTATATTCCGGTATATTCTTTGGAAGTGATTCAGACGAATCGGATATAAAACTAAAATTTGGAAAATAGATTGCTCAAAGCATGTAATTCCGTATTGGGTTTGTAATTGCACGTCACCGATGACGTGATGAAGTTTTCAGATCGCAAAGAGACGCCGATAAGGGGACACGAGGTTCGCAATTTGCGGGGAAATGAAGGAGTTAGGCCGCTCGTTGCAGGCCGAAGCGACCGTTTGACATTCCAGTCGTTGTTATTATCGGCAGACCGGCGGATCTGGAGGGACTCTGATGACTCAGAGCTACCGAGCCGTTCTGCTAATTTTTCAATTTATTCCTCCAATTACGCCGGGTACGCGATACGCCGACAATTGGCCGTTATTAGTTTCGAAACGCGACGTTCAGGCCGGGGTTTCCGTCGTCAGAACGAATTCGCAACTTACGAAGCTCTGACGTCTTCTACCACTCCTCAACCGCTTTTAGCAAACTTTCCCTTCGGCGAAATTTGAAAGAACCTTCTTACAAGTTGCTGCAAATTTTTTGTTAACAATAAAATTGTTAGGTTTTCCTAGCAAGTTAATTTTTGAAAGTTTTTTAAACAGATGAAATATCTTAATTTAGAAGATGGTAATATTTCCGGAATTTTCTGAAAATTTACTACTAGATGGATTCCTGAGTACATCAATTCTTCTTTGCAACATTTTTCTAGAAAGAAATTGTGTATGTTAAATGTACACTACGATTCCAAACTTGCAATCCGAACTTGCAAATTGACCCTTCCACATTGTCCATTTATTGTAATTTATTATTCTATCCGACGAATAAATCACGTAAAGGTTTCACAACCCACTTGATGCACCAATTATTTACGACATTAACAAAATAAAAATCTAAAAAGGTCCGATACTAAAATACAAATACGATACAAATCATCCAAAAGCTATCAAATATTAACTAATCATTCCTAGTCTCTCCTTTATCGTCGCACATTCAAACTATTATCATTGACAACCACTTAAACTCAGAATTCTTCCATTTAGAATCTTAGATCTTGGAGAACTGCATGGAGGACCAATGGCCTCGCGAGAAGCACGGAATCTTCGGGAAAAAGATGCAAAAAGTGTTGGACGCGGTCGCGGTCGCGAAGAAGAAGTGGAAGAAGCATCGCGAACGCGAAAGGAAACAAATAGGGGAAAAAGGCGAAAAAACGAAAAGGAAAAGAAAGAAATGAAGAAAAAGAGAGAAAGAGAGAGACATTTGCTCGAAGAGTGAGCGGGTCTCGTGAGGAGCGAGGAAGACGGTGAGAATAGCTGAAATCACGATGTGGATGGAGCAAGAAGACCCATCCAGTCGGCAAAGGAGAAAGAGAACACGCGAGAGCTGGAAGGAGGGGGGCGAGCGTGTCCCGAGCTACCACGCGGCGTCTATAGGCCCTTTGATCTTTGCCGCTCTTCGCTTCTGCCTCGCTCTATCGACACTTCATACTTCTACGGCTGATCGCAGCCATAAAACATTATACCAGGGCTCGGCAGAGAACCGCGAGACCTTCGTTCGACGGTGCCCCATTGTGTCCGCCCAGTGCACAACCTCTGCCTGCCTTTCCTCGCTCCCCCGCGAAACCGTCGTCACGAAACCTAGCAAAATAATTAAAATGCGACGCTCCATCGAAAAGCCAGCAACCCGAGTTTTTATGTTCCTCTCCGTCGCGGACTGAATGTCTGCAACGGTAGACCTTTCCTCGAAGACCTGTCCTGTTGCAGGTGCGAAAAGTATTAGAGAGGAGCGTGAAAATGATGTTTGTTTACGAAATTGGCATACGTCGGAATATTTTTGGTAATAAGACGGTGTAATCGGGGAATTTTAATGGACAGTGAAATTTGTTTACGCTGTTCATGCTTTTGTTGGCTCGGTGGTTAGTGCGTTTTGTGTATAAATTAATACGATGCTTGTGGATTTATCTATTTTTAATAGGATTCAAAGTTCGCTTACGTAATTTCATATGATTTTTCCTTCTATAACTTGATTATTAGTTTTGATCGTTTAAAAAGTACTGGTACGATGGATGCTGATAGTCATTTGAGGCACTTGCATTTTCTTTGCATTTACTAAAGATTCAATCATTAGTATCCTCCTACGAAGTGATTTATATTTATCTTCACATGTTATATAAAAATTTTTGAAACCTAATAACGTGTTATTTATTATATTTTGTAGAACATGTACATTGTTCGCTATTTCGTTACGAAAAATTTTTATTTTTAGAGACAATTGTTCAATGATTGCTTTGAAATATAATCAATATCATAATTAGTATTTTGGTTATTCAATACCAAATAACAATTAAAATCATATTAGAAATCAGTTCGTCAGAAATGTAATTTCCTTGTTCGTACGTCGCTTATTGTCAGTATCAGTTGAAGGATAGCTTCCGCGAAATAGCAAAGAATTGCCTGCGAGTTTTTGCTGTACAACTTTTACCTGTGGAAATAGCGTTGAATTTATGGGCTATTAATATCTGTAATGCTGCGGCTACATAGACACAGACGTATCTATTAATAGGGCCAGCAAAATACTAGCGTGCACCGCAGTTAACGCACCCACCACGCTCAAGAATGATAAAGTTGGCTGTCGCTCGCACTCTATCATGTTGTTAAGACCGAAGGTGCGACATTTCTGCGGCTGGTTTGAACGTTACTCTAAAATAACCGGATCCGAAGAGAAAAAATTGTTACGACTTCCATCTCGAATTGCAGAATTTATTCCGCCGGCAAGATTCATACGATCTCTATTATACACGATTTCTTTTCATTCCACGTTTAAATGACGTTTCATAACATGAAACATCACGCGAAACGTTGCAAAACGTCGATTACACGTCGCTGATTCGATAAATATATACTATACAATCTTTATTTTTCATTACGATCCAACGATCGTTTCTAATGGAAATTCGGTTAATTGGAAAACAGAGAGAAAAGAAGTAAGAGATCTTGCCGTGAACGTCGTCGAAAGAAAGATGAAAGACGTCGATGGAAAGATTTTGTCCGATATTTTACGACGTGGCGCATTCGTGGTCCGCGACCTCGAGAAACACGCTAGGTCGGGTCATTAAGAGGCCACGAGGACTTTTGTTTTATAGAGGGCTCTACGGTTTAAAGGAGATAGTATCCTTCGAACAGGGAAGGTCAGCCGAATTCAAACGGCCGTCTGAAAAGGTCCTTCTTTCCCGAGAAGTGGCCCGATCGTGTTACACCGGCATTTCGGGCCTCGTACCATGGTAATTATCCATCCTCTTGACTATGGAGACACTTTGGATTGGGTTACGCTTGTTGGTTTATGCAATTAGTGGGCATCATTTTTTACGCCTGCGAAATAAATTCTATCCCTTGCCATACGCCCGTGCAGAATTCTAAATTTCCAATTTGTATTTAATATTAAGACTTTCTGTAGACGCTGTATATTTGTTTTTAATTATTCTTGTTCTTCCGATATCCACTTCACTACTTAATTCGTTTTACCATATCACCTAATTTATTTCTCTTTTATTAATTAGTCTTGAGAAAAATATATTAGTTGTTAACAAACCTGTTCCCTTCGTCTATGCTTTATATCAAAAATTCATTTCTTTTTAAATTGGAAATTGGTACAATAAAACAATCGATCGCAGATCCTTCGTATCTTGTTATTTATGAGTTTTTAGTAATATAGTGAATCGCCTGTTTATACGAAAATTTCATTTCCAGCATCCCATCGTTTACGTATCTATCAATTAAATCTATCAATTATGCAACCGAAAAGCTAAAAGCATTTCTATAACATCCATTAATCCACTAATAATCTATCCGAGCTGTATTACATTATATCATCTTGTCCCTTGCCATATCCTGCCTGTTTTTCTTTTCAATTGTACGTCAGAGCCGAAGCAAAGCGATAGAGACCGTAGAAGCCATCAATTGTATCCACAACCTCTCCCTTTCGTTGATTAATCGATATTTCTGAAAACGCCCATGGGACCCGAACTCATCTTTCTCGGTCGTCTCGGGAGACTCAGGAGGGACACGAATCATACTGTTACGGATACGATCCGTTAATGACCGAATTAATTTTTCCATGCGACGACGAGTCGTACACACGCCCGAGAAGAGAACGAGAGAGACGGAAGATAGAGAGCGTTATTAATTAACTTGATAGACCATAAATAAAGCTCGACCCGCCCCCTCCACCAACCGCCACCACCACTCTCTGGAGACGAATATAAATAAATAAATGTCTCCGCACAATGCGTTATGTTAATTGGGGCGTTGTCTCACGGCATTCGCACGCACCTATTCTCATTAGCCTTTTACTATCGAACAGGACTCGTTACATTTATTTTATAACCGCGTTCCTCTTCCGGTCCCAGCATGAGTTACCATCCCACCTACGATGTCGTGTTGCACGTTTATTAATGGTTGCAGCTTTTCTTTCTTCCATATGTCGATCAGTTCACTATCTCGTTGGTGGTTCTCGTTGCGAGAATGGAATTAGATTTCTACATAACTTTTAACACCTTGAAGATTGCAAATATAGTTTTTGATAGCGTAACTTATATTTAAGAAGTAGTGAAGCTATCGATGAAGCTACACAGATATAATGAAGTTTATATTTTCTTAAATTTTTTCAGTACAAGTAGTATTGAAATGGTGTTTAATATATTAGATAATTTATACTTACTTAGTAAACGATTATTTTCTCAGCAGATCATTTCCAACCTATTTCAAGTTTTTAAGTTCTTCTCAGCACTCTAATAAACAGAGTAATACTTTGCGGGACTACTTACAAGAATACCCTATAAAGAAGAATTATAGTAAATCTCTATTTATTAGGACGAATTGAACTTCTACCAAATGAATTCATCTATTTGAATAAAAAATCGTAATGGACAGAATCAATGAATGTCTATTACATAAATCGTTTATCTTCAGACATCCAGATAAATAGAGCATTCATCTGTATTTACATCACATAAATAAATTCTTTCAGAACTATTACGCTTTTAGATTTCAGTTACGTAACATGACATATGGTAAGAATAACAGTAACCTAAGCTGCAAGTAACTTACACAGGTCTTTGATCCGTTAATATCTTGGATTTATTGAAGACACGTGAGACACTATTATTTTGCTGGTTAGAAGAATTGTTAGATGACAAGGATCGACGAAAGATCGTGGAATCGCAACGCGTACACGAAACGCAAGAGAATTCGGCGATGGCCTGAGAAGTGGCAAGTAACGACTCGCGTCAAAAACGCGACAGATCGTCGTGCATCAAGCGTGGCCGTAACAGGCGCTTCGCGACGCGCTCGTTACGAGTCGGCCTTGTTCTGATCCACGTTGCATTTAGTCAGGACCACCCTGTATCCGCAAGACGCATCTGCCCACGTACGTGGACCGCTCCCGACGAGAATATTTATACAGCCATTGTCCCCGAATCTGGCGCCGATAACTCAGTCTAATTATGCGCGCGCACCGAGATGGATCACTAGAAAAAGTACAATAGAAAAACGGAACGCTTAAAAGTTTGGAAATAGAGATCCTAAGAAAGAATAAAGAAAGAAACGTTTCACTCCATCGATCTTATCAAACATATTTGAATCGTCAATAGTGATAATTAGAGCGCGGATTTGTATTCATTTAAAGGAAATTTGGAAGTGCAAAATTACACGACAAAATACACAGAATATAAAAACGTATATAAAATATTCAAAGTATAATGCTTTCTATAATACTTGGTAAGTAAAATAATTGTCTATCGAATCCGTACCTCTGTAATTATATTACCAAAAGTTTAGTGACAATTGAACTGTCAAATATGTATATATATGTACATACAGCGTATGTTCTTTCTAAATCATATAGAAATTTTCGTACGCAGAATTGAACAATAACAAACTCAAATAATGACAATAGATTACACATATGAATGTAATAATACATTGACATGTTTATTGTATTAATTTTTCTTATGTTACATTCGTAAACATGACAACGAAATCTAACCTTTACTGTATAGGTTAATATTAAAGAGAGGGTACCTGATATTTCACGTTGCTATCGGCTAAATATCAGTTCATATGCAGCAATCAGCTCACAGCACAAACACACATATACACATAGTCATACACGGAACATTTTAAAAAACATCACAAATTTTATATTCAATCGCAAGAAAATTCAACGTGTCATCAATATCCTCGCCATCTTAGAAATGACGTTTCGCATCTTCGATGTTTGATGTGATTGGTCATTTACAATTATAGCGTCGCTACTAGCGGCGGGCCCATTTGAATTTTAAATTCAAAGCGGTTTGCAGTTTCTCACTGTGTATTAGAAACAGAAAAATTATTTCAAATAATTTGGAATATTTAAAACTTTTGAAATTCTTAATAAGCATAAGAAACGCAAAGATAAAAATGTCTATTATGCATATAATTCGTAGAAATATATTGTATAAAGTATTTAAAGAGGAATACTCTTTGTAATATTTTATTTAATAGATGAAACAAATCGTCGTTTAGGTTTCTATTTTTTAAATTGTGCTCATAAAACAATGAATTTGCATAAATATCCGCAGACTATCGGTAAGTTTTGAATTTTGTCTCGAATTTCTAAGCTTCGATAACTCTTGAAAGTATCGAAACTCCCGAAAATCTCCACATTCTCCTATTCGAATTACGTATTATTTATTCCCATTAATTCAAATACTGGAGGTACAACTGAATTACGTGAACGATTTCGTCGAATCAACTCAATTTTTCTGTTTACCAGGTTAACAGAATAGACTGTTAGCGACTATGAAGGAAGCATTGCACCAACAGTTTAATAGAGCTCTCTCGTGCATCGATGATGCTCGAGGTTGATCAACAAAGGCCAAGCTGCTGCGTCGAAACATAATGGATCATTTTCGCGGCTGTCGAAAGCCATTAAACGGCTCATCATGAATTTCACAGGCCGTTCAGGCAATCTGTAATAATATCGTCGATCGAGCAGCACACGTAACGACGATCGGCCGTATCTGGACCGTGCCCGATTCGTAATAAACTGCGATCAACGACTATGTATGTCCGTTGCGAACGTGTCCGATCGCGATAGCCGGTTTTAGCGCTACGGACAACACTGCTCCGCGTTCTTTGAAAAACCTTCGATGATCATTAAATTATATCGCGAGTGGGTTGTCCATTTGGATTCGTCTGGGATCGATATCAAGAATGACTTTCTGATTCCTCCGGCGACGATTTCGTCGTTGGGAACACGTTTCGCGAAGCTATCGAGTCATAAAAGCAAATTATATGTACTTGGATTCTGCAAGGCCAATCAGGTTTGTCCTATCAGCTTCGGAAAAACTGTTGCTTAAGATAATGTCGTTCACTGGCTATCGTGTACAAGTATATACTATATCTACACATTTGACGAATGTCGAATAATATTCGTTCTTTTATGCTATTTTGTACCTGTACATATCGAATCCCTCTATTTATGGGTTACAAAGTGATACTTAAGAATATGTAGGTTGATTTAATATTTTACAAAATCCCAACTTAAAAAGGTACGAATATAAAGTAACGACTATAGTGAGTAAGATAATATAATAGTAATATAATAGTCGAATGAATATTCTCATTGAACGTCATATGTTTTGTATAATATATTATATGTTCGTACGTTACCATAAATTAAAACCCTTTTTTAATCAAATGGATAAATATGTAAATTAATTCAAATGTAAGAGAAAACGTGGAAGCAGTGTGAAGTATCTACGAATACAAATATTAGCTTCATAGTTGGGAAATGAACACAAATTGCAGTAGACTCTCTGTAGACGGAGCTATTTACTTCCGCACAATAGCTTGCATTTCTACAATTTTCGATGTTCAAACGATCAAATAACACGCTGGGGGTCGAGAGATCAGAATCATTGGCTGAGGGTCAACGACCATATTATGCGTTGGCTCGCTGGTCGCGTTAGATTAGAATCGTTTATCGTCCATCAATGAGAGGAAGTTCTCTCTGCGATCAACGGGATGAACTTCAACCAGAAACGACTTCAGGGTTCAGTTGACTGATCGGGAACAAACTTCTGCACGGAGAACGGAGGTGAAGTCCGCTATGAATTGCCGCCTTTATAAAATTTAAACAAATTAAAATTGGATTTTTTGTAGGCAGGTAAAATGAAAAAATAAAATTGCTTCAGGTAATTTATTTTAAGTAAACTGTAGTCGTACGCACGCAATCAAACAAGCATATTGAATGCAGTCGAGGTGAACGTAACATCGAAAAGCGGATGCCTGTCGAAAAACTGGTTATTTCAGGGGAACAAGCGTCGACACGAGACGCATGCAGCTTAATTCCATCAAGTGAGCTGGGCCAACGCGCCGGAAGCAGGTTTTATGGGAGCGCACATGTTAACTGAGACAGATCAACATTAATTTCAATAGCACGCGCTCGGTAATGATAACAAACAATTAAGCGAAGTCAAGTCGGCTCGCGGCATGAGATCATCGATGGTGTGAGGGTGTCAGAATTAAATGACACGTAGATGGCGTGTGCTGCCATTACACTCGTTAACGCTCCTCCGCTAACGTAACTAATAGATTATGAACTCTATGAATTAATAGCATCGTCACTGAAACGGTTCTCATTTCTCCGCTTCGAGATGAAGCATCTATCAATCTTCTTTTTAAATTAACATCATATTCGATCGACTTCTCTTTTCAAACAGACCTCTAAACATTTAGTTTATTTACTTGTCACGTTGGCAAATACTCGCACATACAATTTTTTTTTAACCCGTTAATCATATTCCAGAGTTTTAATAAGTATTCTGAACTCTTACGATCTTACATTCTTATACTTAACACCTTATACATATCATATACGCACAAAGACAGTTGCAACGACACAATTCTATCTTGTGACATGCATCGTATAGCCGATAATTAAAAAGTTAAGAAAGCTGATATTATCGAAACGAATGCGAAACAACCGTGACGGAAGATCGTCTCTCAATGAATGTAACATGAACAGAGCTCAAACGTCTCAATCTTGCAAGCTGAAAAATTTGCATGAGCCACGTAGCAAAGAGACATCTGCGCGACAAGCATAATTACACTGTAGGATCGAAGTAATGCAATTACAGATAAGACGATATTGTGCACAGCTGGTTCTAAACCGAGCATCAATCAGATATTGAGAACCGCATTTGGACGGCGTAAAATAAAACACTACGGTGGATCAATTAGCGAATGACTGCCGCGATAATATCCTGTCTGGAGCGTTGGCCGACTCCGTTCGGTGCAGCGGCAGCAGATCTCCCGGACAATGATGTCATCGTGACATCATAACGTCATTCCGATATACCCTTCGTAACTTGTTGCACTGATCTCGAATGATCGTAACGAATGATATCGTTGCCAATTTTTCTTTTTTTTTTTTTTTGTTATACATACTGTTTTACTTATTCGTTCGATTGTGTTACGAGTATTGGATCTTAATTACGTATAAAAATATCTATACGGTTGTCCAATGTTTGATATTTATTAGTATTATTCTCCTGCTTCGAAAGTTTGACAATTATTTCTTATTATTATTTCTTGACATACTGAGATTTACCTATGTGGTGTGAGATATAGATTACGGATCCCTAGGTCAAAATATCGAAAAATTAAAATATTGAATATTCGAATATTTTTAAGTCACATTAAAATTTTGAGACATTATTACGGTCTCCGTGTTTCCAATATACGAATAATTACTCGTTTAAATATCTGAACGAATATTGTTAGTCTTTGATTTACATGTATTCAAAAAAGTATTGTAAAAATTCATATCATTTTGGAATTGCACTTCGGTATACAAGATATCATTTACCTCTTCTTAAGGAAAAAAATGAAAATGAAATTCTGAGTAAGTGAGAGGATCATTGGAAGAGAAATGAAATCAGCATCGGTGGAATAGCGAGGCTAGAAGAAGCTGCGAATGCACTTAGCACCCCGATCACGCAGTATGGGACACGCGTGCGTGCACGACGTAATTATGGTGACGCGTGGGCCAAGACGCCAGTGCATCAAAGACTGAGAGCGAGAGTGTTTGTCGTTCATTAACTTCTTGCCACTGAAAGAACGGAAAGAAAGGAAGAGAGAAAAGGCGTCTGATAAAGTCTGGTCCGAGTCAAGATCCTCCCTGTCCTCTCCTCTCTTTTCGTGACCTTTTAAATACGAGCCGCGTGGGATTCGCGGATTTAAAAGCAAGAAAACGCGTCGCAAGTTTTGCCGGAGTTGAAAGAAAATCAGCTGGTAACGCCTTCCTGTGGCTTTAGCTGAAATATTTTCGGACATTCGCTGATTTCAGAAGAATTCTAGCGTGTGAACTGTTAAAACTTTGACATAGAAATTGCCTAATGATTAGAGTAACTGAATTAAAATAATAACAAATATCTTTAAATTTGATAGGTATTGTAATATTTCTGCTCGATTATACAAATTAAGTATTACTTACGATATATCGCTAATCATATTTTTTTATACTCTGAGCTCTGTATCGATATTCAGTTACTATTTGAGAAAACTTCAGGGCAACGCGATAAGCACGAAATCGAAAAGAAAATCCCACGAACTAGACTAGCTACTAATTTCGGTGGTTTAAAGCGAAACAGGGAACTTCTGTGCGGCTTTCCTCTCGATTAGAATCAAAAGCACAAATATTCGGTCTTCATACAGGAAGGCGATATTTCGTTTCTTCGTCGGAACTCCGAGGGAAAACATATTCCACGGGAAGTTGGCGTTCGATACGGGTGTAAAAGGCAGAGAGAGAGAATATGTTGGTACGCGTGCCCGTATCCCGCAAGTTTCCGCGGCGTGGCAAAAGCGCTACGGATCGCCAAAGCGGCTAATATAGCAAAGTTTTCGCATCATCCGGCTAGCTATCTTCTATCTCTTCGGCTCTTTCCACGCTTATTAAGTCCCGCCAGTGATTTCTGCAGCCAGCGGGAGGTATTCCCAGTGTATATAATGCTGCCTTCGAGCAGCCGTCAACCCACTCTCCTTTCGTTTCCCTCTCCTCGAAAGAGGCTCATTCGCTTTCCAAGGATTCAGATTCGAAACGCGCCGGAAAAAACGGCCGCCGTATTGGAACTTTCAACCTGGAAATTACGATGTAACTTGGCCAGCTTTCCGCCGCAATATTTGCCAGCCACGCATTGGTAGATGGCTATTCCTAAATCGAACTGGGCTTATCAAATGTGAAACCTTTCTTCCTCGAGTTCATAACATTCGTTACAATTTATACTGCTGCGACAAATTTAGGAACTGATCGATGCTTGGAGTGTTGAATCTTCCTTTTATGGAACATTGGCTTGAAAGTTTATGAAGTTCCTCATTAATTTGTCAACTTGTCATCATCGTCCCGTACATCCTCAATAGAATTTCAATGAAGAAATTTTCACGCTTGTTCTGTTGCTTGAAACAATTCCTCTGTGTTTTCCGCCCTGAATATTCTTTACTACGTCTTCGCGTATGTTTCGAATGGATCTAATTAATCTGTTAGACGTAAAAAGTCCCTGAGACATCTTCAAATCTTCAGTTCAAAACACGTTCAAAACAAAGAATTAACCAAACTAGAGATGAATTATCGATAATTTCTCGCATTAGCGTAATCAGGAAGAATAGATCCACCCGGGATTCGTTTCATTCGCCATTCACGGACTTCCCTTTCGAGAATTTCGCCCCGTGTAATTTCAGCTGCTTAATAATTTCAAATGATACCGGGCTTATCGATAAAAATGGTTACCCTCCTTAGCGGATTCTCAAGAATCACATGCCCGGTGGATAGCATGAACCCCTGGCGATTTCACGGGTTTATTAGAAGCAAATCAGGAGGATAGAGCCTCTAATCAAAGATACTGATGAGCGGGACTGTGTTGGTTTGGCATTATGGTATTATGCGCTGTCCTCCTTCAGCTCGTTCGCCGCCTCTTCCATTCGGCTTCCTACCCTTATCCTTATACTACACTCTCGTTAGAGACATTATATTGCCTCTCCACCGCTAAATCAAATCCGTGATTGTGAATAGAGCGGCAGGGGTTCTCGGAGCAGTTTCGCGGATCGAACGTCTGTTCAAGTTTTGCGTAAATAAAGGAAACCAAGACATTGAATAAAGACTAATCACATACGGTGAACTATTGGCAGATTTTTGCAACATTTTTGCTGCGGACCCTAAAAAACAGATTATATACATTTGATATAATTTTATATATATTTATATAAGATAAAAATGTTAAATTTGAATTCAATAACCGAGTTATGAATTCTTCTATACTTTCGGTAGATATTACAGAATGTTTTTAATACCGTTGCACACCTCGAAGTATAAAGCTAATTATTTTCTCGAAGGACGAATAGGTACTTAATTAGCCAGGACATTAGAGGTCCGCGTGTTCGCTGTGAATGGATCGGCGCGTTTACCAAGAAAATCGATATAAATCGCCTGTCGACAATCGGCGCGCACAGCCCTGTCCTCCTTCCATTTGCAAGGACTCGAGATAAATTAAGTTGAATCGAGGCGAATCGAGGATCGATGCAGGAAAACATGTCGACGTCCTGCTGTTTTACGGCGGCCACGTCTTAACACGTCCTGTCGGGTCCCAGGCTGTCCATTAAAGGTATTTACTGCATATTATTACCTTCACTTGCCCGATCGTTTACGATCGACGATAATAAAATAATTATAACTCGGTGTCGTAAAACGTTTACGGGGGACCAGAGAGTATCGTCGTGTACCTTTGGAAATCGCGTTGTCCACCTGAGCTCGTTTTCCCGCCTGCATGCGTTCATAGACCAGCCAAGTGGATGGAGAATCATGGTCAGCAGATTGGCTGGCCGTAAAGATAACAAAATGCCCGGCTATCTTAACGTCCACTTTGATTTTTCGTTCGGAGAACGATTATTCTCGTGGAACAGGACGCGCGTCGATATTGTCGAATCGAACCGACGATGGCTTTACGTGAAAAAATTTATCGAACATCGGATCTGCTCTCTCGATTCGACCGTAAAACCGACTAGAGTAGACGGCTAGTATCTAATGACACGTACAATCATCCGATCGATGCTAAAACCTCGTTCTATGTTTCTAAATCCTTCCAACGTCGACTCGAGCTTAAATAGCCCAATAGGGATGGAAATGTGAGGTGGAATCGCGTATCAACACTTGAGATTGTACTTTGTTAACGAGCTAGACTCGTGTGGCAATGATAAAATGTGGCGATCTTGGGAAATCTTGTTAAGGAAAGATGTTTAACGTATCAATTTGAAGTTCTGTAACTTTATTAGATAAGATTCCGGCTATATATTGTATCTTTTTCAAATGAAAATAATGGATTTATTAGAAGTTATGATCTGTTCATAAAAGTGCCTACAAAAATGTTGTTGCATGGCTGCCATTATAATTTTTCCGTCGTAGTGAAATTCAAAGATTTTTTCCTTTCAAAATTCTATCACAAGGTAATATTTACGTAATAATCATGAATTATATCTACTTATTATAATCAATCATATCTCGTGCATTCGTCTACTCTTCCTGTAAAAATTGATAGGAAGAACATTTGAAGAAAATACACACCTTCGATATATTTCTAAGTAAATAAACGATCTATACAAAATCCCCTTAAGAAATATTCCGTCAATTTTATCCTAACACAAACTAGTCATCGAAATTTCTACTTCGTTTAAAGTATCCTTTGTGCGAGCCTCGTTAATCTCGGCGGGCTGATCGTTTTCTAGAAAACAGAAGCGTTCTGATAGCTATAAATTATCGATCTTTAATGATTCCGGCAAGCCGTGCGTTACAGACCAATAAATCTCGCGTTCCTAAACGATTCCACTGGACAAAGAAGCATCGGAGTGGAGCATCGACCACAGGCGAGGACCGGACATGGCACTGCAACAACAAAGAGGCTAAGTGGTAATTATTTATGCATTATAGATGGCATGACAGTAAGTGTCGCAAGGCTGAAATTAGACAGCCTCTAAATCAGTATAGACCAAGCTGTTGGATATCTCCCGAAGATGCAGAGACCAGTTGGCTTTCTTCGTCGGGCACGGGGACCACCGATTTCACCATTACCCGGTCAACCACGGGAGTTTCCTCACACCCTCCATGTCGACACCTACATCTAGAGAGAGCTCTGGCACACCCCAACTGACCTAATTGTAACTTATGGCGACCCTAATAGAGCCAACCGTTCACGCGTCTAAAATGTACACCTCTGACCGAATCTATCCGGACCCGTGATTGGTGGATGCTTCTTTATCATCGCGAGTCGCCCTAATCTCTATGAGGTTGTCCGGGTTTCTCGAAATCAGTAAGTAGAAGTTTGGCTTAGGTTTGATAATTTGTAGGTATGGACTGGATTGCATTGAGTTTCGGCGATTCTAATTTAATTCAATTCATCCGTACTTTGTATGGGTTCTACACTTATATTCATATCGGTATTTTTTTGAAAAGAAATGGGTCCTTTTTTTGTAAGAACCGATGGAGAATAATCAGATGAATTGAACGATTTTATTAGGAAATTTGTGAGATAAGTTTCCATTTTTCATACTATTATCCTAGAAATCATTAGAGTCTTTTATAGTAATTTTAGACACACGATGGATTTGCATTGATAATCAAGGTATTATCCTTGAACATTTGAATTATTTTATATAATTTCATAAGTTTAGTTATCCTATCTTAGAAATTCCTATTCTCACCTCTCATATGAACCATTATTAACCTATGATAATCGATGGAAATAAAAATCAACGCAACTGCAATCTTACGCCAATTAAATGCTTAAACATTTTCCATTGAATCCTAATACGCTGAATTTTCTAAATTTTCTCCTAAACGGCCGCAGAAACCTAATTTCCGATGTGGAACGTGTTAATTACAGTCATGAATTAACGGAAGCAAGCACCTGCAGATTGCAACACGTGTTCTATCTACGGAACGAACGATAAAGCCGAAGTAGAGGATGCGTGTTACACGAAGCAATTTTTTTCAAGCGAGAATTATGTCGGAAAGTAGGTTGAACTCGACTGTGAATGACACATTTGATTAGATGAAGAGAAAAAGATTGTTTGCTCCGGTTGTTTCTTTGAGGAAGTCGACAGGTGCGCTCAGCGCCACCCAGCTGCTGTCTCGCTTCCAATATCATTCATACGGCCCCAAGTTTCTGACAGCAATTGTTTCTCTACCGTTTCCTTATCGAATATGCTATTGTGTCGTGAAAACACAAACGACTATGCGCCGAGCAAAATATATATTTACCGTCAGACCATTCTAGGAAGATAAAGTGTCTTTCTTGCAGGTAAACTGAACAGCACTGGCTGCTTTATCAACGATCGTGGAACGCGAGCCGAAAGAAATATCGATAGATCTCGCCTTTTTATTTAAAATTCCGAGACGATGCTTTTGCTCGATTTATCAGATCAGATGGGCCAAGATCATTTCTTTTGCACAGAGTATCACGATAATTCGAATATCTCGATTACTGGATCGTTTGTACGATCAAACAACTTTATTTGTGAAAGTTATCTTGTTAGATTTAAATTTTTTGGAGATTTTAAAGTCATTTCCATCGTTTGAAAGTAGAACAAAGAAACGATATTTGATTCTTCCAGATACAGAGTACTGGTACAAGGAATGACTGATTCTGATTCCTCTTTTACACACAAATATTTACAATGTTTAAACTCGCCGAGCAGCAATTATGAAATAACAAATGGATACATCGGAGTTTCGTCATTCACGTTTCGTAACTACTTCTGTAAAGCGCCTTTTAAAAATATATATTCAAAATAGTAACAAAATTATTAGAATGTTGTGTGACGGAATAAACTCGCGTATCTACCTTCCCTTAATTTAAAAATTGCTCAGTCCATTTCTAAGTGAAAATTTAACGAGCTTCGCACGGAACCTCGTCGAATTTCCAAAGCTTTTGGAGAAACGGAGCATCACGCGAGCAAACGTATGAATGAAATTCATTCATTAGGTCAACTAATTTCAAGAATAAGCGAGAATGTATTTTTTCCATAGGGGGTGTTAGTCTACGCACGCACAACAGCTTGATAAAAGAGGTCCGGTTAATACATAATGTTGACCTTCTAATTTTTAACGCAGTCAGCGTTTTCTCTGTCTGGCCCATAGGGCCAGCGTATAGGGGCGGCTTCATCCCCTATAAAGGCGCGACTGGATATCAAAGTCGCTATTTATAAAGAGTCAGGTCGTGCACCAACACCGACGAGCTATGTGGCGTAAAGACGCGGCTCGACACACACCGGCCTCGATAATACGCATTTCCATACATACACGCGGAGAGGAGACACGCGAAAGAGGACACGTGGAGGGACCGGTCGTACGTATTTGCATATAGAGAGCGTTAGCTAAGGGAAATAGAAGCCGAATACGTGACAGCCTTGCTCTGGGAGGCGATTCTTCGCCGGGAGACGGACACTTCCTATCAGCGAGTTCATTAATAACCAGACGAAGCTGGCCAAAGGTGAACCAGCCCGGCTAAATGGCCGAACGTCTCCTCCCTTCGTTCATGTCCTTTCTCCTCTGCGAGCTTTTAATATCTCACCAATGATCCGCCGTCTTTTGGAACGACCTTATCTGCTCGACCAGCCAGGAAGCTGGAAAACTTTCGTCTGCTCGTTTGATAGGTTGCTGGTAAAAGTGGAGATATCGTGAAAGTAATAAGTAGATATAGATTCTCGAGCTTTTAATGATTTTTATCCCCTTCAATGTAGGTATATAGTTTCAAATTCATAGAAACCAAGTTTCAAGCGAGTGTTTCGTTTTACCTTAATAAAAATTCTTATTCTCTTATAATCTAAGGTTTACTTAAAATGCTTCTTTGTTAATGCAAAGTTAAATGTTCCATTTTCAAAAACTATATTATTCCCACTTACCGAGTCTGTAAAAAATGTCTTTACATTGGAACGCGCGTTCAGTTTTACAATTTCGGCGTGGTCAAGGAGTAGTTAGTTGGTTGTTCAGAAACGGCTCGAGAGTTTGCGATTGTATAAGACAAAAAATTATTCGAACCCTTCATTCGCGGCTTAGCATTAATCCCACTCGCGAAACAAACGCTTTATCAGACTATGTACTTGGTTTGTTCTACGGATAAATACGGTCCCAAAAGGCAAATGGGATAAATCTGAATAACACGTTTCAACCGACGGCTATGGTGTCCCTTGATAAGGGTACGAAGGGGTTGGTGAATGATTAGAGATATTAATATTGCTCGGTAGAAGGGTGCAAACTACCAAAGTCCTACGGAAAGGGTGATACGTGCTTTACACATTATCCTCTGTACATATACTGTAGGAATTTATAGACAGTCTTTGGTTCGACTGAACCGTGGCTTATCGCTGTCTATCAATCCTATCAGAAATGTCAAAAGAAACAAACATATTTCTGACAATCATATTCTAACGATTATATTTTATTGATTCATAGCATGTATTTCATTTTCCACGATAACCTTCAGTTTCTATGAAAACACTACATACTGAAAAATGACACAACTTACGCAAATTGTTCAGGAAAATCAAACAATTATTTGACAAGTTGTAATAATCTTCTAATAGTCTAATTCCTATAATCGCTGCATTTTTTAGGAAAAATATTCGTCACCTTTCTACCGAGCTTCTCGATTGAGTTTCCTAAGCACCGAATCCTTGCGAAAGCCTATCAAATAACGAATGGAACGATCTCTCTGATAACCACGAGATTTCTTCATCGAGGCACGATTTTAATTTCGCTGTGCACTCGATCAACTGGTTCTGGGATCACGAGCGAGCAAGGGTTACGTCTCTTCTCTTGGAGAAGATCTCGATCTCCCAACGGTACGAACCCCGACGGAGTGTCGGATCACAAACAAACGCGGATCTGAGGTTCCGCAAACTAATTCTAATCTGGGTGCTACCGACAAATCGCTCGCCATAAATCTGGAGTCAAGAAACCGAGAGCCAAGACGTTCGTAATCGAAGATAAACCGCCGTACCGCGCTACCGCGTCTCTGCTTTCCACCCCACCAGCGGAAAGCAACTATCGTATAGTTATCAAAGTCAAAGCAGGACGCCGAAGCTCCGGGGGGGCACCGTCAACGGAGGAGGGCTGCCACCGAGGGGATGACGTCCTGCTAACTTATCCAGATAAATCAGAAATCCCGTCGAGTTCGTTGCACGTGAACCACGAACGACGACTCGCGTTCCTATGTGACTACGATAAAGTATATTGGTTTTGGTAGCTTAAAAGGCAACGGGTCATCGAATGCGCCTTTGCGCGCCTATCGAAATTCGGTTAGGTTTTGAATATGTAAAGGTATCGATCAAAGGGAAAGTTATGATGAGATCGATGATTATTTCGTGGTACTGGTTTCGTTTATTTTTTAAGCTGCTCGTTGAAATTTTTAATACATTTAAACGAAAATTTTCCTATAAACACTTTGCAGTAATTTTACTGAGCTATTTCATTTCGAATGAAATTGACGAGCAATCTATATATTTAAGAAAATTACTTTCGATCAAATTAAATAAATGAATTAATTTTTAAATATCCTTGCCATCGCGCGAGAAACGTGTAAAATTAAGCAAATGAATTTCATCATTACGAAGGATAGCCAAAATTCAATTGCCATAATCTCTGTGTATGGAATTCTTTCCCATGGTAAGTCACCGTAGCTATTCAGTAAGAAAACTTGAAATTTCTAATACAAGTTAATCGAAAGTAAACGACTTTAAGTCTGAATAGCCTCTAATTCTACACATTATTTCATCTCCAATTATTGTTCCACGTAAACCGAGTGTTAACAGCTCGAGGAATTATCTGGCGATTAAATACTGCTTAGAAAGCTTCGAAAACCATGAAGCGTTAAGTAAGTGGTCAACCTTTGAAGAAGAATTTAACACTAGACATTTAAACGTTGTTAATCGTCAGCAATAACGATTGACTAATTCTAAAACGATCCTCTGTACGTTGTCACTGTTCCTACGGCTACGTCTTTCACACGGTATTTTACAGAACAAAGCTAATTACGTTTCATAAATCATTCACTGCCAGGCGATTCAATTCTTCTAATCACCGCGACAATCAAGACTATTCGATTTGGTAGATTTTATTGTTCCAAGACCGGCATCTCTCCTAGATAGAACTTGTCATAAAGGGATTCCTGATCCCAATGTCTGACTCGTTGACGAGATTGATCGCTTCTCAGCGACAATCGTTGTCGTTTGGGAACAACGAAGACCCTTTTCCCCACTGTGAACGAACCGGCACCGTGTGCTATACATCACGGAGATTGAAACATTTCCTTATTATTACGAACGCGGGCATAGATTAATTCCATGGTATTACAAACGTCCACGCTCTACCAACATTCATTCGAATAGCTCGGTGATGTCGGTCCGCTTGACACTCGCAGGACGGTTAGCGTCTTTGTTTAAATCGAGCTATGAATACTCTTTGTTCTTCCCCCTCTTGCAAATACACGTGCGGATATTCGTTATGGAACTTGCGTGGAAGATGGAGAAAATACCATCTCTAATGCTGTATATGACTGTGTTAGATATTTGGATGTTATGTAATTTTATAAAGAGAATTTAAGCTGGATAGATAGACGTATTGTCGTATTACGTCTTTGTATTCGAAATTGATAGGTTTTTAATTAGAGTGTCTGATGAACGAAGAGATGTAATTAGCTTTGTTCGACAAAATTTCTATAAACGGTGATTTGCGTATCTACGTGTAGATGCGTTTGTCTTGCTGGGAATATTGTATTTTAGAGAAATTCATATTATGAATATTCCTTAAGAGAAGATATGGTTAAGTATTCAGGGATCTTTTTTCGCCATTTGGAAAATAATATAGTATTGTAAATTTTTCAAAAGTAGCGTAAACTCTTTCATATTAAATTGAACGAAGAATATCATTAATCGATTTAGTAATGGAATCATTTAGACCGATAACGTTTCACGATTCGCTCCCCTCGTTTGCGCCGCACGAAAAACATTGATTAATATGGAACGTTTCCTATTAGTGTAATGTGATATAACACCGGTAGAATAAGTGAAACCGACATCGCTGGCTAGAGAAAACAGTAATTAACACGTGGGAAATTTACCCTAAGTTTGCTATTAGATTCCAGTTTCCGACTCATCAATGATGAGTAGTTCACACACCTTGCGTTTAACACGCGAACCAACCCTGCTCGCGATATTGCGGCAAGAGAACGCAGTATATACATATATAGAATATTATTTAAACGAAATTTATAAATTATGTGCGAAACGTTTCCCTTACTTTTTTCATACTATTTCCAAGTATTTTTCAATACTATTAATTTTTTAACGATAAAGTTTGGAATTGATAAGCTTCTAAATCTTTTTAGAATCAGAATTGAAAATCACTAAAATTGTCTTGAAATATTAAGTGCCTTCTTATCTGTATGTAAATGACGGCGCTACTCTTATCGTAAAAATGCATCAGGAGTAATGTCATGCAAATGAATCTGGATATTTCTAATTTCTTTAGATAAGCAAATTAATTGATTTAATACACGTGCCGATTTTAATATGCAACAATTTACAGTCGGAAATGTTGATCTACAAGTTTACTCTGTGCAACACTTTATCTTAATTAATAACCCTTCTAATGTTTTAATCCAAATGAATAATTGCGATTTATACATATATAGCTATTTCAGTTGGATAATGCAATTCGTAGTTATCTTGTTGATCGTTGCAGATATTTCAATTACACATAATTTCAACTAAAACTGCGATGAAAGCTCTTATTATTCTAATTAAAGAATAACTTCCACTTCCTCATAGTTTCACGATTTATTTTCTTTTCCTACTAATATTTCACTTCATAAAAGATTTGGTAGATTTAATGAAATAATCAAGTTTATAGATCAAAGTATGTTAATGAAACTTTCGCAATTCACGAACCAGGAAAAGCGTTTCGATTTAAGTCTCTGGAAAATTTCACCAAATTAGAAATATACGCGAGCAACAATCCTCTGTAATGTACTTTTACTCGATAACACGAGAGAAAAGCATAGTAACGTATGATCATTTTACAAATCAGCGACACTTTTGGACGTCCTTGATGCGCGTTCATAACGGTGAACAACGGGTGGTCCATCAAGGGCGGCGGCCACGACAGATGCTAAAGCGAATCAAGGAATCATCTCTTCCAACTCGAGTAATTGGTGTTCGTGGTTCGATCATTTGCGGCCGTATAATTTTCATTACCTGTTCAATGTTGTCTGTATGTCAATCCCTATTGTGCTATCAATATTTTCGTCTCCAATGAAGGACAAAACTCTTCAACATAGAATATCTCGCCAAGAACGAAAAAATGATTGCAAATAAGCTTACTGCCCGGATTATGCACCAATAGGTGTTATTTGAAAAAAATTATAAAAGACAATTGCATTTAACTTCTCGTCTTACGATGTTCAATTATAGTCTAGACGACATTTGATAGAAACTTTACTCAATAAGCAAATTGTTATCACATCACAAATTGTTATCGAATATTATATACTCTGGTGAATAAAGGAAGATATAAAATTAATATGTATGAATATTAATGTATATGAAAATTAGTAATTTTCGTACTAAACATTTTTTACCGCGTTAATATCAATCATCTATCCATTGCTTTTGACAAATATGATTTCGTTTTGTCAAATTATATTGTTCCTTCGTAAAATGCGTCTCTTAAACATTCGGTTACCATTCTACGAGTGATATACATTAACTACTAAAAAAAATATCCAGCATACTCATAAATTTTGAATAGAATGTACCAAGTTACACTGTACAATACACATGTCTTCCATGTATGTTTATCGACAGTGACTTCTAACAAGAGAAAATCCACGTTATTTACCTACCTATCGCGAAAATAATCGCGGTCTGTGACGCGCAAACAAGGCGAGTAAATCATATTCGCGTATTCGCTTCTGGTCGCGCGTTGTTCCGCTAAGGACTCTTGAAAAACACGCTTAAACATCCTCTCCGGTTGCTCTGTGTCTTTCCTTTTCTTCCATCTGTACCCTCGGTTAATCTCGTAAATTGCCGTCGCCGAGAGTTGACGGGAATATTTACTAGAATCTAAGTTTATAATTACCGAGAAATCCAACGCCGCGTATATACATATCGGACGTGGCCCTACCGATCTCGTTATAAACTAGGATCGCACTGGAGCGTTCTCCCTCGTTTCTGTCATCTCGCGCGCTCCTCTTGTGCCCCAGCCCTCTCACCGGTTGCTCTTCGTGTCCCTCTTCGTGGCCGCGTATTACGAATCGCCTCTCACGTCAACCACGGCGAATTAATGCACGTAATATGTTGGCCTCGGGCACGTTTACGGGTTTACGTTCCTTCTGGTATAACTTAAGACCAAGCTCGTAACGCAGGGTTGGTGTGTATCGCGGGTGCGCAAGGATTCATTGGCCCTTAAGAAATCGTCGTCGCCGCCGTGCCGATTCAACCTTTCTTTCTCTCGCCTGTTTGCGCCCTCCTCTTTTCCTTTATTTCTCTTCTCTCCCACTCCCGTCAACTCTAACAGTTACGTCGACAACGTTTGGAATTCATACGTATATACCGACGCCGTTCCCAGTAATCAGCTTTCGATTATTTATCACTCTATTAATCCGCGAATAGGCACCGATCGGCCAGCCAATTTGTAATCGTTAACTGAGCCCGATTCGGAGCCTTCAGCCACTGGTCGGCCCTTTTGGAGACAAGATACGTAACGTAGAAGTTATTCGCGCGTGATCGCGAGAGGAATCGCACGTTGGTACATGCACGATCCCCGTGTTGGACGACACTTTTTAAACGCTTCTTGTTGGCAAGTAATCTTTCCCGTGGTTTCATGTACTTAGCTTGAGATTACTGAACGATATACAGGCAATTTTATTTTACTGGTTATTTTTATAGGAGCGTACATTACAGGGTAACATTACTCATTTTAAGAAGAATCGTATAGTTATAGTTCGTCTATGATATATATATAAGATATGTTAAGATATGTTAAGATCAAATTGCTGCGAACGATGATTTTATCCGTACAATTGCAAAAATTATGTGTAAATTTATCTATTTTCTTTCTGTCTTTTCGCGTATTATGAATTTGTAGCGGAGATATAATATAATTAAGTCAAGATAAAAAATTATTCACGGCCATTTACCGATGAACTAGCTTTTTTCTTTTACGATTTAGGTAATAGGTCTTCAGATGTTAACAAAAAAGCTTCTCAATCGAAGCGTGTTTCTTGTTGATACGTCCATTTTAGGAGACAGTTCACTTTGACAGTTCATTTTTATAGATAGTTCAAAATTGAAGATTTTTTATGTGACATGTGTTTCCAACTTCCATCAGCCATCTGTTTCCCGTCTGATTTGGTTCAAACATCTTTTTGCATCGTCTAAAACTTCTGTTGAAAAAAGCGGAGAATGTATCTTTTCCCTTTCTAGTATACGCGAGGTCCTTCAGGTAGGTCCAGGCAATGATATATTGGCTATTACCCTGAGCATAGCACCTGTTAATGCGTTTCTCTTCTGGTTCGCGGTTCAACACCTGACTCTGCTAGTCCATTCAGTGATCTTTCGACGTTTTGCTTTCGTTACTATTCTTTACAAGAATATCGCAGCAGGAGCTACGACTGGAATTAGTATTGCCTTTGTGTCTCTTGACAATTGCATATGTGTTGAAGTTTTCTCGTTTTCTATCGATCTTTGATAAAGGTACCTATAGTAGTGCTCGATTGAAGAATCGATCACAGGTGCATCTCGCCAATAATAATACCTTCTTCTATACGTTAGTATAATTTAATTCGACTATTTTTCGTTGTTACGCGATACAGAATCCCATTATTAGCCGCGATTCATTCAATATCAATATTAGGAACAAAAGATCTCTCGATTAATGAATCCTAGCAGGGAGCTAGTAAATTGATAAGATGTACAAGCTCGTTTAAAAATCCTGTAAATATCAGAAGATTGCTAAAACTGTGGATAGTAATTATTAGGAAGCCAAAGACACAGAACTTTTCGACCAACAAGTTTAGTAAATATGTTAGAATGTTTATATCAAGCATTGCGATTCGATTTTTCGAACAATAGAATTTATATACAAATGTATATTTATACGATTAATTGAAAAAGCATTTCTCATTTCTCTATATTTTTATCAGTTTCCCAGCGTTTCGAATCAACCCATTTATTCATCCGCGGAAATATTTCCTCTGAAAGTTTAGTGGAGAAGCATTAGCCGTTCCTCTCTGTCTGAGCCAGCGGGGACTCGTCTTATTCGGCGAATCGACAACCAGCAGGAAGGAACTTTGTTACCCGAAACCGGAATTCACGATACTTTCCATATTTCAGAACTCATCGAGTACTCGCGAATAAAGTACAACGTTAATGCTTCCTTATCCTCACGGCGGGGTGTGCAGGGAGGGCTGGTGGGGGAGTTTAATACCTTCTTAAATATTCCCCCCATTCTCTTCCCTCCTCCGTCTTGCTCTTGGCTCGGAAGATCTTCGCATTCCTCTTTCTTTCCGCCTCCCCACCTCTCGTAACTCCACGTCGACTCGAGTATTAGAAGGAGGGTAGTGTTCTTAAAGGTAGAAACAAATAATACGATTACGTTCCGTTTCCGTTTATTAAAGAAACAAGATATCGCTGTCTGGCTGGATGATTCCGAAGTCGGAGTTCTTCCTGAGAAAACGTTGCGTCCTTCTTTACCTATGGACACCTCTTGCCCGCTCAAGGCACTCGATACCGAAACTCGATATATTCAAAGTCACGAGAATTACTGCTCCCTGCAGATGGCACGCACTTGCGTCTCCGCGACAGCCAGGGAAAAAACGCGTAAGCCTGCTTGTCCTGATCATCAGACAGAGTTTCAACGATTTCCTGTGCGAGCTTCTACCATATTCGATATCCTGCTGACTATGCTCGTCGTAGCCGCTTTCTTGCCGCTGAAAACGTGAGAACGGCTTCGTCTCTTTCCTGTCGACCTTGAACTCCGAGCGCTTCAAAAATAGCTCGTCGATCGATTCTCATTATTGTTTAGGAAGAAAATTCTAAGGAAAAAAAGTCTCACGCTGTTCGCAATTGTATTTTCGGATAGTTTCGATAGTTCAATGAGCGTCATATGTTGCATCGACAGGGGTGAATACTTGTTGAGTAAACTCTGAGGTAAACTCTTTGAAAATCCAAAGCTGCCAATTCCTATGCTTCGATTTCTCCAACGTAAATACTAAACGATAATATCAATAACCCATGAGAAACATTTGCATTCATAATGTTTATCTATCCACGGATGATTTTGCAGGAATCTTAGAATCTGAACGATGAGATTTACGATTAATTTCTGTAATTTTCTAGAAACTAACAAAATCCACGAGTAAAAAGATTTCACCAGTAAAAACAGCCTGTCGATAAAGCGTGAAGGTGGTTGTTGTTGTCCACCTTTGACGCGGCGATGAATCAGCCAATTTATTCAAAGCCGAGACAGGCAGCGCGTTTACGTAGCACGCGTCAGTAGAAACGGCGTGTACAACAGTCACGTCGCAGAGTCGCAGACGAGAGGAAGAAGTGGTCACCACCCACCCATGATACGACAGGAGCACCAGGTCCAACCCAGTGGACGCGGCGCGACCAGTTAGCTAGTCGAACTCACATGGCGCGCGTATAGCACGTGCGGATATATTGAGACACGCGCTAACGCATTCTAATTATCATGTGCATAATGGTGGCTGCTCGCCAAGCTTCAGAAATACATGAGACCGGCTCACTATAGATAGATATATTTGCTCGGATTCCATAGAAATCGTGGAATATTCAAGTACGTGGTACGCAACGACGTTTATCGAGAGCAAAAGGCTGGAATATTTCGATCGTCTTGTTTGAAGACGCAGAGCAGAGAGTGTGAACGTTACACGATGACGGTGAAACATTCTTCGATGAAGAATGGGCCGATGTAACGAAAGCCAGCTGGATTTCGGTGAATCCGCTTTTACTTCGTGGAACTTTTTAAAACTCAACGACGACGAGAAAAAGGATTCTTTTTCTTTCTTCGGTTTACTTTTTTTTGTTTCGTCGGACGAAATATTGATGGACACTTGAAAGAAATTCACTCGTTAGAGATATTAATAGAAAAGGAGGATTCTCTCTAGAGATGAAACAGGGGGCCAGGTGTATTTGAAATCGTTAATGACTGTCGAGCGTCCGTCGATTGACGGTCGCGCCGCGGCCATAGTACGAACGCGAAGAAATGTCAAGCGGTTTCGGGCCAAATGACCATTCGTTCGCTCGAGCACAATGACACTTTTTTTTCATCCCGGCCGAGGACAATCACAGGTACGCTCGTTCCTCCCTTCACGCTCTTTATTTCTCCTTCTTCCACGAACCATACGTCATCGAAGCCTTTCGTGTTCTCGTCGAACAAGAGGAAACCGACTGGCATTCAGTCGACAACGAATGCCCATATAGACGAGGCCCCCGCCGTCCCTCGCTCCTCCACCCACCCCTTGGCCTTCCTTCCTCTTCTTCTTCTCCTTCAGTGCTATTGCTCGAAAGGCCCTGGTTTCGCGTCTCATTTTTTTCTACCGAGCCGATCTTCAATCTTCGAGCCACGGCCGTGCTGGTCATTGCCAGGTCGGAGTGATAGATGTGGAAATAATTATAGGCGAACGGTCGCGCAATAAAAGTAAAAACCATGTCAAATTTCGCTGGCCAGTAATGACTTTTGACCATGCAACAGAAAAAGTAAATAATAACTGCGTTACTTGCGTTTGACAATCACCGAGGAATCGATTAATTCTCGCGAACTTTCCTCTGGATAAACCTGAACCCGTCACCGTCTTTCTCTATACATATGTAGCAACGTTAGCGTGCAAACGCTGAGAAACAACGAATTTCTCTCGATAGAGCGAAAGAATACAAAGAGAGGTCCGTTAGGTGAGAGAAGAAAATCTCGTAGCCAAAATTCGAAGCTTGGGGCTATCAGAGGCCATGGATAAAAATTACAAACGATTTGTCCCCGTCGCCGTGTGACGAAAGACGAAATCAGTTTGTTCCAAAATCAAAGACCCCGCGAATCCCCTGAAATGATCTCCACGACGAAGGTCGCATCGCGCCAGGCCTTCTCCCGCGTGCCTTACCGCACGGTTCCCCCTTTCGTTCCCGACTAATGCAGCGCCGTGCCCTGGGGCACGGTAATGCCTAATTAATCCAATTAATCTAGGCTCTCGAGCACAAATGACCTCAGCGAGGACCTCAAAGACGCAAGGGGCCGGCCAGTTGTCCTGCGCTCGGCTGATGGACCGGGGCCGATCTAACATTCCGAGAAATTAACGATTACCGGTGATTTATACAAATTCATATTTTAAATTATTGGCCGTCATTAGCGTGCGTCGAGGTATTAGTTCCCGGTGACGTGTAAAAGGCTCAGCTGGCTCCCCTTCCTCCTCTGCTCCCCTCGCCGCCCCCTGACCTAACCCTACGCCGCGCCGCCTCATTTCTCCTTCAGGCTCGATCATCGTTCCGTGGCGTGGGCCTCGAAACGGCGTATAGTATTCGCTCGATCCGTCCAGATCCCGTCCGTGCTCTCTCGCGCTCTCGCTCGACGTTCGGCTCGTTCTCGCGCGCTCGTTCGCTCGCTCGCTCGCTGGAATATATTATCGTTTTGTTCGTGCGAGTCGGAGCGAGATGGAACAGCGGAGAACGAGAGAACCGAGCCAGGGCCGGGCTGGTTGTCATTGGCTCATTTGTTAGACGCCATCCAAAGCATGCGGGGCCTTGATTTAGTGCCTCCACCTCAAACCGCGTGCGTATATACCCCGAGAGATATCTGCCGCGGCGCCCTTCATCGAAGAGACAAAGACACGAATTGAACCGCGCGCAAGTTCATGACCTCGTTGTCGTTTTCCCAACTCGTTCACGGTGTACCCCGTTTCATCTTTTTCACAACGCTTCTACGCATCGTTCGATCTAGAAAATCAAATTTATATTTCCCAAACCGTAACGGGAATATAGCGATTAGTATAGCGATGATCGAAGTGCGTTGAAGAATTTCGTCGCTACCCTTTCGGTCGGGTGGAAGATTCGATCAAAGAACAGAGGTTCTCCCATATAAATCCAAGGCTCGACGAGGACCGGTGTACCTGTCCGTTTGGCGTACGATATTTCACCTTGTAAGCGCATCACGGTGATCCATCAGGAAGGAGGAATTCAAAGAGATAAGAGAAGAAGGAATTACACGGGGCAGGTGTAGGTGGTCCTCTCCATTTCCTCCGGCACATTTGCGGAGGCCCTTTGGGCCGACAGATCGGAGCCCGATCTCCCTGTGCCTTGCACTTATACGGTAGCCGAACAACGTAGCCCAGGAAATCTAATTGTCGGTCTTCGACATAGTGGGCAAATTGCAAAAATAAACACGTCGGCGTGCGGCCGCGGTAGCGGCAGTGGCGGTGGCGGCAACGGCAGATACGAGTAAGCTTGGGGCCGAGGGGTTACAAGGAGGAAAGGGATAAGGGAAGAAGGAGAACGGTTGAATCGAGAAGACCAACAACCAGTCGCTGCTGTTGGAAGTCCGTCCTTTTTTTGCTCTGTCTGTCTCTCTCTCTCCCTTTCTCTCTCTCTCACTTTCTCTCTCAATCCCTCCTCTTACTTCCCTGTTCGCTTCTCTTCTACGGAGAATGGAAATACTAATTTTGCGGAATACGGTGGCCGGACTGCGGTAAGCGGCCGTTGGAAGACAGTGGTGTGAGTCGTGATTACCCGAGGATAATTATAGTCGACGTGCGCACGGGTTATAGAAGAGGGTAGATCCTTCGTATCACGTCCGATGTGCGTTTACGTGTGCGTGGGGCTATCACGTGCTTGATGGAGATCCGAGGTAAAGTCATCTTGGTGAAAGCGGTGCATTTCGATCTGTGTTTATCTTCGGCCGTCGAAAGAGATTTCACGGATTTTCACGCTTTTCCGACGTGTCCGATGTACGCAGGCACTTTTATTTCTCTTTCGTGGCGAAATTAATCGGCAGCTTTCGGAAGGATAGATTTATAATTTTTCATATACATTTTCGTATATGTACTTACGATACATTCTATCTTATCAATTTATAGACGAAGATCTATATATGTCTTTCTCGTTTTGCGTCGTATATTTCTTTGTATAGATATCTTTCGTTTCGATTTCTTTGATAGAAATTTCGTACTTTAGTAGTCGGTAGCTCTTCATATAATAATTGTTATGTATGAATGATACGATTCGCTCAAGCTTTCAAATAATACCTTATCTTGATTGGTACCTATAAGCCTATAAGTAGTGTAGTTCCTGCGCGAAATTATTTTTGCAATTTGTTGTTTAATAATTATTTCGAGGATAATTTTCAAGAATTCTGTCAGCTACTTGAAAGAAGATGACAGTCCTGTATTATAAGTAAGATAAATAAAACAAATACCCTATAGATAGGACATAGGATATAACTTGCTATTCATCGATAGATTGATTCACTTTTATAAATCGATCAATTAAACGTTAAAAAGACGTATCTACTTCCTTGTAGAAGGGCGACTTGAAACTTTTCACGAATCGGAGCGTAGGAGTGGGCACGCTTGGTCGGAGCATTGATAGACGAAATCAGGCGATGAAATAATGAGGGAAGAGGAGTTGGCGTTGGTGTTCGGGGAACCGTAAATACCCCGATGAACGGCAATAAGAATTTATTGCAGCCGCCTTTGACGGTAGGCCGCCGGTTTTCGGATTCGAGGAAGGGTCATTTTTGATATCACGAAGCCACGTTAATTGTTGCGTTACGAAGACGGGACCGCGTCTGAGGAGACGCTGAAGGAGAATAAGAGGACGGAGAGAAGGAGGTGATTGTGGTGTTGAAAGAGAGAGAAAGAGAGAGATAGAGAGATAGAGAGAGAGAAAAGACCGGAGGAGAGGATGGAGTCAAGATATAATTGCTACATCCTCTTAGTCACGTGCCACTCACGTGGTTCCCAACTGCGAGTGCGAACGACTATGAGGCACTATAGCTTCAAGGTACAGCGCTTAACACCGACGTTTATACCAGGACGTTTCTTGCCGCGTGCTGTGGTTTGATTGATCGTTTAATAAAAGTCTTGTCCCGTACACTGAAAATAAATTTTCCACTCGGATAAATAAATGGTTCTTACAATGTGGTCAAACGAATTATTGTCGTACGAAGTAAATACACGTTCCCTTAGCTAGGAAGACTCAATTCCATTAGGCGATCGTCTTTTATGAACTTGCTATATCATTCCTATATCATGCTCTAACGCTGCTATCTGCTGAATATTTTATTATCCGAGCCTTTTGCACGATCGGACAAATATCATTAACAAGATTTACGGGCCATAAGTTACAAGTTACTAGTGTTAATAAATGCTGTTGCATAACGTAATATCAAGTATTATGTGTTAATGTAGCATTTACTAGATTTCGGAGTAATGGAGTTGTTTGTGAAAAGTAGAAATGAGTTATAGGAAAAAGATCATGGAAGTGAAGTCTATCTGGCCTTGGTACCAACAAAATTCGTGCGAAGATCGGCCATTAATTTCTTTTCGAGAGAAAAACCCAGTCGACCTAATGGGAGCCATGGTCTAATGCCTCCTGCTGTGTCTCCCAAAGATCTTTCTTTTGCCCTACTCGTCTACTAATGGCCACTCTTTGATGACAAATATCAGACAAAAGAAAATATATAAATTACTTCGAGAAGCATATTCCTATCGATGACGTCCACTGTCGATAACAAGTGTAGCTACCTAAAAATTAAACGAAACAAATCGATAGCCCCTATTTAAATTGGAAAGAAGCTTTGGGTATAATCTAATCGCCAATTTAAATTCTAAACTAAATCCGAATAGATGATCAGATTTCCAAATAAAAGATTTTGGAAGTTGAATAGAAATAAAATTGAAAATAAGTAACATATGTAGAAGAAAGTATCGAAATATTAACTTAGTTACACTTAACATTACGTAAATGATCCATATTTTTTATCGCGTATTTTCCAATCCTAACATTAATATTACCACTAAATTTATTCGTATCGTATAAAACAAGTCATTAAAATAATTTGGCAGACAGCTCTAACCAAAAAGTATTTCTATTTATTCTCCGCTAATAATTTTCGCAGGATCAAAGGAAACGCAGCTTTATGCTCTAATATAACTTATCCCGAATGATGGAATCGGAGAGAAAGGGCGGTAGCCGTGCGTTATCTCAATTAAACGAAGCCCGATTGCCGGGTTTTTGAGCTCGCAGGTGCAAGCGTGGCGACGTCGAACGGCGACATTGAAGCGTGACACCGAGCGATGCATCAAATCCTTGTGCGAGCGCGCCAGTTGCACCGGATCGCCGTAATTCTTCGCGAGAAGGAATCGCGGTGAAACCCTTTTCGTCGAGCTGCCACTTCACCACGACAGACCGGGCAGCCCCTGTGCGTACACTGGGGCCGCAGAAGCGTCGCGCACACACGCAACCGGCCGCCATACTTTGACAGACACAAAAACATCGGAGAGCCTTGATAAATTGCCCGGGAGAAAAAGCATCGGCCACTCGAGGCTGTTCGGTGGCGCGAGAGAGGGGCCCAAGAAAGAAACAGAAAGAAATGGGAACGGAGAAGAGAGAGGCGTTAAGGACAGGATACATCACGGACTGGTTCCGGTATTGTTCGCGTTAATAGCGCCCAGATACAACGGGACTCAGGCCGATTCCACCCTCTCCGCGCCAGTAAATACGTGCGTTCGAATGAGCGATGCTTCGATTATCTGGATCTGGAGAGCGTCAATTCGACGGAAACGAGAAACAGGAAGCGTCTGGTGTACGAGGGAACGGCAAAGTAGCTGGCTGAATGTAGGGGATGCTGTGGCGAAAATCTCCTTTTCTCTTTTTTACGATCGTATTGTGTCATCTGAGCCCAATACTCGAGATACTGATGCGGGTTACTTACTGTGAAATATGCTGTAATTGCGTATTGGCTTTCGATAATTAATACATTGATTTTAATGGAGTAATTGTGTATAGAAAGGAACTTTGAAATTGTTTCAATGATGCGATTACGTAGCTTCTTGATCGCTTCGTGTTACTGACACTGGGGATTTTCTGAAGGCTGTACTCAAATTATCTTCTCTAGATTTAGATTTCTAATAGATATCTATTAGATTTAACCATTTTCGATTATAACATTAATCGAAAGACTAACCGATTCATTAAACTTCACCTTATTATCTATAATTTCTATTTATTCGTGTGTAAATGAAAAAATATACAAGACAAAATATGATTTCACCAACTGTTCCCTATATATCACATACAACTACTATCAATGTCAAGACAGATGTTTGCCACGATTTCATCAAGAAATTTCTTCAACTTGGAGAACATATGAACTGATTATTTTTAAAACTACATAGTATACTATTTAATACTACATAGTATAGCTAACAGTATTAAATTCAACTTTGTAAATCCACTTATCTATTAACTGCCTAACACCAAACATTGTACAACCTCGTAAAATGAACAAAATCAGTACTTATTTGTACGTAATGATGTCAGAGATAACAGCGTGTCGTCCCATATGGTTCGGTTTCCTCCCGATAAGAAACTAAGTAGACCCAACGCTATCTAATGAGGCTTGTAGAGGATATCTATCGGTGAAGAAACACGTGCAACCACAGTCATCGTGTACTTACTTATTCATTTAGCCATTTCGTTAGATTCGCCTCTCGTGTAAACTCCGCAAACTATGATTTCCCTTCATCGATAAACCAGTTCGATCGCACGGACGGAGCACGCACTCCATTATGGTTTCTGTGTAGATTGCTTGGCGACCTTCCTGCGGGGAACAACGCGCGTCGGAGTTGTTGCCGTGATGGCGAACGTTAACGAGCCGCTATCGCGTGTTAATTCAAGGCAGCGTTAAAACCGGGAATTCCAATATCGCGATGAAGCTTGGTTTTTCTAGCGAAGTTGTTTACATATCGTCGCCATCGATGGAAAACCGACTCGACCCAATGTTCTGTAGGATCTAATTGGCGACACGGCCGGTCGATAGCTTCCTCTGGAGAACCTGGTACTCTAATAATCGTCAGCAAAGGTTCGGTTTATATTTCCTAGTCATGTCTGTGGATATAAACCCGGTGATACGGTTTACTTCGCGTTTATTGCTTCTAATCAATGGTCATTTGGATCTCGCATGACCAAGACTGGGTCACGCTGAAGACTGGTTTCATTTGAAATATGAGTGTTTGCCTTGGGCGATAACGTCGCAACGTGCTGACGAAGAAAATTATAATTAATTTCTGGTACACGTACATCGTTTGATGAATAGGATAGAATTGGATTTTTATGAAAGCGCAGAGATTACGTTCTCTTGAAGGTTCTGTAATAGATCATAGAGTCGATGAAACTGAATGAGCCAATGGGATAGATTAAGGTGAAAATATTACGCTTTTAGAAGTTTCATAGGTAATCGAGTAACGCGAACAGAACGAATCGAAGGCAGTACGTTTCCGGCTAACAGCCGTTTCTAATCGTGAAATAACATGCTGGTAACCCGTGCACAAAGACGCGAAAGCGAAGAAAGACGTTCGGTCGATCTGTACAACTCCGCCCTTCGGCTCACCTGAAAAGATCGTTAATCTTCAAAGAGATGATAGTTATATTGTCCTGTCACGGATACGGGGGATTGTCGTTCGTAGCCGGGCCAGAGGAGAGAACGGAAGATAATGCCGCGGGAAAACGTTCCTTTTTTCGCGTGTCGAGATGTAATTTCAATAAATCATGGATAAGTGGTCGGGCGAAGGGATACGCGGGGGTGGGGCAGTAGGGTGGGGGTTAGGGAACAGCTTGCGAATTTGGTATACCACGAGCTCGCAGCACCGTCGACGCTGCGTTGGATTAATTTATCGTCGTGCCATCATTTACACGTACGACCTTTATATTTTTCCTTTCTTTCTAGTTTCCACGAAATCACTCTTGTGAAACGACGATTGAACGAGACCTACGGGAATATCTTCCGATTTTCCAACGCAATTCAGCATATCCGCGGTAATCGGGCTTTATATCCGCTGGAAATCTCGTGAGCTGCACCCATGGGTGTATGGTGTGTTGCAGAAACAATTACCGTCTTTTGATACATTAATTCGAGGTGACGATGAAAGTATATCGTTTTACTCGGTTCTTTGTTATTTATTTTATGGTTATATTCAGACGAATGATTATTAACTTGTTTGCTTCGTGGGAATTTAAATCTGTAAGATAAAATAAATTTAATAAATCTGTATCACCTTCCTCTTCTAGTCAATTCTTTAAAAATGTACTAATATGTTCAAGTATTAATAATTGTATAGTACACTGGAAAATGAATGCCTCCGTACAGTAATTCTATTGAATTATTTTCTAAGGTCGCAAGTTACCCGACGCTGATGAAATTATTAATCAATTCCAAAGATTCAGTATTTTTATCTTCTGTGTTTCGTTTCTTAGCGTTTAAAATACAAATATTCTTATCATAAATTTATTTGTGACACTTTATCAGTATCCACTATACATATAATTTTTTGTTTTCAACCTAGATGATTACATTTCAACAAATTTCACCGAGTCATACATCTAATATTAAAAGTTACGAATTAATTTTAAATCGTACTTCCAGCTGTCCAAGACGCACGAACTCATTTCTCAAAGCAGCTGCTGTCGATTGCAATCTTTCGTAGTGGTTTCGCCGTTAAAATTTATTTCAGCCATTTTCAATTCGCGCTTATATGCTGTAATTAAATTAACGTGATCCAGGATGGCAACACGTTTTAAGCAGCCTATCGATTAATCTTACACGTGTCAGAAAATCTGCACTGTCGAAAACGATAATATTATTTCGCAGTCTGTAACGAGGTGCGGCACGTGCCAGCACAGGTATGCTGGCGTAAAAAGCCTGTTGAAGATCCCCTGATAGCAAACACTATCGTATCTTTCGTTAAGGTGGCTCGTCGAAGGATATTATAACGTTCATTCGCTTATAATCTTAAGCATAGACGACGACCGGCAATTCCGCGCTTAACGAAGCTTTTCCGTACACGAGGAGCGACTGTAACTGCCTGGCCGTGGATTCTCCGCATTAATGCTTCGTGGCGAAACAACAAGATGGAAAAACAGGATAATTACTTAAAAGAATGTTTCTATCGAGTGGCCGATTGGTAAATTCCAGTAATTTATCTTGGATTGAGATATCGCTGCTATGTAATTTTAGTTGATGATTCTTTTAAGATGATTACGTGATGATGTATTCTCAAGAGAAATATATGTCTAAGGTATTTACCGTGGAAATGGCATACATTTTGAAAAGTCGATACTATTTCTAAAGTTTATACATTCTTTCGAACATAAAATAAATACTTGGAAATTTGAAAGAGTAAGCGCTTCGATATTTTCTTCACTTTTTGAGATACTGTAATTTTTCTTTCTTTCATACTTATTATAAACACAGATTTCTATTTTCTAAATATCTTCTTTAATTTAATATTTACCGTGTGGTGCAATCACTGCCAACGAGAGAGTATCGATCTTTGCCGTAACAAACATTCCAAGGTGAAATGGTCCAAAAACTGATGGACAACATAGGCTGAAAATATTTCATTCTTCAGTAGATATATTAACCACGATAAGCAATAAATTGATTTGCTTGTATTGTTCATCTGAAAGAAATTTTGGAGAATATCGCTACTTTTCACGCTAATGTAATCTCCCCTTAAGCGCGGTGAAACGACATTCGTTGTCGAACGAAGTAAATGAGCGTTTGTATAGTCGACTACAAAGCTCAACTATATCACGGATCGCTGATCTTAGGTTAACCCTCGACGGAGAGTCCAGATTCTGCCTACGGAGTATTCAATTTGAGCGGAGCGAATTGCAGATTCTCACCGACTGCCCGCGGGCTTATTATCGCACTTTGCCGGCTCGAAACATCGAGCGAAATTGCTGCTTTAGTCGGCTCGATTCACTATACACGATGATTTCGAGGCCCGATTTACAGAAGCATTGCATAATCTTTCGATTTCTTTTACCTTCTTTCCTCCATAGTCTTCCATTTAAACGCGAATCGATCTAATCGAATCAAAGAACATTTTGGAATATATAGTCGATCTCGTGACTTGAGACACTATCCAGATTTTACGTCCGAGCCCTCTAATAAAGTTCTTCGACTTCTTATTGCCTGATTCGAATCTTCAGGTTCTCAGGGGAGAATTAACCATTGGCTGTTTAAGGCAATGGAACGAATCATCGTTTCAATGACTCTATTATTCGGTCAACCGTTTCGAATGCAGCTGGTAACATAAATCGTTTGATAATTTTATGATTGTGTTGTCTTTATCAGAGATGGTAAGATAGATGTAATTTAAATTAAGTACTGAAAAAAATCAAATAACGTGAATGGTTATAAATACTTGTGCAATTTACTTGTAATAAAACCTCTGAAAATAAATTTTCTTTAAAAATCTTTCCGAATAAATTTAACATTTCTCATCGTCTAATAAATTATTCGTACATTTTTTGTAACAGTGATTTCCTTTTAAACTTTGAACGTTACTGACATTATATTAAAGCAATAAAGATATTTTTAGGATACAGAAATATTGGAATGAATCAAATATCGAAATACACTTTAGAGGGTTTCATTGCTTGACGAGAGGAGTCGTAAATGACTGCATCTGGCATTCTCGGGGCCTCGAAAACCTGACAAGATTGAAGAGCCAGCACGATGAATCGTCACTAATTGATCGTGTTGTAGGAACGACGAAGCGATCAGCGAACCTCTCAAACGAGAGGGTAGGAGGGGCGAAAGGGTTATTAAAAATGCCCTGAAATATCCGACGGATTAAATCGTCTCATTTGCATAAGATACGGTCACCGTAAACGCAAATTTATGGATATGCGAACGTATAGATTCGAGACCGAACAGGATAACTGCTAATAAAGGCTCATCCTGGCAGCAAATAATGAGAGGGTCCCCTGGGTGGTGTGGCGCCACGATATGCGACTAAATATCTCGCATAAGCTTATACTATACGCTACATGATTGCAGTCAGATAAGTTGTAAACATTCCTTGCCCGATGCAATTCTGCTCTATCCTTCCTGTTTACGATTTACGAACAATCTTTGACTGTTCGATGCTTTCTAGGGGAAAGCGTAGTGTATGTATATGGAATCTTCTTTCCTGATTTTATCTTTTTATAACATTCGCATAGTGATTAATAAATATTTCTCCCTGTGCGATACATCAAGAAAATTACTTCGAAATTATCCATGATCCACGGATAACGCAATACTATTGCCTTTCTTACTCTCGTTCAAAGTATTCATGCATGTTTGACGCAGACAGTATCCGTGTATACCATACCAACACTATTCAGATTCACATTCACGTACACACAGAAACAGGAGCGTGTCATTGCAAAGGAGACGCACGCTTCACGGCAGCTTGTTTGCATTAGGCTGGCCGCTCAGGATATTACGTAAAGTCAGAAAAATGCCGGACGAAAGCAAAGTGGACAGCTCGGAGCCGCGACAAAGGGTCCGTTGCTTTTCACCTCGAGCAACGCACTCGAAGGCATCGTTCGTCCGTGTAATTAACGGCGAATATAATTACGGAGCTTCTCGAACGACGCCTGGCGACATTATTCGGGCCATCACACCTGTATAAAAGAATTTTACGCTGGATCGATATACTAAAAGTAGTTTCTTGAAAAATGGTTATGTTCGCGAACCGTGACAACTGTGAAATTTGAAATTCTCATTTTAGTAAAAGCTATTGCTTTAATATTTTACACGTAATATTATGTTGGCAAAGTTTGAAACCGATCTGAAAACGTACATACAAATTACAAGATATTCGCATCAAGTCACATCAAAGATCGCAGAAATATTTAAATAATCAATTATTTGTTATATTAATAAGCCCCGATATTTTATGCAACATTATAAATATATGTTTCCAGTGAATATCTTGCAACTTCTATAATATATACATTTTCAGATTGGTTTCAAATCTTGCAATGTTCTACGTAAAACATACAACGTATCCGTAAACGTTTTCTGTGCTAAATGTCCAACTAATTTCCTGCACAAAACAAACAGAAATGAAATTTCTATCGACAACCGTATTTTCAAGAGAAATATCGTACGTTTCCACACAGATTCGGGTTGTTCGAGATACTTAGGAAGGGTAAATGGAAAATCAAGCGTATTTTAAGACTCTACCGCGTTGGAGACGGTCATATCCTCCCCGTTTATTGTAGACAGGGGCCACGGGAAATTGTGGCCAAAGCAAAGGCGGTCGACTCGCGGTTCGGTAAACACTAAACACTCGTTAGCGTATAGATTGAAACGCAATCTGTATTCGCTGTGGCTACCTTGAGTGCGGCAAAGAGAGAGAAAGAGAGAGAGAGAGAGACGGAGGGAGAAAGGAAGAGAAACGGATGGAAAGGCCATGGTAACTCGTTACATCAAGAGAAGAAGGGAGATCCGGGGTTGTACGGCCGAGAAAGGGTAGTTCTGGTGCCCGAAGAGCCCGAGGCCCCCCACTAATTGATTTGTGCTTCAGCAGCCCTCGTTGCCATAACCTTTCTCCGTGCCCCTTGTTCCAACTCTCTTCCCTTTACTTGGCCATCCGAAGATTCAAGCACACGATACGTTTCTGCCGCGTCTTTTGCGAATACAGTGCGATTAATCACCGAAATATCGCTCCCTGGCCAATAGTTAACAGTCAGACGTTCAATTCCATCACTTTGAGCCAAAAGAATCATCACCTGAGACATGTTAAACGGAGATTAAATTATTTACGATTCATGGCAAATTTAGTTGTACGAGTTCCGTGAAACATTTCGCATTGAATGTCGAATTGGATTGTATACAATATACTAACTTTAAAAAGAATCTCTAATTCGGTAATATAGAATTATAAATGAATATAGTAATAAATTATAATTTTTTATATCGAACGTGATCATGATTTCAACGATCTGCTTAGCTGATCAAAACTTGGCCAGCCTATCAGCCTGTAACTAATTAGATCGAGATAACGCAACTCCTACTGTGCCATCAATCGTTATCCAAGTCCAGAACAGGAGCGATACATCGGGAATCAAAGATAAAGATATAGAGGACAGGCGAACCCTTTTTATCCGTAGAATTTGATGCGGCATTTGTCTGTGGAAAGAGTCAGGTGCGGTTCACGTGGGCAATAGCTGGTTCCGCGTGCATCTCGGCTGCCGTTGAAAATTTCGAAAACCGTGATCGATAGGAGCGCGAGCGTAGGAACGCGCATAGAGAGCGAAACAAATGCTGCCGCCTCGCATTTAATTACAGGAGTATTTTATCGGTACGAAGCCATTGGTCGCCCATTCATCCGTCGTTCTGTCGGTGTTCACGTCCGGGTGCGTCTGGTATTTGGAGGGCAGCGCCGGTTTCGGGCGATGCGCCGCGCTCGACGGCGGCATAGGGCCGACGCTTGCCGGTCCTCGAATATTTATGGGGGCCAAAGTCAAATTAGTGGCGTACGGCGTGCACCTTTTGATTAAGTATCTGTTAACTAAAGGTAATACTTAATAAAGTAACGCTGATTTAGTGTGGGCCAGGGACGCGCGGCATCGACCGATCGTTCGTTTTCCCATTCAAAATAAAAATTCGATATTTATGGGCCCGTGGGGCCCCATAAGAGCGGGGCCAACCGCACGCGGCCTATGGCAATATGCCGATGGCTTTCGAAGGGTTCACCACGTGAACCGAACGCTGCGTCGCCGCGTGTTCTGCTCGCCTTGAACGCTGAATCTGTCGCCTCTATTTCTTCCTTTCTACGAATTCTTCTTTCGTGAGCACCGAACGCGGAGATCTTCAAGGAAAACCGTCGAGCATAGTGTGTTATACAAGGAACGATATGTACGAAATATCACTGATTGCTTTGAATCTAATTAATACTGCTTGAATTTCGGATTTGAACATATACGTTTTTTATAAACTATAGATTTTGTGTAGATGCACAGAATATAAATATTGGATATTAAATGTATGTTTCAGCTGTTATTCGACTTTGTAGAATCGCGTACAGTAAATAAAGGTTGTTTCCTCTTTTTTATTTTTACTTTAAATACATTGAAAATTAGTGAAATAGATTAGAGCTCTGTCTATGTTTAGTTGAATGAATATATCCATGTTCATAAGCTTTCAAGGTGATGAAAAATAAGGTAAATTCGGAAAAGATCTATGTGTTTCATTCATATTTGTATTATTTACCGATAATATTACACCGATTTATATCGATAACATTTACCAGACACGTAGATGTTCCTGTTGAGGTTGACTGATAGAGGAACGGTGTGGATGAATTTGTAATAGAAAAATATATTGAAATAAGTATAGACATAAATATAAGTAAAGGTACAGGTACAGAGTATGTTGATCCCGATCCTCACTCTTTCAGTGTTACGATACGATAGAATACAATAGGGAGCACATTCATACATTTATAGCAAAGGACATTACCAAAAAGTTAACCTTGGTGTGTAGTTCTAGCTGAGGGCTACAAGAAACAGAAATAGAAGTCTACTTATAGCTCTTTTGTTTTTAAACCTTGTAATTCAAAACAAAATTTATATTCAAGGGTACAATAATATGGACCTCTCCTTATTTCGAATTTTTTCACTAAATTCTATTCTCCTCGTAACAGTGATCTCCAGGTCACGGGTATACGAAAGAAAAGCTGTAGAGTTCTTCTTGAAGTAATTACTTCAACGGTTCCTATTTAAAAAATTAATTAAATCGCCTAAAAATTAAACCGATTTTGATACCAAAGTACCTGATTAATATTAAACTTCTCAAAAATCAAACGATTAACCTTAATGCAGTTTATCGTCCTAACCTATATGTGGCTCAACCGGATCCAATTCTAACCTAGAAGGTTTAAGGTTAATAAACTGGAAGCTATTGGTTCGTCTACTCCTTGTGTTAAGACCAAAGAGTATGAAAGATCTTGAGAGATCGCGAAGGTGTTCAATTGTCTCGGTAGTTGACGCGTAGGGGAATCCGGTGCGCATAAAATCAGCATGTACAGGGATCCCGTAGCCTCGAAATGTTTCAGTTTACGTTCAAAAGGACTTTATCTATAAATACATTGATTAATGTCCGCGTCGCCTCGCATTTCATGCGTTCTCTGGGGTTGGCTTGGCCGCGAGAATACGGTTGCCAGGCAATTTAAGACGCATCGAAAAACGCAACGGTCAGTTTGGGGGGCGAAATTTATGCTCGTCCGCCAATGCATCGCCACTGCTTTGGCCGGTCGTCAATAACCACCGTCCGCCGATACGATACACCTTCGGGGCCCTTCTTCGGCCTCCGAATATCCGATTGCAATTATTTCTTCTTGTTTGCATACTTCGCTCGAATCCATCCGGTTGTTCCCAGAAGTCATTGATATTCGCGTAATCGTCGGAACGGTGATACCGAGATCGTATCGATCCACGAAACCGACGTAAAACGCTCCGGCGCAATGACTGTGCACCGAATATATCGTTACTCTCCTCAGATCCCTTTTCTTTCAATGGAATTCCTTTTTTTTTAAAGAAAGGAGACAACTGGAGAGGTTTTGAATAATTCTCGGTTCGCTGTGTAGTAATTAGTCTTCGTATAATTGGTGATGTTAAGCTTCAAAGAATATTATTTATCGATTTTATATGAAAATTATTTTACTTGGAATAAGTAGTAGATATTATCTTCTTCGTGTGCTATATTATATGGTGGAATAATTTCTTATCTCTTAAAATCTCTTAAAATAAAACAAAATTTTCTTTAATAGGTAGAAATATCAAGAATATTGACGGAATGACGGAAGAATAACAACAAGTCAAGCGCGTTTGCGACACTGTATGCTTCATCGATTTTTTGAAAGGATCGAAAATATTCGAAGAAGTGTAGAAAAGTATTTTAAAAGTAACGGTAGAAAGTCACACGATTAGGATCTACGAAAAGAGAAGAAAAACTCAGAATAAATATAACCTAGAAATATCCAAGATATCCTCGATCAGATCTGGAAATTCTATACTACTAAATTCTGTTTCATACGAAACACAACTATACTTTAGTACCGACTAACGATCGATTCTCGATAAATGATCGCTTACATCGATCGGGGAGTGACTAACGTGAAACACCTTTACCAAAGGAGATAACGGACACAGGAGAAACAGTGCACGAAACGTTCGTCCCCGAATCGGATCCTCGAGTAACTTGAACGCGGTGGAACGAAATCTCATCCATCTTTCGTAAAGAAAATAGTGTGGTGCTACATTGGTGTCCCATCTCGAACAAGGCGATCGTACGCCCGGGCCCGAAGAGGGTGGTGGCTTAGGTGTATTTCAACCTCCGGCGATAAAGCATTTTTATGTCTTTCCTGGCTGTTTGATTTCGAGATTAGCCGGGAATTTTGGGCGAACCCGCATATCACCGTGATTTACGTGGTACCGCCGTTTGGCCAAGAGGGGGGTGCGGTCAGTGTAGCGCCCCACTAAAGGTAGAATTCTCTTAAATTTCAAATTTATACCCGACGCGCTGTCATAATCTTGATTCTGACACCCGGCCGCGAAGCTATTTGTTCGTTCGCCCGTTCCACTGCTGCACGGTGGGCTTATTTGTCAGCCCTGGCTCTTGCGTGAACTCGAAGGAAACCAGGGAAAAAAGGAAGAAAAAGAAGAAAAAGAAGGAGGCAAGACTGGAGCATGCAACGCGAGCTCACGACACGAAGCCGACGACAAATTGGGCTCCTCGTATTGAAACAAGAGGACAGCCGCTGGTCAAGTGTGCCGATTCCGAAGAAGATCAACCTCGTTGACACTAGCACGAAACTGATTCGTTTATCTTTCGACGCGACCCGACGTCCACGAATTTCAGTCACGATAGTTCCTCGAGTTTGTCACAATCTTAAGCGATATCCCCGTCAGGCTTAATTTTATTAAGCTGGTGCATACGAAAACTTTAACTACGCCTAGTTTCTTAAAACATTATACAATTCGCCTGATTCTATGTACTTTTCCAATGATTATCTATTTTTACCGTTCCAAATATACAAGAATTATGTATCCTAGAATTCAACAATTTGTGGAATAGAACTCTTACATTTTCTTCGTTGCATGATATTGCGCAGTCGAACGTGGATTCATGAAAGTATCATAAAATATGAGACATAAATACAACTTCCAGTATCGAGAATTGATTTTTCTCGGACGATGTCTTCAGGAGAGGATGGTAAAGTCGTTTCAGCGCGTAATCGTTCCCGGAAGTTCTACTACCAGCCATGTCGCACCACACCTAGTGGGTTGAATGATTTAAAGGCGGAGTAACGTCGATTTTGTAGGGTACGAAGAACAGTCGTGGTGGACACGTTCGATCGGTATACCTTAGGTCGAGGATATTTTAGGTGGTACCGAGGGGCACCGGTTGCCCTCCCGGTGTGAGGACGATTTAAAGCCTACTGGTTGGGCCCAGCTCGCTCATGGTGGTCTATATCAAGACAGAGGACCCACTCGATATCATTCCAGCTCCCTATATCGTTCTTATATCGCACGGTATCTTTTCCTCGTTGCTGTCTCTCTTCCTCGTAATTCAATATTTTGCTTAATAACATTTTCAGTTCCTTCTCTTTCTTTTATTTTTGAATAACTGAGGAACCCTTTCTGAAAAAGGGTATACGGTTTTGAGTGCATTTCCTAGTCGGATAGAGTGTTTAAGTTTCTACCGAGTACTACAAGAGCCATTGTCATTATTACAATGCGAATATTTATCCACTTATGAGAAATTTATTTAGAATATATATATAAAAAGTATAGAAAATGTCCGAAATAAAGATCGTTATTATTTTCTTTATTAAGTAGAGTATATTTTATTTAGATTCCACTTCATTAGCTACGTTTGTAAAAATATGAAATTGTAAAAATATGAAATTGCATAAAAATACGGAGTTCAATAACTATCGATTCAAATGTAACTAATGTTAAAAATCTCGAACTGGAACTTCCCACTTAATTTATTCCACTCGCCACTTTATCTTATGAAATCTCACTCGAGAAAACTCTCCAATCCATGCTCTGATTATTTTCCAACACCTTCGTTACAATTATTACTATCTTTCATTTCTTTTCATTTCTTTCTGTTTCTTTTCATTTGTTTCGGATAAAAGAGCAGAAGTTCGTTTCCTTAGCAGGATAAGGACGTTTCGTCGAATTCTTTGCATTCGTGTCTCCCAGAGAATCGTTGTTATAATAATTAATCGCGCATTATCATTGGTCATGACGACCGCAAAGCCAGTTGTCACAGCGAATTTACAACGAGTTCCATTTGCTTACATAATGATAAATCAGCGACCAATTAAATTGGCCAAATTTATAGACCAAGTCTCGACACTTTCTCGATACACAGCCTTGACGCCAGTAATTTGATCGGCGGCGTTTTCGACGAGTATAGACGCGTTACCTGTCCACCGTTAAAATTATACGAGACTTTACGAGCCAGCTCGATTTCTTCAAATACGAAATAGCACGCGAACTCGAGGCGCTGAAATTGGTCTTAAAAGCGAACCAATGATTGTCGATAAATATTTGTTTTCCTGAAGTATTAGAAGAAAAATTGGAAAACAAACCAAATTCTTTAGAATATTCGAATTTATGTACTACAGCTTTGAACAATAGTCTTCCTCTGCTATCCGATAATCTACTGTCTACTCAAATAGTTTAGTTTCTTCGTTATTTTAATATGAAGTTGGTATATTACAGTCGTCAATCTTTATAAATAATTATTACAAAGATGGATCATATACTGGAAAGTTTCGAGAATGAAAAAATTCATCGTAGCACTCGGCACCGAGAAACGCAAAGACTTTCTACAGGAAGCACGAAATTATTTAGAATATAGGTTATAATGTTCCGTTCGAGAGCAGGTTCGGTTACCATCGAACAATTACGTTCAAGCGGCTAATTCAATCTTCGTATGTCCTAATTCAACGTTCGTTGCTTAAGAACTTAATTGAATGTAAGTCTTGCGAGTTACTGGTTCCTATGAAACAGGTGTTTCGTGATTTATCGCCGCTCGGTTTGACCAGATTTGAGAATGTGAGAGATGGAGCGCAAACGCGTTTAGCGATCACGCGATCATTAATTTTAATGACGCAGAGTCAACAGCCTTTTTTTTCCTCTCCTCTCTGCTTCTTCTTCCCGGACGGAAAAGAAGCTCTGATTTATCGCACTGGCCGAATGAAGACTTTATGTAAACTCTCCGCCAAGTGGGATCTGTTTTCACCTTTGAAGATGTGAAATATTGTCAGTGTAGAGTCGTTAACTTGCTTCCAATTAATCCTTATCATTACTTCGCGCTTCACCGGTTCACGTGAAAACAGAAATCCCAAATCTTATAACGTAATGAAGTGCGCGCGACGATGGGAAAGAATCGAGCAGAAAAAGCGATAAGTAAAAAAGAGAAAAAAACGATAAAAAAAATGAAAAAAAGGTTGGTACAGCTCGTTAGACATGTAGATGTAACGGAGCTCTGTACGTCCTTCTTTCTCAGCCGGGTGTGTGTTTTTCTTCGGAGTTCGCCCCGAAAAAAAACGGTTTCAGGCCTGAAAAACCTATGTCACGAAAATTTTCTCTCGTCATTAGCACCGGTTGATAAGTGTCGCCGAGGTGTGGTGTAACCGCTTGATCCGGCAGGCATTAAAAGTCAAATGCAACAGATCCATTCACTGGCTATAATTACTCGGGGGGACGCTCAGTACGGCACGCATAAAAGCGGCGTTATTAAAAATTTTAAATGTCTATTAATTACTCGCCGTTATACCGACCACACGAAGAACTGTATAAAATGCATTTAATTATCGCACGGGGCTGAATGGGGGAAATCAATGGGTTTCCCTGTGGTAAAGCGACGCGGAGGCGAGTGCTTTTTTTCAAAACCTCAATTTGTTGCTTCCACCGTTCACCCTCGAAGGCAACCGCCCCTTTCCTGTTACCCACCCTTCCGCACCCTCCTGCCGGAGCCCGCCAGTAATGAGGGCGACACCTGAATCCGTGATTACATCGCGGCAATGAAAAGTAATTTGTCGATTCACGGCACGATGGACCGGTTCGATACCGCTGCTACAATTTTCCACTTTTCACGAGTGAAAAGCTTCTGGCCGCCGCTGCTGCCGACGCCGCTACCCACCACCGCAAGGGCGGACGATACGTTTTTGCTCATTAACACAGGCCCAACGGTTCCCCGTATTTTTATATCGATGCCATTTATTGAGTACACGTTAAACGTCCACTTGGAAATGTTCATAATTATTCGAAACATTAATTGGTCCGCTTTTCAATGATCAACAAACCTTGATTGCACTTCTGCACATGGATGTTGAAAGTTTTATGATTTTTCTTTCTATAGTAGAATAAATTGCTTGTTTTTTAATATCTTTAAAAAAGGGGACCTATTAATTGCGGATGTGAGTATTCAGGGATTCTATTATTTCTCTGCCCTTACTTTCCAGTGTTTTGCAAACCTTATATTAAATTGAGCACACGCAACAAGTTAGCAGAATATAAAGATCAATATTGTAATGTTAATATAATTATTCCTAAAAGTTTTCCCATCATTTAACCAAACGTTAAGTACTTCGAATTTAAAATTACCGCATCAAACTAGACTGAACATAGGACTACAAAGGATTGGGTCAGAAATTTTTAATAATTCAACTTGATAATTTGTATGTGAATTTGAATTTGAAACGACTTTCACTCCACCCCATGGAATTCACATTCCAGAGAACTGTTCAAGTGCCACCAATCGTTCCTTTCAAAAATTTGACGAATGTTACTATAATAGCACATACAAAAAATTTAATTGAATCCCTGGATGAAATATTAGTTTGTTCAACTTAATCTGTATCGAACCAGAAATGTATAATCCATAATGGTAGCAACATATACTTTTTATACAGCCTATACATACACGTGCAGTCACACAGACGGTCAATAAAACGTATCTCTGGTGTACACCATCCAAAGAGCAGAAACTCCAGAAGTGTCACCGAGAGCGAACTTGGGTCGAACGACCTGGGGGTTCGGGGACGATTCTGCTTACACATTGTTGACCCGTGGCTGATATATCGCCTCTTCTACTCGCAAGCGGTTCTCAGTTCTTCCTATCGATCTCATCGATTCCGTGATTTAGATCTTGGAATTAGAATTCCTACGACGATATTCTGATCGATTAGAAACACCTGAGCAGGTGTAAATACCTTTCTTGGGAACATTCCTGAATCATAAACGTTAATGAAAATCTATATGGGATCAGTCCCTTGTTTCTATCTTTTTTGAATATTTGTGTACTTTGAAGCGATGCGTACGAGGTAATTTTATAATTTGTGGTATTTTATTTAACCAGTATACACGTTAGTCGAAAACTTTGTTTCAGTTTATTTCGGCTGTTGACGTGTGTACTCGTCATGTAAAATATAAAATTACCATTTACTATAAGAACTGAAAATTTTAGTAAAAAAATAATATAAATGACATTTAGTAGTATGTTTCCTTTATATTTGCAGTAAAAATATTATGTATTTTATAAAAAAGAAAACGAAAGTTTGAAAAAGAAGAATTTGATTACTTGATTATTGTTTTTGGTATATCGATTATGCCCTATATAATGTACTGCTTTTTATAAACTGAGTTGATTATTTTCCCCAATGAACCTGCTTTTTATCGGATTGTTTCTTTTTTTTGCAATTTTTAAGTTTTTAATAACAATATCTTTTCTCAACTGTGAATCGTTAATTTTTTATCAAATGGAAATGTAATCCTTCCTCGTTTTGTTTTACTTTTTGCATAAAATTTATAGTAGGTCGACGTGCATACTCGTCATTGCTTGATTTTACCTGCACACCTCGTAAGGGATTTTTGAAACTAAACTCCCCAGTTAACAGGTTAATTGATTGAGGGAAGTTCGTGAATAATGGAACTGTAAAAATAATCCGTCGAATAAGAAATTAAGTCTCGAATGTTAATATCGTTTGTAATTTAATTCGTCCGAAGTATGTGATTTTTTCAATAGAAACAAATCGCTCCATTATTCGCGTTCGTGAAATATTTTGACTAACCATTGTGGAAGACCTCCTTCAAATATTCAACTTTATATCTCTACACAAAAACTATCCTTAAATGAATTGATATTTTGATACGTGTACTTGACGTGTACGATTAAATTCAATCACTGAAACAAATTTCTCCGAAATTCGCTCCGTAATTTCCCTAAATTTAACTTCCAACATAATACTTCGAATTCCCACACAAAACCACCTTTTTATTAAAAGCAATAATTCGACATACATATACACGTATTTTCCAAGAAACGCAATTAGATTTAATCAGCGACATATATTCCTCGAAAGCCCTTGGCACGCACATGCTCGTCGATCGAAACTTTATTCCGATTCCGAAAGCGGGTGACTTTACGGGGCCTCGGATCGGAATCGTTGGGAAGGGTGCACGCAACCGGCTGATCATTAAATTGAGAACCAATATTGGCAAGGTTCTGCGGCGCAGCTGCCAGCAACATAAACATACGAGACTCGTACAGCCCGCTGGAAGGGCCACCGATGTAGATATATACATATACAATATACATACATATATACCGAGAGTACGGTGTAAGAGCGGGACGTGGCCAGGCGCGCGATGCAAAGCACTAATTTGTAACCAAGTTGTCGCCCTGGTTTGACACTGCAGTAAATACGAGGGTGATAGCGTTGTATATCACTGGGCCACCACTACCACCGCTGCCACCACTCTTGTATTGTCGCATCAGGTACCAAGTGGCTAGAAAATCGTACGGACCTGGCGTGTGTTTCCTACCTTCCTTCGATGCCCTTTCCAGGTTCGATTCCGTTTTTCATGGCTGATTCTACTTTTAGATTCTATAGATCGATATCAAGTGGGGATGTTGTGTTTCATTATTCACTGTGTGATGTTGGGCGAAGAACGTTGATGGCAGATCTTGATGTTGTTGGAAGTGCGTAAATCATGGAGAATTGCAGATATGCAGCTTGTGAAAATCTTAAAGTGGAGTTTCCTATGTTTGTTTTTCTAGAAGGGGTTTATATGGTTTGTAGTTTTTATCGTAGATTGTAGATAGATGATGTCTATAGAGATAACTTGGAAGAAAATGTTACGTGTGTATGGAAGTAATAATCGTCGCATTTCGTAAGTTATTAAGATAAATGATTTTCAAAAAATGAATTCTTTCTTAAATCTTCAACGATCTTGTTACATTCTAATGTTTTATGAATCTCGTAAAGATGGAATATAATAAAGTGAATATTCGGCGCTACATCTTTTTTCTTTATAATCAGAAGATCTTAGCAGGCTCAATTAAAATGATTTATAAAACGTAGGACGTGAACTCGAACAGGCGATAAAAATTGCATGTATTTATTATACAAGTTAAAGGGAGAAATGCTTTGATTAAATCATTAAAATCTACAACATCGACATGATGAATTTCTCTAAGCTAATCAGAGAGTCAGAATTATAAATTTACCAATACAGAGACGAACAGAAATTTTATGACAGATATTTGAGGGAAAAATGTTTACTGAAAAAGGAAATGCCGCGTTGTCTTACTGTATGTTAATGATATGTCACTATCGAAACTTGATTAGAAACTGTTACTTATTTCTGCTTATATCGGTTACGTAAAAAATAAAAAAATATTTTCGAACTAAGTCACCAGTTATAGACCAACTATATTAGAATTTTAAGTTACCGATAATTCATCGACATAGAGTAACTAATACATTTGATTTCAAAAAAACGATAAAAAGATTTACATGCAATTAAAAAAAAAGACTACAGATATGGAGAGGATCTTCTTTAGGACTACAAACCTGTTACCATAACAGCGTTGTGTCATTTCTATTTGTTTCTCTTTCTCTTGACAAACGAAGGTACTTTAAAAGACACAGAAAATTAGCAACAGGATACCAATAGTTAACCGAATTATCTCCCTAATTTGGTTTTGTGGCACAGGTAAAGTCTGGCTTGGCTATAATATTATCAACCATCAACTCAAAACCACTGTCGTCGTCAGTATAGAATACCAGATAGTTGCATATTGCATATTAAACGTGACAACCACATGCACACTAATACACGGTAACATATATGTATATTCTTGTACGTGCAAAATATTAAGTGCATTATTAATGTTTATTATGGCGCAAGTACTTACGCAACTTATAAAGTTGCACTGCCTAGCTGCACTACAGATTCTTCTTCACACTTGTATCAGTCGAAGCAATGATCGATAACGTGTCGGACTTGGTGACGGTTTGTCGTTTCATTTTAGTATTGCGCTTATTCGATCCGTGAAAGTTATCGGAATGCCATAACATCAAGACGAGAGAATTCTTGACAATTAACCATCCGCTCCAGGCTCGTGTATCATTGGAGACATAACGGAGATACCGAGTTTCTCCGAACCACGACGATTTAACATACACGATGCTTAATCGCGGCAAGAAGCTATCGTCCGATCGATTGGTAAACATACTCCATCGTCGCTTTCTCGTATGATTTCTAATAGAATTTAAGTGCAACATGACACTTGAGATATTTGTTAGGAAGTCTCCTTTTTATGCAAAATTTGATAGAAAATCACAACCCCGACAAGATAATGTCCTTAATGCACTTTTCTTAGTTTCGGAATGACCAATGAAACAGGATCAAGTTTCTTTTACAATGAGGAAACTAATAATGAAAATGATTATGATATGTGTTTTATAAGATATCGTAGCTCGAATCCATAAAGATTAATAGCTAAAATAATAAAATTACTGAATGGCAGGAACTGCCAACACGATGACACTCGAATACATACAAAGAAGATATTCTATTCTACAGCCGATATTCTGATTAATATCTTTCTAATTAATATCATTCCTTCATTTTTGTGAATAATCGTATTTAGTCAGAAATTCCATAAAACGTGTTATCACATAGAGAATCGTGCCAATAAATTCCAATTCTTTTTTAGAAAGAAAAATGTCATATTTCACGCGTCATCGTTAATCCATTTGAAAAAGACTTCGAACGATTATAACCGTTTCATGAAACATCAGATCGCGTGATTGAACTTTTGACCGCGTATCCGGTAATTTTGAAATTTCATTGCCCTTTCATCCATTATCTGGTAACACTTGACCGCCTCTGCACTTCGTATCGTTTCGTGGCTGCTGAATTTTCTATGGTACGTGTCGTTCTTTTATTAGATTGTAAATTTCACTCGTATTCGAAGCTTCTGCCCGACCAGCACCGGTGTAATCGAATCTCGGGAGGTTCCTATCACGCTGTGTTCTATTTTTCAAAGTCGATATTATCATCGGTTCCGACCGGAGATTTATTCACCGTCATGGCAGCGGCACGTACCAAGCGTTATAACACGAAACGAAATAACTTTTCGATATTTATTTTCTCGTTTGGCATCGATTTCGTGGTTCGAGACGATGGTATCGTCGCTCGACACACGAATCGATCAAGTATTCATCGATCACCAGACCGCGACCAACTTTCTTCGAATTTCGAAATTTCATATTCACGATCCTATCGACCAATCCTGTCAATTAAGTAATGTAAATGACGGGTCTCTCGAAATATTGTAAATATCGCGGATTAATCTCGCTACGAACAGAGACTCTGACATGTGATCGTTCCGGTTTCGTCGCGCGATGACACAAAAAACTCAATGACTTTAGTTACCGATAAATAAGATTGACGTTTATGTACCGTTAATCGTTGTGTCTCGTTTTGTCCATCGTCTTCGGAATGGAATATCGCAGCTCCATCTTGTATTCTATCTTATCGTTGCAAGAGAGATTACTATTTAAGGATCGTTACCGTAAACTGGGAAAACGTTGACAGTACAGGATAAAAATCAATGCATTTTTATAGCTGTAGTAAAATCACGTAAGGTATAATGTTTTAATTTTCATCGTACATGTTAATTGTAAAATGTTATAAAAGACCTGGCAAATTTGGAATCGTTCAATTTAGAAACTGAATAAAACAAGAATTTCTGTTTGTATGGACGAAACCATAGAAATAGAATCTAAGCAGAAGTTGATTGTACTCGCTAAATGTTATAACAAGTATTATACCTGGGATATTTTGTATCTTTTTCTATGTTATGTGCGTTCTCGCACTTTTATATTTTTCATAAATGCATGAATATTCGCAGGCTGTTTATGATTAACGATAATATAATTCGTTTCGATGTGAAGAATTTATTGATCGAATGGTTTTGCATGAATCATTACGAAGAAATTAGCGTCAGAAACAGGCTCGAAGAATATTTTAAGCGACAGTAGTACGAGTAGAGTTCAGAAACGTTTTTTCAAACGGTTAATGGCAGGCATACTCTTTATGGAATCAGTTACGAGTCAACTGTTAACGTGGTCAATCCATAATCGGTAGCAAGTCGGATTGTAAAGTGATCGATCCTGGCATCGCAAGTCAATTTGTTATACGCGTTGCGATAATCAATAATTCAGTCATGTTGGTATTTAATTCGAGTCGAGTATCAATTTCACCTTCGAAACAGCTCATTAACTAACTTGTTCTAGTTACACAGTCTCGGGACCACGAACTGATCGTAAGTTATTGCGTTTCGCTTACGGCACGTAATTTCATTATCCAAAAGTGGTGATATTTATGATGGTATTGCAAAAAAATTTGACGTACGATGTTTGAGCAGTTTAACTGATTGATTGATTCGCTGACATTTATACTATGCACAAGGTAACGTTGATTATAATATGTAGGATACAATTTTTCTAACCGTTGGTGTTACGCATTTAGATCATGGAATCATTAATACAAGATAAGAAGAAATAGCAACGTAGTAATAGATTTTTTCAAATAATTCTGCTTTCGTCAAAATTGCAAGAATGTACCTGAACCTTTATATTCCTCTCTGTATCTTCATTCACTCTTTACTTCACTTAATTCAATAAATTTCGTATGAACTTTATATCATCTTTAAATAATCGAAAGAAGAAATAACATTCTATCCAATTAAACAAATATTCTAACTTTTTCCTGTTTTCTAAAATACATCCACAAGAAATTCATTTGTCTCCCAGAGAAGAAATCATAATTCGCGTGAATTGAAACGCGACAGTAGCAAGAGGTAGCGAGAAGGGAATCTGAGCAAACCAAATGACGCGGCGCATTATCCGTTTGGTCGCTTAAAAATATATCTTACAATAGAGACATTCCGTCAGACGTCGTAGATAGGCACCGAACAGTCTGTCGTTCTTCGAGTAGAGGAACGAATGTGACGGCCGGGACAAGTTCGACGAAGGCGGCCGCGCTAGGGTTGGAAATTCGTTATTAAAATTAATTATTCAGATCGGGAAAATGGCGATATAAGGCGCGCCGACGGTGGCGGCCGTTTCGACGAAATGAATCGTAAATTGGAGCCGTGCACGTTCAACCCCCGAGAGCGCATCCCTCCGGTACTCCTTCCACGGAGCCTGCCACCGCGAAAACCCGCCAGCTTCTAACCCTTTGTTCTTACCTATTAACCACCCCTGATTTATACACGATTGTTCGCCGGCCAACTTTTTTCATTTTATCCCTTTCTCCTCGGCTCGCGCGCGCGGTCCTCGTTTCGACTCTTATTTCTCAGTGGTTTTCAACCGTGCCCGTTGCCACGTGTTCCGCGCGAACGGATCCTGATTAACTCGTACAATCCCGGTCCACCCGCGCGGCCTGCCGTGAATCTCTGATTTGCATGAGCAAGGAATTCCTTCGGTTTAAACCCCCCGAAGCCCTCTACGCGCTCTCCTTTCTCCTCTGCCTATCCGTCGTCTCTTTGCCGCTCCTCTTTGCTCTCTCTACCTCTCTCTTTCTCTCTCTCTCTCTCTCTCCTACTTTTATCCTTCCCTCTCTTTATTCCTCCTTGGCTGAGCCACCGGCGATTCGAGGCGAGCCCTATCGGGAGCGCATTTTAATGCGAGTCTAATTTTCGATTTAATTTCGGTAAAAATGATCCGGCCTCTTGGCCGATCCCGCGGCGCGGTTCGAGGGGGCGGGAGACGAGCGGCAGACTGATTCCACAGCATCCCTCTCCGCGCAACCCCACCGAGCATCCTCCTGCTCTCCTCTCCGTTTCGTCGCCGACGAAAGTTCTCCCCGTAAAAACCCATTTGCATAACGTTTCCGTCGCCTTCCCAGGATGGAAACGAGCGGACACCCCGCGGCATGGCGCGCCCCTGCCCCCTCGCCGCCGGAACGCGACCGTGTACGTTGCCAGCCACAAGGATCTCCGCCTCGACCAACGGGTTCCATTGGCGGAATTTTTCGCGATCAACCGCCAACAAGGAGGAACCTTTCGATTTCCGACGTCTTTCCTGGATATTTCTAGTTGTGAGTAGAATGCAAATTTGTATGCAGTCATAAAACATTTAAAGATGCAATATCGTCCAAGTGTACGTAATATCACTGAAAGATATAAAAGTTTTCAATGCGAAGTAAGAGTTTTAACATTTAACGGATAAAATATCTGTGTAAGTTATGTTAATAAAAATATAAAATTGCACAAGTATCGGAATATTTGTGCAGAAATGCACAGAACGTGCATAACTAGAGATGATTTATGAAAAAGTTTCGAGAACATCGAAGAACCACTGTGGAAATAAAGAAGGAAAGGGTTTGGAGGGTAGGCGCAAGAGAACGAATAAAATTTTATATTTTATATAGGAAGATAAACTATCGCTCTCTCTCTCTCTCTCTTTCTATCTCTCTCTCGCTCTCGTTGTGGGCTCGCAACAGAATTTGTAGCCAATATTATTTTATCGATGTATATTTTTTAATTACTTCGCTTCAACGCCTCTGTCCTTCGATCTTTAGTCCATCGGGTTGCTTTCTTATTAAGCGGTGGCATTCTCCATCCTGAACACTCTTGAGAATCGGAGTTCAACCCTCTCGTGGAAACAGTATTTTACCGTGAGACCGAAGACGACGGAATACTTCGTATTTACAAGGAAACTTTCTTTTTTCCCCGTTTCTTTAGGTAATTTGTTCGCTTCAATGCTGAAAATGAAATTCTGCCGCGAATTCGTTCCCCTCTCGTTGACATGAATTTTTCAGTGGAACACTGAGAATATCGATACATTGAGAATGTAATTGTATCTGGGGATGATATTGGCATTAGAAAGTTTTTAAATTTATCTCACAGGAAGTACAATCCATGATTCTATTAGTATTAGATATTCTTTAATCTATTTATTGCTATATCGCAGACCTAATAAACTTTATATGTCCGATATTATTGTATTATATAATAAAAAATATCTCTGACATTAATTTCACATTGATAACAAGAAATATATTAAATTTTTCGTATCGACTGTACTTCTCACTTTCTCGCAAGATGCAAAGGGACAACAAGAAGCTGAGCAAACCACCCCGGACGCCAGCAGATGTCGGACATCAGCGACGAAAGGGTCGCAAAGCCAATAAAGGGTTGGAAAATATATGCGCTAATAATCGAAGAAAAAAGTGTCCAATGAAAGAAATTTACGACTGGCGCTAATTAAGAAAAAAGGGTAGGTGAGTCCTATTTTTCGCATTCTCGCCATTGGCTCATCACGCTCGGAAGGATTAATTAATTCAAAATATATCAATTAAGAATAAGGTTTACGCTTCTAACGTCACCGGGCCTCTATCCCCCTCCAGTCTCGTTCCCACCGCTTCCTGGTTCGCCAGCTTCTTTTTATTGCAAATTGGACGTGAAAAATGACGCCTTGATTAATCTCGCGGATAATTTAAAAACGAAGGGGTTGCCGGGCTCGCACCCCCGATTCCGACGAGCCGGATAAAAATTCAAGACGCGAAATTGCCAATCAACGAAGGGTGAGAGAACGGCGCAGACCGGGGAAAGGGTGGAAGAGAGAACCGATTCGCAGGACGGTCGGCAAGTAATAACGTTAAAAAATTATCCCTCGTCTGAATTTCATCGGTTCGCTTCGACGCGCTCGCTTGGCCGGCGCGCCGCCTCCGCGTCGAGTCAGCTCGCCCGTTACTTCGCCCTTTCTCGTCTTCTTCCCGCTTTTTAATTCGTAGCGCGAGTCAAGTAAGGGCTGGAAATAAAGGGAATAATGGCTCGCGTGCTGCTAAATATCCAACACCGTCCATGGAAATGTTGTTCCCGGTTGTAAAAGCGAAATAACTTCGTTGGGAATAAGCTTCGAATAGCTGACAATATGCAGGCTGTTTAAAAATACGCGACTATGGTATCGCGCGGCTTTGATGAACCTCGGTTAATCAAAAATACGTGTTTATGGCATCAGAAGAGTATTTTATGTATGTCATATTAAGAAAAAAAAAATAAGGAAATGAAAATATCTTTTGGATCAGGTTACGAGTTGCATTAAAAGACAATTGTGCTTTATACCTAGAGAAATTGACTTTCTTCCCTCGCATTTTGCGTCAGGTAAAATATCTCATAAAATTGTTGTTATCGCTTCTAATAAATATTTAAATATTACTATATCCGTAAATTTTATTAAATTATGTAACTGCAAATTATTCCTTTCATCTAGATAAAAATATTGTATGGAGGTAACGCTACATAGCTTGAAGGAGACGTTATTGGTTCAAGGATATAGGTCTACGCTATAGCCTATTCCCAAGTGTATCGCATATTATAAGCTTTTAAAGATAAAACCATTATCATTAATTGTAAGACATCGTTAACAAGTAGGTAAATTGCAGACTCTCCTCAAAAGCTAGAGAACAAAATGAAAGAAAAAAGATCCATGATAGAAATATGTTACGAAAGAGCGAACAACAATTTCTAAGAGGATCTTCACTGGAAAAGAGATCTGGAATATCAAATGAAACATTAAGATGCCCAATTTTAATATCTTTCACATCTAACCCAGTCTTCTATCAAATGTCAGACCAGAAGACTTAGGAGGGTCGATCGTTTTTCATTGCTGGCATCTAATTACACCCGTCTAGCTGATAATGCTTCAATCCCAACCTTTAGATATCGACGAGCACAGGGGAACGATTGTCCAGGGAATACGCGAGGAGCAAGAACTTAATTTGTCTCCTGGAACGCGAGCGACTATCGAGGCCGCATCAGGGCAGATGGGGCTGCAGAGTTCGAGTTCTTCGGGCTTTCTCTTGTCCTGTGATGCGATCACGCGGCCTCTCTCTCTCTCTCTCTCTCTCTCTCTCTCTCTCTCTCTCTCCCTCTCTTTATCTCAGCAGGCGAAGGGAATCGAACGATTTCAACGTTTATTTTGTCGGGTGTGCAACACCTCAACCATATGGTGACAGTGCAGCGTCAATGTTCCATCCCAGTGGGATTTGGTGGTAGTGGAGGCGTATAGATGCGCAAAGGGAGTCGATAAGTTAGTAAACTAATTAGCAAGGCTGCCGACAAAGCTGATCTCCTCTGCTCTCCTCTCAGCCATGAGGCGAGTTGACCACGTTCGTCGCCAAACTTTTTACCTCGACCTACCTCCGATTCTTCTCCTCCACCTCCCAGCTATTCGTCCCCTCTTCCTTCTATTTGATTTTGTCCTCCCTCTCCTTCCCCTTCTCCGCCTCACCTTGCCCCACACATGTCCGCCGTACTTCTTTTTTCACTATTTATTTCTTTCTGTTCTCACTGCCACGAAAGGAACGGTTTCCCACGGGAGACCACGCGAGCTCTCTCTCTTTTTGTCTCGCGCCCCGGCCCGGGATCCGCTCGCAACCAATGGATGCGTTGATTCTAATTGTGAGAGAGCTTACCTCTACGCGCGATAATCGTCTTACAGGCTCGCTGGAATTCGAATCTCGAGCGCGACCATCGATTGCCATTCAAGAAAGACGAATGGCTACAGTCGATGGATATGACCGCGAGGAAAAGGATTCCACTGAAGGATCCTGATGGTGGGATACTCTGTGGAATACTCGGTGGAATACTCGGTAGAAATGGAATTAACGATGTTGGTAGATGTATGTAGATATGCGATATGACGATATTGTTGAAGCTCGTGATACGAGGTTGTATAGGTATGTGGAGCTTTAAAACGAATAACGCGTGATGTGTATTGTGCGGTGGCTTTTGCAATATTACGCTAGCGAACTCGAAACCACGTTTTTTAGCTTGGTATATATGGGATTTAAGCTGCTTTCGTTTGGAGATAAAGCTATGAGGCATTCAATCATGTACAAAATACTTGTTTCAATCCGCTTGACATATTTGTCACGTGATACGAGATTACTGCAAGTGGGAGTCAGATGCGTTCTGTAATCTGGCTTAAGCTTGTGTCTGTTCGCATCGCTGCTTTGGGGGAGTTTTCGGGAATATGAAGGATTGTATCGATAATCTCGACACCTTATTAAAGATCATTTAACGGATCAAAAAAGATACTTCTTTCTAAAATGTGAATTCGAAAATAAACCACATATTATATACAATTAATAACAAATAATTAATTGCAAAAGAAAAAGTGTCAACTGATTTCTCTGAAGAAAAAGGAAGAACCTTAAAATAGGAATTTTAAATGAGCAATTTGCGTCTACTATTCGCGGAACCGGAATTAGCTACCAAATAATTGAAAAATCGTCTCGTTCGTTACGATAAATAAGATGAACAGGTTTGGCAGTCGCAAAGATGAGACAAAGGCAGCAATTTTCTTGGGATACACGTACTCCGTTAAGGGTTGAAGGATGAAGCACCTTCGTACAGGAAGGACTCGCATTTAGCCTTTCATTCGGAACGAAGGAAGCAACCGGGAGTCATAGTCGACTTTCCAAATAACCGAAACGAGGACTTTGGGAGAGTAACAGCTACCGTCTCGTAGAATCGCTGCGCTAATTGTCTTCGGTACTCTGCCTGCCTTTGACATATTAGCGTGTAGACGAGCTGGCTGTCATACCGTTCAACGGCTCGATAGATAAACCGGAAACGGCAGCTACTCGTGATACATGGTCGGGGGACGCATCAGGAAACGCTGATGCGTTGCTGCCTGAAGCAGCTACCTATTTCGCGATGTTTCTGAGCCTTTAGGCAAAGTTTCATTTGCTGATGTTCTGAATTTTCAGTGGTTCTCACTTTACTCCGCAGAATGTTTTCAAGAAACTCCATTGAGCCTTACGAGGAAGAAAACGGGGCAAAGGAAAGATAAAAATGTATCTTTCTCTTATATTTCTGTTGCGCTTTATCTAGCTATCGCTTGATCGAAATAAAAACTTAGAAGAAGTTTTGTGACAACCTACTGGCGCATAGGATAAAAGAGAACACACGACGAAATATTTGAAGTAATTCGAAACAACTTAAAAGCAGCGACTTGAATAAAATCAGACACAGGTGACTCACGAATCACGTAATCTATAAGTCGAATTCTCGATGACAAGAGAAGCAAGAGACTCTGTGAGAACCACTTTCGATTCGGTAACGAACGAGAAGCAGCCGTCGGTACGGTGACAATGGTAATTATTGTTGATGCTGAAATTTCAATTTTGCAATTGATGCATCGCCCGGAAAGCGATGCCGTTGTGTCTGTGCTCTCTCGTAGGATGGCAAGGGCAGGATGAGGCTACGGGAGGATCGTGTGCACGTATAGATACGCGCAACCACAGAAGGGTGAGCGGCAAACTGCGGAGACGCGAGCCAACCAGAAACCATCATAAAGGTTCGGTTCTCCCTTTGATACCGGTACGGTAACGTATTTAGTTAGACATATCATTCGGTTTCCACCTATTGTACGCTCGGCAAACAAAGTTCCTATTTGTTTGAACGTTGGAAGTTACCCCCTCTGTCCCTCAAAACCTCTGCAGACCTCCGCCCGGTTAAGGGTGGAAAGAGTCGTGTATGTTCTGTCTATCGACGAAGTACTTCCGTTGTCGTCGCAATTATTTCGAAACGCTTTCCACCGCCCTGGCAAAGAGTCGTATTAAAATATCTCCTCTCTAAATTCATGCCCCTTTGTCGCCGGTCTCTTTCGAAAGATCCTTCGCTTTTTCGCCGAAAAATCCGACCGCGTTTCTCCACGGATCGACTTTATAATTCTCCATCTCGTTAGAGAGTTATTACCATCCTAACAACTGTCGATTAAAGAAAATCGAGCTCGAAATACCGTGAGGATATTCGTCTTCGGTAGTGAAATTCCAAGGAAATTGCAAACGTGCAAATAAATCTTCAGTCGAACTGTTATATCGTTAAAATTTATTTGTACGTTATTTCTAAAATTTATGATAATTTATAATGTTTCTATAAAAGTGCAGAGTAGCAGAAAGAAACAAAAATTGAAAGCTTTTCTGGTGAATCATTATAATCCCGTTTGAATCAATTAAATAGAGCACTTTCAGCTAGTTAACATTTATGAAAACGTAATCACATTTATAAAATTATGTAATAAACATATATCCTAGTAGATATATTTAAAAAAATGAAGTGAAATTTGGCGTTGTACCTACAAACCTGATTTAAGTCAATTTAGAGAAATAAACTTCACTTCATAAGATTCGGGCAACCAATTAGAAAAACTAATTTCTTAGTTAGTGAGTTGAACCGCACGGCAATTTAGTGGGTTTAATTATTGCGTAAACAATTAAGAAGGAGGCTGGTTGGTGGCATGTTATGGTCTAAGTGACGTTTGCCCAGGGGATTCCCAAGACGGTTTTATCCGCGGGCTCTCGATAGCAAAGACGACCCGCCTAACGACCGGCACCGGCATACCGACTCCTTCGGAATCGCGGACGACGTGCCTCGATAGATTCATCGAATACTATCGAAGGAATTTCACAAACAATCCCGACCAATCGACACACGGTCTTGGGAACTACCCGGCCGACGGCCTCTCAAACGACGGTATCGCTCACCTGTACACGCTGACAACAAGCAATTCGACGAATTTCTTTTCTCAAGTACCGTCTGGTTTCGCCTGAACCGTCGCGTCGTCGTCTCCTCTATACGACGAATTGTGCCATTATATCCAACGAGGAAAGTAATTGTCTTCTAATCAAAAGAATCTCTCTTGTAGATATGGAGCTCAAAGTCGAATAAAAGTATAATTGTGTCACAGAATTTACGTAAGGATTAGTCCAGGAAAATTCTATTTTCAATCTCTTCAATTTGAAGTCTGACTACTCTGATATGGAGTAATAATAAATTTGCGAATGGAAATATTCACCTTTAAATAAAATAAGATACATTTAACATGTTATTGTCGATAACACGTATGAAACAAGATTCGGCAATTCTATTCTATTTTAGATATCCTGGCACTGAATCAATAAGCACAGTATCACGAACGAAATCGAGCAATTTCAACGGAAATTAATTAAAAAACTTAAAACCGTGCGAAGGTTTAACCGCTGTATTGCAATGAAAGAAATTTCACTCTGTTGCCAATTGCACAATGAAACGAGAGCAAAGTTGAGCCGAAGTTTTCGAAAGTTTCGTGCTCTGTCGTTGACGTTTCTAGAACAAAAATTATTCCATTCGGTGTTCATCAACTGGCTGGATCGGAGAAGTTTAAATAGAAGACCCGATCGAATTGGTGGAATCGGAGCTACCCTTGCCGATGCGAGAAACTTGGCGGCCGGCCTTAAATCAAGAAGGCCTAATTCCAGCAAGAAATGGTCGCGGGGCGTTGTTCCCAGGATCAGCTGGCTGGCTGACGGCATTTCTCGAACATGCCTGTCGTACCTCATCGACCGGTTTCCGACCGGTCACAATGATGAGCTTTCCTGGTGTTCTGCGCACGCTTCACACATATCTGCCTTTATGATTTTTCGTGAACCAAATTATTTCATTCGTACAGATTCAGAATGTAGAAAATTATTTCATACAATTTTTAACTGATAAAACATATAATTAATGAAACATGCGATTTGAAAAATTGATCGATTTGTATTTATATCGAAACATTTGGAAACGTCATAGATCGATGACGAAATTTTAGACGAAAATGAAGATTTCGTTGAATCGTTAGCAGATGGTCGTTTTGTTGTTGCGAAGCTCTTCGACCTCGGTAGACAATTGAGGTAGATGTTGGTAGCAAGCGAGAGAATTTCTCCGCTTATCCAGAAAATGTCGTCGGTTCAGTGTTACCCTTCTCGAGCAGTGGTCACCTGAACAGCGACGATCACCTGCCTTATACCAGCGAATACGGCAAGAACACGTAGAATGCAGGCAACTCTTGGCCGACCTTGGCTAGGTCGAGCGTGCGGCCTCGAGTATGCGACACTGATTGAGCCGCATCTGCGGTCTAGGCTTTCTAGGTTTTTCTTCAAAGCTATTAAGCCGTGATAAAGGACGGCCGATTAAGCATCGGTAGCCTCTTCGATTCTTCGATCCGAGGTGTTCGTGACAATTATCGTAAAGGGGATATACTACGATGTCACTTGGCTATTTCCCAAGTGGTTCGGGTGCACGCTACAGAACGCTGCGTATCTATTTCTTTAGGTATTTCAAGATACGGTGCTTAATTTTTTAACTTTTGATTGTTTAAAATCATATTATATCAGATAAATCAAGGAATAATTAATCAGAGGAATTTATTGTACTAGAAAAGAAACGGACTTAATTTGTAAAACTATAGAGATAAATGTAAGTACTTCTGATTCGATGAAAAATTAAAAAATGCAAAAGTAGAATGTGAAAAGATCCTCTCTATAATATAAACAATGGCTTCATTTGATAATTGTGATGTAATTCTTTGCTTATTAAAATCTTGCCAAACCTTCAATAATTTATACTGCAATGTGAGAGTGCGTACATTACCGGATCATAAACATGATCTTCGATATCAAAAATAAGGAACAGCAAAGTTCACGATTAAAACAAACCCATTAAGAAATTTAATTAAACGCTGTCTAGGGGCGTCTAAACCGTGGGACGTTTTCAATAAAAGGAACAATTTCACAGGCACGAAAATCAAACGCGGTTATATTCACCGGACCGAATCGTTCGCAGAATCCGTTTTCCTGGCGGATTAATCTGGTCTTCGGGCACGATCCATTTGAGAGTATCCCCGTCGCGTAAGTAGGACGCGGCTTAAACCCTTCTTTCCGTTCTCTCCGTCCGGCCCATTGTCGTACAGCTAAGCACAGATTTATTATCGCGTTGAGACACACCCTCTCCCTTTTCTCTTCGTCTACACCCCCGTTCATCCTCCGTCGACCACCCCCTCTGTCCCCACGTCCCCGTTCTCCGGTCCTTCCTAACCGGTCTTAGTCTCGTAAGAGAAATACATTCATCGAGTATTCTATTAAGAATCTGCACTCCGCGGATAAACGAGCGAAATAAGGTTCTTCTCCGGCAAACCCCTCGTTCTTGTTCCATTAGTCGAACGATTCCGACCCCCTCGAGTTCTAGCTTTCTCCCCGGCGACGTCTTACCACTTCGGATCACCTGGTCTTTGCGCAGATTACGCGGGATTCGATACCGAGGCCAGTCATATTTTAACTAGAAAATTCTTTTTCGTTCTACGAGATAGCTATACATAGCTAGTGTTGTGCCAGATTAAACGTTATGGGTTAATAGATTGATTATATTTGCATCTGATGAGATACAAGTGGTGTTCTGAATTAAAAAGTCGATGAACGTATTGTTTGTGATGATTTTATGGTATTATATAACGGCTACTTTTTGTTAATATGATTTAGGTACAGTATGTCTGTTTGTTTCCTTGTCCCATATTATCTCGCAAGTACCAGATTATGATCGAGCTAAGTATCAAAAAGAACTGTTATAGAGAAGTTGAATTTTAGTTAAAAAATAAATGGTTTAAAAGACGGTAACGTAATTGAAAGTGTAATAGCAATGGTACAAGTAGAACTTTTTAAAACTTTCTACAAATATAATTTAAATAATCTTTCTTTATGAATATCAATGAATAGACTATTAGGAAAGAAACAGGGTAATAATTTCTACCACTGCATCCTGCATATATTTTCACTGGAAGAATTTCCGCGAATATACAGAAAATTTCTAGAATCAGGGACGAACGAGGTCGGCGAAACTCGTTACACGGTCCGTTTGCGAACCGATTAATAAATTACCCCATCGACGTGTGCACTTGCTCGATGGAATGCCTCTGAAAGATGTCGGAATAAGCAGTTCCAGGAGCGGCCGTTGCATTCTAAGGATAATGACGCGACGTGTAGCACGCGCTCGACCAGACAGGCAGGGGCCATACAGCCAAGAACCCAGCTCCCCTTCCTTGTCTAAACGCGCGAGCAAGGTGCAGCTGTCCGCCCGTGAGGCTCGAGAAAACGATAATTAGCTCATTTCAATAATTGACAAGCCGGCGTTGGCTAGTCGTAACGCATCTGGCGTTCCGCAGGCTCTCTCCGAGTACGAGCCTTGCCAGGAGGATCGCGGTATAACTGCGTTCACCATGCTCTTTACGCGGCCATAAAACGGATGCGCCTATTTCTAGTCCGAACTTCAGCTCGAACGGACGTTCGATGCTGTTACTTGCACGTGTTCAACGAGAATGTGCACGCGATTCCAGAGGCGTCCTTGCTGCAACTGCGTGTGCAATTATCGCCGTTTACGCGAGCTCGAAGGGCACAGCGTTGTAAACTCGACGAAGGATCGAAGAAACCTGGTTTGAAGTTGGCTCGCTCGCGACGTTCCGCCATTATGGGAAGAGAGAACCTCGGAGTTCAATTTTTTTCACTTGGCGCGCATCTACTTCTGGCCACCAGCTATAAGAGCTGTGCAGATCCAAGCATGGTGCAACGCGTAAATTGCCACACGGGCCCACAGAGGTGCCTGAAATTGAATATTATCCGCTTCGAATGAGCGCACGCGAGCCATACGAGCGTCGTTGAAACATGGAACAGAGAGAGACTCGTCTCGTAGTGACATCGAGATCCGGTCCTATGCATGGGAATAAGAAGGCGTGCGAACGAGACCGGCGTTTTCATACCGGGGACCAGGGAATATCTTGTGTCCCGGCCGTTAGGAGGGTGTTAAAAGAAGAATTCGCAATAAAAGTGACGCGACGCGGTAACGTTGTAGTCGAAGAACATTTAGGATGCGAAGAGAGGATGTGAAATTTCGCTCGGGAAAGTGTTCGTCCTGTGACGAGCGACGCGTCGAGAATTTGATAATCCTCGGATGGGAAGAGAGTTTCTTATACGTTTTCGGAGTTTCGAAGGATTGACACGTTAAGCAATTTTCGTTATTTATTATTTTTCTAACACTGCAACTATCCATGTATAACGTGTATCTAAATATACTTGTGAAAAACACCAAATTAGAAATGTATCATTTTCTATTCACTAGTAAAGATAAGTATCATCTTCATCGTACAGGAATGTTCTATAATTCTATCATCTTTCGATTCCTCGCTCGACTATTAAAACGCGATACACTTCGATCGGTCGATAGCCTCGAACAAAGGGGCGAGACAGGGTGCTGCGTTTCTCCATAGCGAGGAATCGCTCGGAAACGCGCGATATATTGACCGGACGGTTGTATCACGGAATCCGTGCATTAATAACCCAGCCGGTCTTTAACCCGTAAACTTTGAAACTCGGACGGGGTGCGATTAAGAGGCTTCTAGGGCCGTTTCGTGCTGCCCACCCACGCCTCTGGTCGAGCAAACTGGTCCGCGGCACCACGGCGGAGAGGGTGGGCAGTTATAGATACCTTGGATCGAAGAGTTTGCGTGAGACGTCGGCAGAACGATCGTTTTGACGATTGCGATTTCACCAATGCCGCACGCGCACTGTGCGAGCCATTCAGTCAACGAGACAATTAGAGTGCTTTATAATATCGGTCCTGATATCGGAGACTCTAATTGCACCCGTTAATTGCGCGATTGCAATTCGGATTTGAAGTGGGAGGAGCATGAATTTAAGAGCGTCCACGGTCGACGTTGCGAACGTGTTACAAAGTCGATATGTATGTACACCGATGCTACGTGAGTATGTGAGTATACGTGTGTATCTGTATATGGAAATTGAGCCGTTCGCATGGATTGCAGGACTGTTAGCAAGAGATACGGATGATTAAATAAAACTTGATATCGCGGTGTATTGTGTTTAATGATCGTTGATGAAGAGTTGAAACGGAACACGGCGGTATCATGAAATATATTCTGGTTTTAATGATTTTTCAAGTGTTGCGTTATGATGCGTTAATTTTCATGGCAAAAAATTGAGTCGTTCTCTCTCTTGTGTGGCGTTATTATAGAAATCCTGTTAAGTAATGCCGGATAATTAATAAATTACTAACAGAGCCTCGTTTTAACCGCTGGATATTTTAAATTAAATTCGATCATTATTCTCGAAAATCATAATTTTTAGTGGAAACACGAACCTTTTTCCTTCCCTCGCGGAGCGGTCTGCAGTTACTCGTACGACTTCCACGTAGACACGGGGATTAACTTTGTATAAGGGAGGCCGATATTGAATGCATTCTGACACGCCACCGTCTCACATTATATTCTTTGCCTGATAATTACAACGATAATGAGGCTTTACGATAGAAACCTGGCCAGCGGCGTGTTCCGAACACACACGGCGGTGTTCGGTACTTTTCATTCTTCAATCTCTTTCTCCCTTCCTCTCTCTTGCTCACTCACTCTCGTCCTGACTCGGCCCCGATGCTTTTGTCGGAATTCGCGGGAATTTTGCTTGTTGGTAACTTTTTCATTCAGCACGCAAATCTCGCGCCGTCTGCCGCACCGGAATATTATTACTCCATTGTGTTTCACGGCGCACATTGTGTTTAATCACAACGCACGTTTCGGCGGGGGCGAAACTTTCGAAAAGCGATGCGTTATTACGATCTCATAACAACGAACCACTGTCGAATTTCTGAACGATTTTCAGAGATACTACGGATCGTAATCAGACCGTAAAATAGAAGGCCCTAAATATTGTATTAAACTGAAAGGAACAGAGATTGTTTTCGAGTTTACTGCCTTTCCTGATGAACCGACATTAAGTTAGCTTCAGACTTAACAGTTCGTAAGTATAGTATTAGGCTGTCCGAAAAGTTCCTTTCGTTTTATAAGGAAATAATAGACGCACAATGTTTTTTGTTTTATATTGGTTTATTGAATTATGCACGAACATAATAATAGAAATAATATAACGAAATAGATCATACCTAATTCAATAAAATAATAGAAAACAGAAATTGCTGTTCATCTATTATCATTTTATGGAACAAAAGAAACTTTTTGGGCAACCTAATATATCTGGTATGAACTATTCTTATTTGCAATGGAGAAATTGTAATAACGTACAAATAGATTCCGATATTATAATAATGTCAGATCATTAATCGCTTTTTTAAATCAAAACGAAAACCGCATCAAAATATTTGATTACACCCAATACAATATTTGATTACATGAATTAATTTTGTATTAAGAAAAGTATCGTAATGTAATATTCACCGTCTCTTTAAAGTTCAATAAATTTCAATTTGTTTAATCAGTCTTAACCTTACAATACAAACGTTAATAATTTTCACGCCTGACAAGGATTCTGTCTATCGCAAGTGATATGTTTGATTATCGATTATATCGAACGTTTATATCAAAGGAATGTGGAATAACGTTTGTATTCTAAGGTTAATTTCGATCGGCTCCATTTTGTAAAAGTAGAAATTAGTAATGTAACGTGCATGCATATTTAATATTTACTCACAGATTGTTGCATCACGATCGCATCATTGCACACAGTGGAGATTCTTCTGTCCACAGAGGCATAAATTACGTATACTCAAATATCCAACCTCCAAACACCATCCGAGAATTCGTCAATTTCTTCGTCGATAAAGGTACGTTAATTCCAGTGATTATTATCTGAATGAGAAAATTAAGTATTAATTATCGAAAAGCTACGAAAATGTTATCAATATTAAAATAATTATTAAAATAAGAAGAATATTTACGCAGTTTGAAAATCTCTAACGCTCAATGGTTTCGTGTATTCACTCGTGTAAATACATCGATTCTCGAACGTTCGATATACTAAATCGACCTCTTCGCTCGTCTCGTCGACACAACAGTCGTTCGGAAGACTTCGTGTAACGCGTCGTTGATATAATTGCGCGTTGTAATCGTGAATGCGGTAGTTGAGTGAAAGGGTTGTTAGGTGAAAGCGTTGTTCTTGTGGTAATATGAACAAAGAAAAGCAAACGAATCGAAATTCATTGAATCGGTGAAAGCTGGATCTAGTTCGGCGACCAGCAGTGCGGTGTAAAGTGTAAGAAACAGTGTTAAACTTCTTGAAATTGGAATGCAAACAAACCTATTATCGTAAAGTCAAAGGGGAAGACAACCGTTTATTTAAAACCCGACCCGCATGCATATTGCTGTTCCTGACAACGACAAACAGACAGTCAACGCCTCGTTTATCGCACGAAAGTATGAAAAGTAATTAAAAACGTGTTTCGTTGCTTTCGCGGACATCACTCTTTCGACGAAAACGCCTGTGCTCCCCTTCGTTCGAAGAATCACAGATCGTTCTTTGGTGTTACTGGATTGGCTTCATCTGGATGTAATTCGACTGATGAAATGTTCTCAACTCGTTCAAGATGAATGGTAAGTGAAATAGAAATTATTCCTTAATTATTATTAGTTGTAGTTTTCTTAGTGGGTAATGAAGAAAGTTCATTTAGGAGGTTACATAACCTGGAAGGTTAGAATTACACTGTGACTTCAAAATTTATTTTCGGGTTGTAAATGTGACTTTTTATATAGATATTTTCTCATTCGGAAGTATATTCACGTTTAATGATTATATATATTTTACTAAAAGATAAAATAAACACACTTTTATACGACATGCAGAATTTTGAAGTTACATCTATGATTCATGCAACGTATCAAACCATCGAAAAAACATATAAAATACATACAAAAGATCTATCTTTCGTCATAAGAGCATCTTCCTACGAATTACAAAACTATAATGTTTCTAATTTTTTAACACCATTGTATTTAAGCTTAACTTGGACACTCTTACACAATAATTTACTAATTAATAACGACGAATTGACAAGGGACAAATTATAGGTTATAAATTACAAACTGTTATACAAACAATTAGAATTTTACAATTTATACAAAAGAATGTACTAGCGATAGCAACTTTTGATTCGTAAAATTTTCCTACTGTATTTTGCTAATTTTGTTAATATTAGTGAAAGTATTTAATATTAGTAATTCAGTGAAACTATCTCGGCGAAAAATTGTATTGGAAGCTCACAGAAAAGACCACGCAAAGATTAAAATTTATCAAGCTATTTTCTAAATTCTGTTTCGGAATAACTGTGCAGGGAATCGTTTTACGCAATACATACTACTTTATCTAGTTGAAAAGTCGACAAACCGCACGGTAGCGTGCAACGGCCTACGATTGGCGACAGTGTGGCGTGCGTGGTGAAAAAGTTGGAAGCGTCCGTGTCGGTTCTTGATACCGTTGGAAAAAAGTTTGCCGAAGGATTCTCCAGTGACGAAAAAGCGGAAAATTGTCGGCCGTTTCGCTCGGACGAAGATTTTGGAAATTGTTAGGCTAACTGTATTCGCGAGCATAATGCGAGGATATACGCTTTCTTTCATCTATTAATTATCGGTTCCGCGAAAGAACCGTGGAAAACGCTGTTTAAGAACTCGCGTAGATTTTCGGAACGGTATCTTCGACAATTCTCTGCTCGTATTAACCGCGTTAATTCGTAGCATTCAATAGTAGATTTACCGAGCGAACACATGTGAAATGTGGCATTAGGTGAAAGGTAGGAAAGCCGCGTGTTTTCGCCTGTGACTGTGGGAAAATTACTCTACACATTCTATTATCTCTAATAGCGATGTTCTCGATCTGCGTCCATTGTGGATGCTATTCGACTGGATTTCGTTGCGTCAGAGCTGCGGTTTTCCTGCCACGGCGTCCTACGAAACGGGCATGGAATCTTTGTTCGCGGGAGTAATGAATCCCGCTCATTATCTTTTTTAATTGGCATCATTTAATGATTCCGACGGCATCGTTTAGAAATCGACTTCCTGTTTCTTAATGTAACACCGAGCGCCTTCACAATTTCGCCCTGATTCGTTGGAAACCGCGACAGAAGCGTATACATACCTGTATTAAGCTCGACTCAAGCTTGACTCAAGTTCACGTAACTGATAATAGCTTTAGTATTGTTATTACCTTTGTTGTATATGAAATAAACGTTAATCTTTATGATACGTCATAATTCTAAAATCTACTATTGCGTATCTAGAAATTTTTCTTTAATTATTTTCTTTAATTATGTTCGGCCACAAAGTTAGTATCAGTTTGATCGTTAGTGGAACAATTCGCAATATAACATTACGGGGAAACAGATGTAATTAAGTCCTCGTAGGACAAAACACGAGTGGCCATGAATCTCCGAGAATATCTCCATCTGCCGAAGAAGCCAGCGGCAATTGGGTATCTAAATAGGTTGATAAAAGGGCTCGTCAATGCTGACGAGTTCCCACAGAACCAATCGCTTGCGTATCACGCAACGTGTACATGTACCACGCAACGTATCGCACGCATTCGTATCTTCTCAGACCTGACTATGTTCGTAATCGAACGTTCGAATGATTGATCTACCGTCGTGTCCTTCTTCATCACGTCTGAGCCGGTAATCGAAACGTAATAATTGCTAGTTTCCGTGTAGTTAGCAATAATTTATTAGGTTGGTGCAAAATTTGAATTAGGACATGAATCGTTGCGATATTCACGAAATCTTTCTAAATCTTTTAAATCTAGAACCAGGTCGTGAAAATTGTCGGAAGTACAAAATTGACATTTGAAGGAGCTTATGTAAAATTATGCAGAAATTGGAATAATTCAAAGTTGATTCGTAGAATTCAATGCTCATGATTTTTCACCTAAAACGAGAAACATATTATTTTTAATGAAACTAAGTTATTCTACAATTATTTACATTTTGATTGAACTGTACTACAGATACAATAGATGTATGTTTATATGTAAAAAAGTATGCTACGATATTTAGAAAAAAGTTTACACGTCGAAGACAGAGAACCGACTCGCGATACAAAATTCCTCCTGAAACAGCAATTGTATGTGCTAATTTGGGATCGTTGGGCGGCGAGTAGATAGTTAATAGACACGTGACAGGTGAGCAGGAGATTCATCCTCGGAACACGTCAAGGAGGAAAGGTGCGCGAGGGTTTTCTGATGGAAACGCGATACCGAAAATAAAAATCCGTCATCGAGCATAGGCGAGTCGAGGGCTTCTAAATCGAGAAGGAAAGTGGCGCGTTGCTCGATTCCCACGAAATAATAGAAAATAAATATCTCGTCGATGATTAGTCGCGTAGGTTGCGCGTTTCTTCGTGGAACCCCTCTACGCTGCTTTGCGGTTCGGTGCACCTGGAAAGAAAACCGATGGACACACATACGGTGGAAGCAAGGTAACAGAAACCAACAGGCATATTTGGTATTTCTACATGAAGGTTCTTTATTTGATTTAAAACAAACGAGTCCGAATACAGTATTCGTAACGTAATACGGCAAATTCTTAGCATTAAATAAAATAAGAATACACATCCAAATGATCTTTTTTTAAATGTTTCAATGGGTAATTATTTGTTCTTTGACGTTGATATTTATTGCTCGTATCTTCGATGTGAAAGAAGGAAGTACTGATTTACATAAATCGTGTAGGACGAGATCGGTGATTATTTACTATGACTAACGAAGAAATTATTCCTGCTCCATCATATTTTTTAATATGCTATCTAGTGGAATATTAAAAACAGAAGACGACGGAGACGGTGACTGATTGGCTTGCACGCCAGTCGAATGGATTTTTTCCATATGTTAATGCGCTTTTACTTTTGTGACTGTAAGACGGCTGCAATTTTATAATTTTGTATTGGTGATTCAATCTGAAATTCTCCAAAAAATTGGGAACCAGCGTTACTAGAATACTTCATCCTGATAATCTACAAAACGTTTTAACGATACAAAAGTACGACTGGGAAAATGTCGGAAATATTTCAATTTTAAGTTCAATTTCACGCGAAAGAAAATTGTATATCTATTCCAATAGTTAGCTATTCTATTCAACAAGTTCTACCTGCTTAGATTAAGATTAGTCCGAACGTGAAATTTCCAATAAATTGACCATCGTTCCGACAATCTTGATCGTCACGGGGGCAATTTCACTAATTGCAGCACAAAGCCATCAGGCATTTCGAGTGGAAAAGTAGGTCCAAGTCACGTGGTAGTCGCTACCGTAACAGTCCACGAAGTGGCTCCGTTTTTTTTTTTACGACTGGCTCGTCGATGACGTGGTTGAAAACGAAATCGAACAGCTGTAGAAGAAAAATTATCACCTCCGCGTTTTCGCAGAGGCCGTACGAGAGAGCAGGTGCTGCAATTAAAAGGCTCACAGGCGTCATTTGTTTCCCTGACGATCTTGACGGCGCATCTTCTTGAGGAACTTTTATGGCCGTGGTTGCCTGTCCAGAAGTCGAACAATGCGGTTAAAGAGGCCAGTCATTGTTCGAACGCGCGCGCGCTCATCATTATACATAATTCAGCGAGCTAGTTGAAGAGAGCCTCGTGTACCAGCCATGTTGTTGGTTGTCGGAATGGCGTAATGGCCTGATAATATCCACGATATCGATAGCATCGTTTTCTTCTAAATTCCTTCGTAAGTTTATCCTCCGTAATTTACGCGTTACTCGCGAAACAGATAGTTATTAAGATAGGGATCGAGGAAACACCTTCGTATGGTCCATTATTCTTATCTAGCCGGTGGGAAATGAAGCCGTGCGTTCGCCCGTGATAAAAGGGCGAAGTATCGGGCAAACTTGTGGATCCATTTGTAAAAACGAGGGGGCAATAAAGTGTATCGTCCGGTATCGCGTTGCAGCACAATCGCGAGGACCCTTCGTCGTGAACAATGGCCTCGGGAAATTAAGAAACAATTCACTGTTTTCATGGAAGCACCAAGGCTTTTTATGAGCACACTCCATGGTATTACAGGCATTAGATAGGATTTATTCTGTGAAAAACTTTACCATGTGAAATATTATTATGAATTTTGGAACGATTTTGATCGGATCTGCCAGATTCGATGAAACTTTTAATGAATTCGGCAAATACACTTTTATGACGATAGTCATTAATCTATGTGATAATGAGAAGTATAATGAAACAGGATCGTTTCGTTTCTTCAGTGAGATATCTTGATTTCTATTTACATATTTAGTCACTTGGATAGCGTATTATAACTACCATAATGCTAATTATTGCGATTAATCAAAGAGTATGCAAACTTATTACTCAGAAGAAGTACATTATTCGTCCATGACATTCTGTCTAATCGATCACTGTTCGGTAACCATCTGTTTAACTATAATACCTCTTCGTCATCCTCCTATAAAATAAAATTAGAGGATCAGGATATCATTACCGAATAATAACATACATTTCTAACAACACAAACTTTGTCTACAATAATCTCGTAGAATTGATACTAAATTGCAACGGAATCTAATCGAGCAACTGGTCATTTCCTGAGAAACATACGAAATTTCCGTCTCCAAAGGTTCGTAAATGAATTGAAACATGTAAAGTAAACGAAACCCGCTGCGTAAACATTCACCGATCTATCAGCAACTCGATTTTTATCATCTCGATCAAGGAGCTCCTAAACTTGAGGCAAACTTTCCATAGCAATAAATTTTCTGCGTGCGAAGCAACAATTACCGAGCGCGCGTATGCCTTTCATGAAGGAATTCAAATCAACGGAGCGCACTGAATAATTCAACTACCGGTTTCAATCAATATTCGCTAATGCGCAGCTAAAAAAAAGCAAGAGAAAAAGAAAATATAGAAATAAAAAATGCGCTACGCCGTGGAGAGCTCGCATGGAGAGCCAGGAATGGAAAAAGAAAATCGCGACGTGACTGCGTGGCGCGGAACGGAGTGGAGAGGAGCGGAGTTGGAGCGAGGGCAATTATACACGTGCCGAACCGGGACGGATGAGTCGAACGTTACCGGGGTCGTGGTTCGAGAGGGTAACAGGTGGTCGAGCAGGAAACATAGGCTATATAAGAGCAGATACTGGTCGACTGGTTAGCATAACAATTGCGCCAGCTACTGTGTTCTACGCGAGCGTGGAATGATTTATGCGTAGGAACGCGCTGCGCGTTCACACGCGCGTCTCGAGCGTCTCGTGCGTAACGCACCGCTTTTCACTCTTTCTTGTGCCGATTCTGCGAACCCGGGGAAACGTCCGCGGTGAAACGCGCCGTCGATCGATCGACAAACTGTCTGAGAAAGCGGCAAGCTAATGTTCGAATGAAGTTTTTCAACGATGGAACGACGAAGGCAAGGGTTTTATGTTTGGAGTGGATAATTTGGGAAAAATTAATCGTTGGTTGTATAGATTATTATATGGAATGTTTGATGTATGGCTTATTCGATTATGTGAATGTTAAGGAGGGACTGCGATGGCGTCAGTTGATGATAGACGCTAGACTTGCCAGTGGCGCCATTGTAGTCTTTGATGAGCAACGTTGGGGTGTGTTAATGCACTCGGATGAATTAAACAAAGATATGAACTGATGTTACGATAACGATGCTAAGTACCGAGTATATTGTAGAACATTTGAACATTCTGAATTTTTAATAAGATATATCGTATGGGAGTCATTGGTAAGCAAAGCTCGTCGGAAGATATTAAAGCACGTGAATTAAGCAAATAGAGATATGTTGATGTTACGATAGTGATGCAAAGTACTGAGTGTATCGTGGAACATTTGAAAAATTTGAATTTGTAATAAAATAGATACACATTGCAGACATATGTTGAAATAAATAACAAATTATACTTTGTATGTTATACAAAATATACAACATTTATTTTGCACTCAACATATTGTTGTAACAAAGATTGTTAATAAAGTAAATACGAGTACACAAATATATACAAATTGATGTATCGTTTCAGAGATCTTTGTACAGTAGTTACAAAGGAAAATTCTTTTACTTGTCAATGTTTATTATTAATTTCATCTTATTAAAATTTGGAGAACATAATATTTCTCAATATCTATTAATATAAAAGGAAATATTCCTTTCTTTTCCTATTAATTCCTTGCTAACTAATATAAAATTCGAAAATTTACTTCTTCCGATCATTAGGCCCTATTTATAGGATACTTAAGCTCAAAAGAAATCTTTTCCCGTGTATAACATATAGTTAACGTAATATCCGTGATATAACTGAACCGTATAGAAATTAAGATGCATATTACGGAATCGTGTTAGGATAAGCTATCATTACAACCGAAAGGTACATGTAATTTTCCTCACAATCTATTCTACAATGATCGATAATTCGTATCTATCAACATAAATTCAACCGAGAAGCAACTATATTACCATATTATAGTTCATCGAAACGAATTTTTGCATTTGTATTTCTTTTTAGTCGCACTCTTTTAATTACACCTATTCTTTGATTTATTATGGTAATCATCATAAGAGTGAAAACAATAGCAATATCTAGTAATTTCGTCTCACCTGAAAACCATAAAACACGATAAATCATATTTCCTGTTTTCTTCTATAGGATAACTACCTTAAGATTCGGATGACAATCAATCCCATAGTAGAAGAATTGTATAAAGATATTAAAATATCGCTTACCTTAATAATTATTAGGTATCTTTGGTTCAATCATGGTTTTAGTTCAATCATAGGCATTAAAATCAGAGAATCGATAAAAATATACTTAACATGTTTTTCTTCTGTAATCTTCGTCTGATAAAAGAAAATGAAAATTTGATTTCTCAGTATTGTTGTTCGCGTGATTCGATATCCAGATAGCCGGCATGAAATAAAGTCGGGCAATTAGCGAAAGAGACACGGGTAGCCGTAGCATAACCCATAATCAACAAGGTATGTCATTGCAACGCGTGAACTGGCAATTATGTAGACCGATCGCAGGATCGCGATCAATTAATTTGCCGTCGAATTCGTCACGGCAGTGGCAGATGCGTCAATTCGCGGACTCCGCCGGCCATGAAACGACGAATCATCTCTCTCAGCAAGCCTCGGGGAAAAAGAGCTAAGTACAAAGTAATGGAGGGCCTCCGAAGGGAGGAAGACCGCTTCCGGCGGATACGCGTCATTTTTTGTCACAATCGCGACGACATCAGTAGCATTATAAGGAACAGTTCAAGAGGGTGCCGCTATGACTTCGTTTCGTATCGATAATGATCTCGAACCGACCGGTGACCGTCTCGCAGCCGAGTGAAACGTATTTCGCTAGAGAGATCGTTTCGCCGCAACCGAACCGCGGCTAACGGAAAATTAATGAAGAGTACGTTGTACCCTGCACGTCAGCCGTCCCCATCTGTTTCTTGCGCGCGCGGTAGATGAAGATGATAGGCGATGAAAGGGCGTCGAAGTCCAGGAAACTACGAAGCGATAATGGATAAAGGAATGCGCGAGCGCTCCAGCCGACTGCCCTCGGGAGAACCAAACGCATTTCGATGTTGGTGACTTATGAAAAAGCAACGCACTAAAACGTGTAATTTTACTCGGTAGCCGATCATTTGGCTGGGTAGGGAGGAATCGTAAATGGCTGCGCGGTGGACGACGCATTTATATTTGAATTTCCTTCACCTTGCATTTTGTAACCAAAAGATTGGAACGGATTTTTTTACGGAGAATAAATTGTAGTTAGAAGAATAAATTATAGTTTTGATATCGGTACAAAGAATTTCTCCTTGGTATATTATTCTGTGAATTTGAATCGGATATAAAGATTGGATAGAAGTGTCGTCTATTTTATTCCTGCCACTTGTTAACTGGATAATTTTTTAATCGCGAAGTCTTCCAGCCTCTGAATTAAAGATGTATACGAACGAATTGATTTTACAATGTAAATATAACATAACAGTCTGGAATACAAATGTAATTATGCATTAACAAATAAAGAATCTCTACGAAACGTCTAAAATATCGCTATTTCACATAGGGCAAATCTCTCGAAATTAACAAGCTGCAAAATGCAGTAGGACGATCCAAGTAATCTGAAAGAATACTTCGTTCTTTTACTCGAACTATCGGAGAAGAAATAGTTTATACAACTGTAGTTGACTAATTTTCCTCGTTACCTATCATTCTCGTACAGATTGGATCGGCATTTAATCGGATCAAGTAAAATTTCCAACATATCATAAGGAACATTGTAAACGAAAACTTGGCCAGCATCGGCCCGATCACAGTCCGTTTCGTAGGCGTCACATCCTCATTAGCAAGGGGTGAAGTGTCGTCCGATCCCCTCACGAATAGTTTTCGCGAGGCAGAGGTGCGCAAAACAGGCCAAACGGATGTCGAAGCGGAGAAAGAAGTCGCGGTGTCTGGTAGGCGTGCGTTCACGCCTACTAATTACGATTCTAGACGGTGTTATGCCCCCCTGAAAGCACTCTCGCCTCGAAGGCACCGCTGCTAACGAGAAAAACCCACACAGTATAGCCAATCGAAGTGGCACGCCAGGGTGAGAGTGGAGGACTGGTGCGAGGAGAGGGTGGAGACGGCCCTCGAGGCGAATCCGCAGGGTCCGCGAAGAAACTCGACTAGTTCCTCTCTTCTCTCTCGCTTTCTCTCTCTTTCTCTTTCTCGCCTCGACCGGGTTCTAACGTGTTCGGATACCAACCGTCTGCCGCCCGAGGTAATTACGGCCGGACCGCGCTTCTCCCTCGAGAAACCGAGTGACAAAAAGCCGCGTCTTAATGCAAACGCGCCGGCTCGGCCGTAACTCGTTAATTATAGGCCGCTTCTGATTGATCCGGGGCCACTTCGCCTCGGTGTCCGCGAGCGAATAACCGCAGCCAATGTACCGAGACCCTGTCGATATTCGGCGGGGCACGCGCGACCAAAAGCCTTCCTTCAGCCTGTCGAAAAAATTAATTGAAAAATACCAAAGTCGACTTTGCTGCTACTGGCGAACCCGCCTACGAATGCTGTGTCCCTTGGGATATTTGGTGTATCGATTTGTTAAAGTCGTGTTCTTCGCTGCTTGTGTTCGTCAGTGTCGCGTGGATTGCGTCATGGCGCAGACATGTTACAGCTTGACGTGTTATGGTTGACAGAAATTGTTCTATATGGGATTGTATCGGAAGTTAAGATGACGGTGAATTATCAACGTTTTCCAAGCTTCATTACACTGTAAAATTGCAAAATTACAATCTACAATTTGTCAGTCGATCATTTGGTGGATGATATTCTTGACAAATTATTATACAAAGGAATCGCGTATCTTCTAATCAGTCGTTATCTTAACCAAATAGAAACCCTTTAATCACGCAAACACGTGTGCATAAAATTCTTCGTTACTTCTACCTCGTTGGCCTGTTCCTAAATTCGAAAATTCAGGAATCACGGTGTCTCGTCCTATCTCAGCTTAGTATGTATGTAATTCAATTCACGAGCTAGTAAGAGGCGAAAGAGCGGGTCTCGCAGCTATCGACACGTCAAACGTAAACACATGCAGATTAGATATTTTCGTACGATATGACGTGGCTGGTCCCCAGCTCAAAGGATCCAGCGGAACCGAGGAAAGCGCGCTACGTGCTCGCCGATCCCCGGAAACCCACCCTTAACCCCACCATGGATCTGCATGACGATATTACCCGGTGCCATGGCCGAATATGTAAGCGGATATTGGCTATACATATTTATAGAATGGCAACGCTACCGGGCGCCGATCTCGCCGTTCAGTTCGTTTGTTTCGAGCTCGTTCTCTCTCTCCTGGACACCGACATCCTCTTGACCCCTTCTTGCTATTCTTGCTCTTTCCCTCTTTCTTTCGAGGCCAGCATCGCGCATCCGGCGCTCTCTGTCGTCACAGACGTTCTCTTCTGTGTGCAAAGTGCGCTGGTCGAGATAGAGGGTGGAAAAGGACGGCGAGGGATCCAAGAGGTGGAGAAGGAATCCTTTGTCCACGGCAGGACTTCCGTCACACGGAAAAATATTTGCGTTATTATCTACTAACTCGAGCGGAAAATTGAAATTTTCTGTGACGTCGGAGTCGCGTTTGGAGAAATAGTAATGACTGAAATTCGCGTTTCAATTAAGCACCCGCCCCCGCATATTTCTTTTTTTTTTTTTTGCTTTTTGCTGCTTCGACCATTGTGTTGAAGCTTTATCGTTCTTTAAGGTCGCGCGATGCTAATTGAAGCGACGGATACGAATATGTTTTTCGACGTAGGGAGAAGTCGAAGTTGGGCGGTACATGGATTTGAATTTTTTTGTTTAAATGAGATATAAATGGAAATTTTATAATACGTAACACGAAGAATTTTTCAATTATTTCGACTAATCTTTAAGCTCGATGTATTGTAACCTATACATTGTGCATTTTAATAGTCTATTGGTTGATCAACATCGTGCAAACGCGGGGGTAACGTGTTGAATATTCAATTTAAAAAGTTGGGAACAGAATATAATAGACTCCTCTGTTTGTACACGCATTTAGTTTCTATTAGAAGGTCTTTGTGAAATTTTCATGAAATTCATTTCATATACAAAACGCTACCATACAGTTGTTCATAACTTTCAGGAGCAAAAGGTACACAAAAAGCCAAACGATAAAAGTCCTCCCTCGATCAATCTCCAGCTATACGAGAATCAACCGATACACTCACCCCATCGAACTTCGAACGTACCAAACCGTGAATTCTCATAAATATTCCCAGAGCAAATCGAGTATCTCGCGATGTGCACCACGTTTCCAAAACGCTTCGAACGCATTAATAAAAGGCGCGACGCGTCAAAACTTTTCGAGATAAATAAGCGGAGCGTTGTGGTCATTGTTCCCGGGGCGATGTCCGCGCGACAGGTGTCGACGACGATCCGGGTGATCGTCCTGAAGTCGTCACCGAACGCGAGCGATGGTACGCGCCTCTTAAATCGCAGCCAGATAGTTTTTCTGCGTCCATAGAGCGAGCAGCGCAGCCGCGGTCCGCAGCAATTTGCAAGGTGCAACACCGTGATCACATTAGTCAGAGTACCATATCGGCTCACAACCATCGCGTAACGGTATGCGCCAGCAGGCGTTACGATTCGCTACTGTTTTCTGCCGGTCGCATCGCAATGACGCTAATGATCTGTTTAATTATCGTTGTGACGCGCGAAACACTAGCGGCATCGATGCTCGAGCGATCGTTTCTCATCTCGCCGTAGTGATTGGATATATCGTAATAAATGAACGCCGACATTGTACGTTGGGAGTTTAGAATTTTTGAGATCTGCAAAGATCTGCAAATTGTGTAATATTTTTTTAATCTACGGATCGCTTATATATAATATCAAAATTATTTGTTTGTGATCTTTATATGTGAATGGTTCTTTTATCAGATTTGTCAAAAAAAAAAGAAAAATAATGTGTTCATTGAACGTGTAAAAAACAGTTTAACTCAGTTTATCTGCATATATTATTTATACCTCAACATTTCAATCTCCATGGTGTTACGGCGTTTAGACGGCTGCGGCTCGTTTGAACGTCACGCCGTAACTGTGAAAAGTATTTTCGCGACCTGGTATCCAACAATACGGCGAATGTTGCCAACGTTTAGAGCTCTGACAGAAATTCACAGTGAACAAGACAAATCTTCCCTAAAATCCGTAATAAGCGGCAGCGCAGCAAGGCACATGTCGCGGGACGCGTGGGACTTGTAACGAGAACGTGCACATTCGCGCTCGTCAGAACGTGGCGCGTACACATCGGTCACACGTGCCAACTAAGAATTCGAAGCCGACCAGCTCGAGAGGTTTGTCTTTGCCCGCGCGACGAAACCTCGCTGCCAAATACCTAGCGTTCTCAGTCGATTTTTGGCCCCGACCTTCGACCGTGCTCGCATTGATAGCGTTAATTGTCAGATTCTTCGACCTTGAATCCTCACGTGTGATCTACAGTCACTTAAAATTAGTAAAGTCGATTTGAAGCCAAAATCAATCTCATTTGAAAGATGCTGTGACGTTGGGATTTCGACTAACAGAATTTCGAAAACAATATCGAAATTTAGCTTTGGTCGTCACAAAAGTGTAAAAGATGTTTCGTTTAAAGTTTCAAGAAAATTCGAGAATATTACAATCAGATCTTGGGATCGGAATTTCAACGAAGATCAAAATGTCATAAATTCATTAGAATCTCCATTTGTTTCTAGAACAAAATGTAAAATTCTACTGTTTCTCCATCAAGTACCATATTTATGTAATACAGCGTAAAAACAGGAACAAAGAATAAGGAACGGAATTACGAAATAACAATTGATCAAAGACGACATTAACATTCTATCGATCGTGGTTCGTGCTGCTTCAGTTCGTACTAGGTAGCCCGGTGAAATAATCCATGCGTGCAGTCCACAATTACACACCGAGATTATTCGATCAGAGTTGCGTGTCTTCGTGGCAAGTCCCACGCGTTTCACTGCATGTCCTCGCGGCATCGCTATTGGTATCGCAGGAAATCTGGCTCATAAGTCAGTCTCACCCATGTGCCTCCGCTAATGTCTAACGCTGCCTACTTGTTCGTTCTGTCCTCCTCGGTGCGTTCGTTCGTTCGCGTATATACGAGTTCTTGTGCGAACTCGCTTGTCTGCGCGCGGCTAACCACGTACACGGCCTTTTTTTTCTTCTTTTCGCGCGTACGCTCGCGTTTGTATCTTCGAAACGTCGTAGATGCGCACGCTTCCCTCGGTGTAATTAATGCAATAATTATTAGCACGAAAAGATCGTATCGGCCAGCGGTCTTTTCTTCGTCTACTGTTGTTTTTCTTGTCCCCACTGCGCGGCCATCGAACTCTGGGACGTTCATAATCCCGGAGATGCTCGTGCACTCGCGTGGAATCAATTCTTTTTTTCCAATCCCTGCTTATCTTCGTTTCGACAGAATTTTGATTCAACTTTATCGCGATCAAGCTAATTACAATGCTTACAACAAGTATTGGTGTACTATTGTATTTTTTATTGCATTTACATAGGTGCTAATTAATTTCGTTCAGGTATATTAAATTATGTATCTTACGTCTTTTCTATCTCTATTAATACTTGATACAATGAAATTTAAAAAACGCTTTATTGGAGACTAAAAGCGTGTATCAATACTTTGCACAGTTACTGCAAGTCACGCGATTGAACATGAGAAATTGAATTGAAATTATTGCGGAGGTCGTCAGAGGTGCCCTAGTTTTTTAAAAATTCTGTGTATACTTTGAGAATTTTAATCGACGCAATGAATAATAAAGTTTCAGTCTTTTAAATTTATTAGGCAAATATTGAACTATTTAAATGTTGGTAATAATTTGTAATTGATGATAATGCTTGTAATATTGGTTTCGAAAAATATTGGAAGCAACATCGTCACCAAAGATGTGGTTACTGATGCATCGAGCGGGTTCACTGGCCAGCTATCGGCGGATCTATTGCTCGCTGAAGTATTATTCCTATTTGCCAAGAGTTTCCAGCGAGTTTCACGGCAGCCTGAGCATCGATTTTTCGATCACATAAAAATTCATTTTCATGCGGCTGCACACCATTCTACACCGAGCGTGCAGGTGTGTTATAGTTTACCGAGCGCACGCTTTGCTGGCGATGAAATCAATTCCGAAGTGTGTGCTTTCTCTGTAGCACACGATCGGCCGGAAATGCGCTCGCGGATTCCATTTAACTTCCTACTTCGAACAAAGAAAACGGTTTGGATTCGTCGCTGCTCGATCGTCGAATTTTATGTCCTCGTCATTTGAAAAAATAAACCATGCTTTCCATAAATGTACCTTGGTTAGCATGATTTATGATGGCGTAGATAGTAAAAGACTCTAAAGGTAAACAATATTTCTTTCGATCTAATGAAAAAGTAGCGTAATCATGATAATCCGTGTAGTTTATAAGAATTTTGTTACATTTCAATTTACAGCACAACTCAAATATAGCATAAACACGTGTAAACATGTTATTCGAATATTCCATTTAATATCAAGATAGTTATCAGACCGATTACTGCTCAGTTTTTCTAACATTATGAATGCTAAAATATGCATTTGTGTATCAAATATACAATATCTACGGATGGAATTTTACATCATCGTATATTAATCTGTAAAAGGGCTGCGTTAAGTTCTAACATCTAGGTTATCTTAAAAACATAACATGCTTAGATTTCTAAATTGGGAGACTGTTATAAAATATATATTACCGATATCTTTGAATAAAATTAACCAGACGTGAATATAATTTTTCTCCGTTCGAAATCATTAAATTACATGTTGTGGAAACATTTCTCATATTATATCGTCTATTGATATCAACCATACTTGATTTTGTTGTCTTTTTATCTACGATATACGTTGGAAATTTATCCATTAGTCTTCTTATATCTCACGCGTTCTGTACTTGGTTAGTTTATCTCGTTCACGGTACTGCAAAGTATCTTTAGAATTGCAAGAAGTAACCACAAGTATCGCATAAGTTCGAAAAAACATTGTATTTAAAAATACGCGAGATCATTACGCAGTTAATCAATATGTTAGCTACAGCAATAAAACATTTCTCGGAATCTGATTAATAGTCGGTCATCTCGGGATAAAATGTATCTTTTAAAACGCGATCTAATAAAAAAAATGACGGTTCACGACGATTCACAAAGTATACCGCTAGTATCAATTCATATTTATACTCTCGACGTCTACTATATTACAATTACCTCCTAATTAATAATTATAGCCACGTAAATCATGATCGTTTACTGCGGCATCGTCTATCGTTGTTAGCTTTCTCATTGACTGCCGACTAGTCGCAGCTGTTTGCTCGAAAGCCACTCGTGAATTCGTAGATACACGCATTTTAATTCATCTATTGGTATGTTTCTTCAATTTCATGTCGTTAGATCTACTAGCAATATGTCAAAATAAAGTGATGATCTCAATGGCTGACGATTTTAGAAGCGATGAATTCAAGGTATAAGTTAGAATTGCTATTTTCAATATAAAATATCATTCTATTATCAGTTGTCAGAAACATATTGGACATAGGATCGAATTAAATGAAAGATACTATTCCTTCGAAAAAATGAGAAATATGGTTTGTGAATGGGGAATAAGAAAATTTATACGAGCTAAAGTATACTACATAAAACACGCTACACAATTAGAAAGCTATTCAGCATCTACCTAATAATCTGTCCATGCGAAATATTGTCATATCCACACCTAATAAAATCGATGCTATATCCTACTATACGTATATATAGTAACTTCTAAATCCTTTAGAGTTTTTAAAAGCTCGCTCAAACAAAGAATCCTCGACGATTTCATTTGACACGGCGATATTTCACGACTTTATTACGCCATAATCGACAGAACGAAACGTACTTCCAAAAGCCTGTCCTGGTCGTGTTTTCACAAATGAAATAGCCGACGCTCGGTGACATAAATACCGTGTCGCGACGCGACGCAGCCGAAAAAGTTGCTTGGTGGAAAGAAGCGATCCGTCGGTGGTTTCGTGAGTCGATTCGAAGAAATTTCGCCGGTTTTAATTGTGGCCATCTTTCAGTCGATCTGCAACAATGTAACCGAGCCGCGCACAAAAGAGGTTAACCGACGGGATACGGGCCAGCGCCAGGCTGTAAATGTAACGCAGTGCACGCGTCCGTAGAATATCAGAAAGGAAGTTATTATTGATGGCATATTGAAACGGTATGAGCGTGGTGATAAAACGAGCTGGGCCCACGGCGCCGTGGAGGTCTCCACTTAACGTCCAGGATTATATATGACCGCAGAAAGCGGGTTGGGGGCCCCGATTCGAGAGAACCCTTGATGCTCCTCTTTCTTACTGTTAGCATGTACATACGTTTTCTATGGACCGACCGAGTGACTGCAGTATTTACCGGCTTCTTTGGAATATCTTTTTCCATGCAAATTCTATCGGAAAAGTTACAAGTGAAATTAATAGAAAATGCAAGACCCATTTTATCTAAATATTATTTTATTATTAGTAGAAAATGGTGTATGTCGATTCTGTAAAGTGTGAGTCAGTCACATTTTATTATTTTATTTAAAGATGTAGCAGAAAATTTGTTGAAAGAATCGCTTCTTTCTGTAAAAAGGATTTGATAATCATTCAAATTATTGAATTTTAGAAGAAACTATTCTTATATCGACATTCTGTAAAGATTTCATGTTAATTGATTCTACATACATTTCTAATTAAGTTAACGCATATATATCCAATGAATATTTTTAAATTACTTTATATAATAAAAAATATAAAAAAATTTCTAATATGTTCTAATAATGTCACTAGGTATTTGTACTACTTTATTCTCTTCGTGCAAACTTTCAGTGTAACAGGAATTATACATGTATCGATAGTTTTACCATCAACAAATCGCAATCGTTCTCTCGAAAAATTAACTTCGACTTCGATTAATTAATTACACAACGCTGATATCGCGCCCACTACTGTCTGCCAAGGGAATCTAAATAAACGAAGAATCGACAGGCATTTTTGTAATTAATATTAATCATAACTCGTTAAAAATAATTACGATTAATTCCCGCCTGAATCAATAATGATCTGGAACGTAACGCAATCCCGAGTTCATCAGGGGCCATCGTACAACTTCATCGGGCAAATAAGACTGGCCCCCGAAATCTTGATTGAATCCTGATATCGTAATTTACCCTTCGGCCCTAACACCTGCCAGTGAACGCATTTCGTGACAGGACGCAAAATAAGAACGATGGTCGACGAAATAATAATTACAAAGGCTTGGTCTGCCGAAACACAGCCGTGTCAGCGGGGTGTCATAAATTAAGTAATTTGCTAATGATATTCTCACGTGGCTCGCATTTTCCGTCCTGCGTGTCCCGTTGCAGCTGTGCTGGCTAAATGTGTTTCGATAAACAGTTAAAAAGCTCGAATACTTCGTAACCGTTGGTGTCATTAAAACTTTCGATGCTTTACCACTGATGAAATAGAATTAAATGTATAGCGAACAATATAAAATATATTCAAATAGTTGTTGAAATTATTGATATCTTATCAACGGAGTATCTTTACTGTAAATAATGATTCTTTTTAAAAATTGTGTTTTTTAAATTAATCAAGACATCGATATTAAAATTTAAGAATATGTTAAAGAGATGAGAATTTGGTCGCGTATAACTAAAAATAGATATAGAAGATATAGGAAGAAAGAAAGAAAATTAAAGATCCACCGGTGAATTTTTTGAATTTTAAAAATCAGTAACGAATAAGCGATAGAATTACCGAAACAAACTAATATTTAGTCGTAAATTATTGATCATATCGTATCACATCTATGAGAAATATATTAAAGCCAGAAAAACGAACATAAGAATATTAATTTTTCCAGACCAGCCTAATCGTTCAACGACTTGAACGCAACAAAACCAGGTTTTAATTTGTCCCATAGAAATTCACGCAATATTCCATGATTTTTTCTGTGCACCGTCATCCTACATATTTCCTCTGTAGTCTCACGGAATGGGTACAACGATTTTGTGCACAGGTGGGCCGCGGCGAGTCGGTTAATTATTTCGCTTACCTTTTTCCGGGGGCCATCGTATTTTTCTTGAAGAACCGGCTCAGTTTCCTCGAAAACTACGAAAAACGCGGGAACGCAAGTGACTGTAGCCAGGTCGAGCTTAATCTTAACGCGGTTCCCGTTTTATTTCAACCGGATTATTTCCTGTCGTATTTCAGATTGGGATTTGCCTACCATCGTTCCTTTTGTATTAATAACGATTCCCCTTTCCTGCTTCCTCCTATATCCGGGACGTATTCCCATTCTCGCGCACATCCACCCGCTTGCTGTGTTTGTTTATCGCAATCCCAAAGTATAGGGGTACGGCCAAATCTTAGGATTAAGGACAACGGCCAGGTGACTGTCTCGCTTCTTTCCTCGCTTTACTATCGCGGAACCGCCCTCGTCTATGAAGCGAGATCGTTTTCTGAAGCGTAATCTGTTTGAAATTGGACCACGGGGGAAGAGATCGTGCGTGTCGATAGAAGTTCCTTCGCTTTCGTCTTTTTCACCCTGTTTATATGCCGTACATTTGATTAGAAAGAATTAGAGAGGCTTGTAAGGACAATTCTGGTTGCTGGAAAATACGACGCAAGTGTTGTAAATTAGGATTATTTATTAGGAATTCGAAGAGAAAATTTATAGAATTTTTTAGCTAATTAGGCACGAAGAAAGAATTGCTAAAGTTTGAGTACGAAAATCAAAAAGAATATAAAAAGAATTCTGCCGGAAATGGTTTCTTAACCTTATTCTTGAATTTCGTATTCACGATGTATCTATAGTTTTATACCTCTATATTCGAAGAAATCAAACTGAATATAATATTCTTTGCAACAACAGTATATGTATACAATATCTTAAGATTTTCGCTAATGAATTTAAATTCAAGGGACAATCAAGTGATTCAAACGAACGAGTGTATCGCCTCATTCGAGTTTCCGAACTGTTTTAATCCATTATCGATAACATTTTCAAGTTATTTCGTTGCTAGAATTTCGTTAATATCAATTTAGAACATTCGGCATGGCAAATAGAAATTAGGAACAAACGTGACGAGTCTAGCAAACTGGCGATTATTCTTAGGGATGATTGGAAGGCAGTAAACAGCGAAAATGATTGGGAGATGAAGGGAGCGATCGCGCATTAGGGTTCTTTCCCGTTCAGTTATTGTTCGAAGCATGATTCGAGTCTTCGTGACTCGAGGCCCATGGGTCGAAGGTGAGGGTTAATGAATGAATCGCCGGATATTCACGGTACAGCCACAAAGGAGGCAAGTCGAGCCACCGCGAAGACAAGGCCTCCCTTAATTAATATAGATTACTTCTAATTGTATATTTACCTATTAATTCATATTAACTCGGGGAGTAGGGCCACCGAGAAACGAATCGTCTTCGACTGGCTGATTCGGCTTAATCGACCAAAGGGTTGTAAATTGATTGATGTCTCATTCTCTATTCGTCTCTTTTCGTCCAGGGCTTCTTGTCGCCAATTGCATCATCGACTATGACTTTCCGTTTTCGTTTATCGCGTCGTCTGATCAAACTCTCAGCTAGTAATCAAATCGTCTAACCTAGACGAGAAAAGTCGATCGTTTTAAAATACACTCGATTTTCATATTATATGCAATAATATAATTATTATCGTTATTAAATTAATCTACTCGCATGTACGTCTTAAAAATTAATTTAAGTTATAAGCGGCACTAATTCATGATTCCATTCAGTTAAATGGGCTGACTAATCCTTGATTTATAAAGCCCATTCATAGATTATGATACATCTATTGATTTTTGTCGTATTCTTAAAATCATGCTCATTTCATGATCTTAATCTGGTCCAGCTAGAATGAAATCATACAGGAATGAAGAATATACCATCGTGGTTAACATAGATGTGTCCCTTACACAATTAACAAATTGCCTAACCTAAAAACGTAAGTACAATCGTGTCGAAACGATCATTTGACAATTGCTTCTGCGTAATCTTCACAACATGCAGTGCCACCAATCGAATCGATGAGCACACACCTAACGAACGAAAGGCTATCGAGGGATACGTGGTTGTTTCGCTATTCTGTTAATTGAGAACCCCTGCAGCGACACGACACAAAAGAGTGAAGATAAGTTAGAAGAGAGGTTCACCTATCGGTATCGGGGGCGCTCGTTCCCCGTGAAGAAGCGAGTTCGAAATGAAAGCCGCGACTTATCCTCGGACTCGGCTTCTGATTGAATGGCTGCGCCGGAGGCAGTCGACGGGGAGGCAGAAAAGAACTACGAAGAAAGAGAGGGAGATCTCACATCCCTCTCTGTGCATGAGAAGACAGAGAGAGAGAGAGAGAGAGAGAGAGAGAGAGCACGTTGCCGCGAGAGCGCGCGCGGCATTTGATATCTGAAATCCCCAATATTTTTAAAAGCACAGGGGCTGCTGCTCCGGACTGCTGAGGAGGAGGGGTCTCGAGAAGCCGTCGTTTTGCCCGATCTCAAAGGCGTACGAGCCTTTCCACGGCCATTAAAATACGAATAATAATTATAAGAGCGACGGCAGAGTGATCAGTCCGCTCGCAGACGAAGCGATCGTCCATATCAGCCAAACGGGGGCCCCCTTTCTTACGCCGCCACCACGTTTTTCCTGCACCTCTTTTCTTCTTTCTCTTCTCTTCTTCAGCAAAGCTGAATTTACAACGGACAGAAAAGACCAATCGGATGGTCGTCGTTATTTCACCATAACCCACCAAATGTGTTTGATATTGGTTGGACGATATGAAAATAGTATTTTCCAAAATGGCAACAGCTATAACGAATTATTCGATTTATATTGAATCCATCATTTTGTAAATGTTCTTGTATCGTTTATCGATCTAGAATTTTATGGTTATTTGCAATATCGTTCTTTTAGCTTGTAAAGACTAGATCGACATTTTTTAATTTTCCATTATTTTTAATCTCTATTGTAGGTCAGGTGATAAATTATTTCCTTAAGAATCACTTTAAATTTTTTACTTGAGAAAACTAGAACCGCTTATATTAAGTTTGTAATTGAAGATCTTTCTGAGGGAGTTGCCATAAGATTGCAGTAACTTCAGATTGAACGATTATTTCTGCTTCGAAAAGACACTGTATATTTTTGAAATATAGGCAAATAAAGGTAAAGAGTCACGAGATGATACGTGAAATAAATTTATTATAAAGAAGAGCCAAAAATTGGCATGCTTTAAAGGAATTTGCGTTCAATTGTCATCGTCGATAATTTCAAGCAAGGTTTTAATTTCTGTTCGCGCTTATGCGTTGGCACTCGTAAAACGCTCATTCGCGGAACGAGTTCGCTTGCGATTATTACAGCCGCATTTATACAGGGTGAACCGTGCGACATCGTTGTTTTGATTCTTTGCGACGTAGGCGTAAAAGTTTCTTTGTTTCGAATGTCTGCATTCTCTTCTACATGACTTTTACATCTTACTATCTATATATTTTAGTTTATAATCTGATTGTTACATTCGATTAAATTAATTACATATCATTTCGTTGCAAAAACGTATTGGTATTAAGGAACAAGAAGATTTAAAGAATGATGTAGAATATTTTCTAAGAATTCAATATCTCACTTCCAAACTGGGAAAAGGAATGTGCAAGTAATTAACCTGCATACCTATCCCTCAGTGTAATGATCCAATAAAAGCAAATTCCTCGTCAGTTTACTAATAACGTGCAATCAAAGCGTTCGAGTTGCACGAATCACCTTGTATATGGGTGTGTTAATCAGCGCGAATCGCTTTTTTGGTAATTCCGCAGTGGATAGCTAATAAAATCCCATGCGGTATTAACGAGGATCGAAGTAATATCGTGGTAGGCATCAGCGGGGGTCTGGGTAAACCAGAACGATTACAAAGTTCTAAATTATTTCGCGAATTGGTTAATAAACGTGCGTTCGTGGCACGGTAAAACGCACGTAATTAGTATCGAAGATATTCTTTGCTGCTTTCGCTATTGGTCATTAGCATGTTTGAAGTATAAAAAATCTCTAGGACTTCGCTTAATTTCTTTTCTGGATCGTTAAACACTGAAAACATTTATCCAAGACAATAGATTCAATTTGATGAGAGAAAACGTTTTCATTGTGGTATTGGAAGAATTTTATTAGCAATCTTAGCATAGTGAAGTTGGAGTGAAGGTTAAAAGCTGCTCTCAGAATGTTCGCCCCGTTCAAATTTAAATTTTTGAAGTGTTTAACGTATTTAGATCAAATATTTATTAATCGTAGAGCATAATCTTCAGTAGAAAAAAGTTAAAAGTTAAGTAGAATCTTCCAAAGCGTGAAACAATCTCAGGTGTGCTTGATATACTCGTTTCTACTGACGTATACGTCGCGTTGTTTCAATCGCCCGATTTACATTCTAAACGACTTTAGCAAAGTAGCTAATGTTCTTTTGAGTCTATGTGCTTCGACAGAAAACTCTAAAGCAAGCATCGTATCAAATCTTTAACATGTGATAAGCTCCATTGTGAATTTTACTGTACAGCGCGAACTCAAAGAACACCAGAAAGATGAATACTCTTGTGCTTTAATGCACGTTAATTTATCGGAACTCGAAACGATATGCATTGTTTCGAATATTCCCACAGGTATACGAATACTGAGAATTTATCGCAAATTATATTAAATACTAAGCATCCGCGTACGAATACCGCGTGTGCACAGCCGACATAAAATCCTCTAACCATGAACCCAACGTTCCACGATCGTTAATCCAACGCAATCTTGCTCGAATCTCAAAGTCGAGACAAAGAATGAAAAATTTTTTACGGCTTTCTATCGTTACAGTGACTACCCGTGTGAACGTCCAGCTGTAGCTCGTCGAGGATACGATTGGTCGAAGAAGAGTGTCAGCTCCGAACGTTACTATTTCATCCAACGTCCTGAGCCATAATAATAGAAGAGCATCGAGCCTAATTACGGCCGATACACATGTGACCGCTCGTCGAGGCTGCTAGAACGCTAGGTATCCTTAAAGGCACATCCACACGCCTTGGAGTGTCGCCCGAGCGAGCGTCTGCCCGCGATTGCTCGTTAGCGGAGCCACGGCCCCGTGTCTGTCACGAAATCGCTGATTATCATCGTTCAAGGAAACCACCGACGCTACGTCGCCTCCTAGCTCTCGTATACCAGCCATCGCGGTCATTACTTACTTATGCCACGGACTGGTAGCCTTAGAAAAGCTGTTGTCCACTGGCGCAGACCGCTCGATCTAGTTTCGATTTTCTCAACAAGCTTCCTCCTGGACAACTCTAACTAACGACCGTATATTCTACTTTGCACCTGCCACGGTAAGCTTATGACTTTTATTTGTAAACTAAAATTACTCGAAATCTTCTGCCTTAATTTGAATTGATTATTCGGTCGTTGGTATTCGCCGCAATTGAACGTGTTTGTAAATCATGGAAGAGTTAGTGGAGGATATTAAATTTTAGAAATTCCCTGTTTGGATTGATATAGACGAAATATCGAAAAATGTTCGACTCTTTAATTTCTCTATTTATATATATATACATATTTGACGCGGCTATTAACCTCACTTCGAACGACTCGAAGGGGAATTTCAGGCGCGATCAGCGAACTCTGAAATCGTCGGAGATCGTTAACACTTACGTGAACTATAAACGCGCCGGGGGATCGTTAACTTATTGTAAACTGGCGCAGAACTCGCAATTTTAATGATCCACCGACACATGAATATGAATCTTGCAAATAATCCGTGCAACGAATACCTTTCCAGTTAACGTATACACGTGTAACTATTGAAAAAACATTCGTCCTCGACGTACATGTAAGTACTCTACGATCATGATGTTCGATCGAACGTTTTAAGAAAGTGAAACGGGAACGAAGCGGTATAAGAATAGCACAAAAGGACCGGGAGAAGAAAAAGGAGGAAAAAAATGGTTGCGTTTCTTGTTCGGAAAAAACAAAACAGACGCGAGTTTTAGAGAGTCCTTGGCACGAAACGTTGACGGAAGCAGCTTCTGCGCGCGGTCGAGAATGAAAAACCGCTTCTACGCTGCTGGCCTGGCTGGATCCGCGACGCGTTCACACATCGGTTGTCACCCGTGCACGTGTGAACATGGCGACACAACCCGGAATTAGGGAAGACGCTTATTATTTCAAGGTTCGGTTCGCTTGTGCATCAAATAATCAGTCGCGATGCGTTACACTAGATAAGTCCGTGAAAAAGTAGGCGATTAGATGCGGGGAAGGACGCGCCACTGACAGGAAGTAACTCGGATTAATTTCGCCAAGTAAAGCATTGTCTGCCTCGTTCTTTGTTCTCCTTCTCTGACGGCGAATTTATTGGAACTGACGTGACTTCGTAGCGAACTGCTGCTTCCGAAGAAATTCTATTATTTTATCGTCCCTCCGTTAGAAACATGGAAACGATCGTTCAGTTCAAAAGGTCGTTGTAATATCTCGTGATGAATTAAAACGACTCTTATGATTTAAGGTAGATGCAAATTGAAAATATTAAACATATCGAGCATTGAAGATGAGTTTACTTTATGATATCTATCGATGGGCGTTTGCATGATTATGCGGGTATAATAATCGTATAACAAACATTGCTTCGACCGTTCGTGGAAAGACGCGATCTCGAAGAAGCGCGTCAACGGGAGCCGTAAATTCCCGTTACGATTCGAATAATCGACGCCACGAATAGATCGATCCCTTATTTCGATTAGGATAATAGGGGTGGTTGAGTGAGTATAACGCTGATTTTAACAGGTTATAATATATGTATTTTCAGCAATTAAACTTCAATATTGGATACAATTGTGTGTATGTTGACTACCAAAATACGAGTGAGTACGGCCTGAGACTCTTTTCGTGTTGGCGACTGCGTTTTGACTTTGAGATTTGACTCTGATGCTGAGCTTTTACTTCTGTCGATTGACTGTTTTCGATTTGGCGACTGTGATGACTGCAACGAGTATCCTGGAGCGAGGCGTCAAACGAAATACAGGGATGTTTGTAAGCAAAAGAATTCTATTCTTTTCTCAGTAGGATTAAGATATTATAGATTTAGTTTTCTATATATATTTTAGATTCCTTTTAAAACGCGAGGTTTAAATGTTCAAACTCTTCGAACTTTGAAATAATTATGTTCTTGGTTTTTAATCTTTACATCCTCGGTGTAGCTGATATTAAAATTTGTATCCCTGCTATGTCGTAAAAATTAGTAAAATGTATTAACAGAGTCAGCAGTTAGCAATATTGAAATCAAACTCGTTTTAAGAGCGAGCCGAGACGTCAGCTATTCCGGTAATAGATATGAATCGTTCGTATAAATGAAGATTTCGATTAAACGTAGAAGAAGGTCCAAGAAAGTTTGATGTAGGGTCATGAATCATTTAGCCAGCCAGGACGTATCAGGGTTTCAAATAACGATGCTTTGGAATCACCCTTCTGAAAACGTCAGAACGATTCCTCTGCTAGAACCCGCATATCGGTCAGGGTTAGTCTTTCGGTAGCAAGTCAGCTTGACAAATGCTCGGTAACACCCTCGATCTCTCTGATCCTCTTTCCTCGAATGTGAATCTTCTAGCCGGGAAGCAATGAAGCAGATACTTTTTCTTTTATCAGATACTTACTTTAAGAATTAGATTACTTTAAGAAATGGGATATAGAGTTCATGTTTTCTTAATTAACTATTTTTTATTATATTTATTTTATCGTTAGGATATCATTGAAAGGTTTGCAGTAATATTTCTAATATTCGTTAGCGCTTATGTACGTAGGATTTTGTTTTTTTTTTTTTTTTTTTGCAAAATTTATCGATACCTTGTGGATTTTTTTACAATTCATGGTTTTCTTAACTTTAAACTTGCAAAACTTTCGACCGATTTGTATATTTTCTAAAATTCATACGTAGATACTTTCTCAAATTGCTGTATCATAAATACGTTCTTATATTACCAAAATTCATACGGTCAGCAATGTATTGGAATTTAATTCGAAGTTAAATTGTCACGTAACGAGACTCTGACGTTTTGAGTGAAAATGAGAAGTAACGAAATCATTGTATATAAAGATGGAGAAACACAGATAGACACGATTGTCCGCGTATAAAGGTCTCGGCGAAGGCGGAGAAGGGCGGAGGAACACAAAAGCGGAAAAAGAAAGAAAATAATTCCTTCGGATGGGTTTATTTACGGTTCACCTAGTACGGTTGCGTCCCGTACGTGTTGGGTGCCGATTCGTTCTTGCTTTCCATCCGAGAGCCAAAATCCCCGTGATACTCACAATACGTAAGGGAGAAAAACAACGATCGTGATCGTGGAATAAAGTAGACAGCACGGCATAGGGATGATGTATGGCGAAATATACAAAGACACGTTGTCTCCCGTTATTTACGTTATTGTGTGCCGACATCTTTCAACTTTAATAAGAATGGGACTTTGAAATTCCGCGTGTTGAACGCGACACGCTGAACGAATTGCCATTGGTAATACTATGTTATAGCAAACGTGGCATCAGCAACCATTGAACCGGTCAACTCAGATTTAACGTAACTTCCTTCTCCTTTTTTCGTTTGCTATCGAGATATGAATTAGATAATTTGAATCGCTTGTAAGAAATATTTCCTTCAATAAATATAATCGATTTCTTTAATTTTGATGCGAAGGATATACATTGAAGATAGGTTTTATGTTTCAGAAAAATCGAGTTACTAACGGAAGCATATGAAATTTCTGTCTTTAGGATAACATAAAAAATAATTTAAATTCATCCATACTTTAATATACTTATCCATAAGTTATTGTAAAGTAGTTTTGAACATTCTTAAATATTTACGAGCAGTTTAAACTTCAAACTCGGGAACCTCAACGCGTAAAAGTATGCTGTTCTCTAAAAATTTTTCAAACTATCGATGAAGATAAGGAGTACAAATCGGGAAGGAGTCTCCGTGTCCAGACGGTTCTTCGACGTTAATTTAGCCGAAAGTTCACGAAAACAAATTGGCAAGATCAACCAGCAGAAGAAGTTGCTGGAAGAAGTTAATCCACGTGAAAGCCAGACTAGGTTAAGTCCACCAGGTCAAAGGATTTCTGTTGATCGATCGAAGGATCTAGCTTTATCGACCTCTCCTTCTACTAAGGCTTCTCGTTGGCTTTGTACGGTAATACGATGGAGAATCACCAAACCGTATTGCAAATCCTATGTTGCTTGCGATAATGAGTTTTCCAGCACCATATCCTAACCTTTATTTTTGGTCAAATAGTTTAAACATACATGATTTTTAATTATGTGATAGAAATTAAATTTATGTCGCAACGTTATTAATTACGAAGAAGACAAGAAGCTTCCCGTTATTTCCTATAAAAATTAGGTTAAAGTTAATAGCCAAGCATATTTTTATTTCTGGGTCTCACGTTCTACATTTACATTGCGGCTGATGTTAATCTTCCTATTTCCTAATCCTCCCTTTCTCCCTTTCTTTCACGCATTCGTTTACTCACACGCTGTTCTGCTTTACGTAAACTCTAACTTTCTACACATGTAATAAAATTATTATCATTATTACATTAAATTGATCCATCCACGTTTCAATCAAATTATCAACACAGCTAATTGTAGGTCACGATTCCGTCGATCTAAACAAGCCTGATTAATCCCCGATTTTAAAGAGAAGATATCTTTGACAATGATGAATATGATTCTAAGGATAGCTGGATTGATTTTTTGAGTATTTTTAATACTATTGCTGCGATGAATAAAAAATGACGAACCAGTTGACAAAAAAGCTGTCTACATACCATACTTATTATATCTTATTTAATGGATCATGAAAGATTGAAAAGAACAATTCAAACCCGAACTGATCTAAAGAAGCAACACGGTTCGTTCGATCTGAGTGATTTTGAAACGCAAATCGTCGCGAGTGTTCCGTCCTTTCCTGAAAGCGGTGAATGGGAGGAAACAACGGGCGATTCAACGACCTGGAATAGGAAAAGAATCTCTCTCTCCCGTTGTCCTCACCGCCGCTATTAGTCTAGCTGCTTCCATTAACGAGTACAGTAATTGCGACGAAGGTTTTCTCCTCCGGCGCGGATTAAATCGTATAATTCAGCTAGCGACATTCCAGGATTGTCTATCAACGACCGCGGGGGCACACGATCGTGGCTGCTTTCTCACCGTCACCGGAAGTAACCGCGAGAGGAGACGGCCGCTTGCCGAGAGGGGGCACCGTTAAAAACATAGAAAACGCAACAGATACATCTCTCGTCGTGGCTTAATTCCATAAATAAAGGCGAACCGAGCTGCGCTCCGGCATAATGAACCATCGGCCGGTTAATGCATAGGATTATCGAGTCTTCCCATGCCCCACATCGGTCATTACGGAATAACAGTAATTATTGATATGCGAGCTTCGTAGCCACGTCTCCGCTGGCATTGTCAGGCGCCTCGTCTCCTTTCTTTATATCTCTCTCGACTCCTTTCCTTTCCTCTATGCCCGCTATTGCTCAACCACACTCTCATTCTCTCTTTCTCTCTCTTTCTTTCTTTCTTTCTCTCCCTCCCCTCGACAGCTTTACATTTTTATAAAGATCGCGTCCGTCTCTTCGTCTCTCCGTGTCTGCTTGGCTGTCTGTCCCCTTTGGAAAGAGGAAAGAGACATTCGATGAGAGCGGATGCAGAGGGACAGTTGCGTGAGCCCGCTCACATTGTTGGCCCCCGGCTGAAGATAAGTACTGGCTGAGCAGTGCCTTTTCTTTCCCTATCTCTCTCCCCCCTCTCTCTTTCTCTCCTCTCGCTAGCTACCCGCCATCTCCCCGCCTCTCTACACCCGCGTACACACGCTTTTTCACGAATCGACGCCGCGCGCATACACGCAGCTATAAGGACTCGGAGGTTAGGCCAGGTCGGGTTAGCGAACTGTACACAAATGTCAGGGGAAACCATAACGTTGTAATTTATTGCCGAGCACGGCATTGTGGCCGCCTCTCGCGGGGGCGGTGTGACGGATCAAGAGTCGGACGAAGAGAAAACTCGTTCCGTATCGTTCGAACGCGGCCGGACGCTAGGATGAGATTCGATTTGCCCGTCGACTATCCAGACCCACGACTGTCTCGATACGGATGTTAGAGAGACACAACGATAAAGCCATCTCCTTTAGTGCCGAACCAACGCAACGTTGCTTCCTACTTTTGCCGTCTGGATCTTTCGTGTCCAACGCGTTCTTCACATCCCCCTCTGTTTTTGTCGAGCTACGTGCGTACGTGGCAGTGCTTTGAGATTCGGAGGCGATTTGTATTTGTTTGTTTCTTCAATTCAACAAGCTTTATGGAGATGTGGCGAAGTAGAATCTTTCGGCGTAGAGTTTTACAAGTATGTTTGAAGTTTCTACAGGAGATGGAAACGGCTGTATAGCGATGAAAGTAACAATCAAGGTATAATATTTTCTTTTAATGCTGAACACAAAGTTTTATTTTAAAGATTGAATTCTACTAACGGCGGACGTAATTATTTATTAACTTCTTTTCCATAAATACGATTATCCTCTTCTTTGAACGCATTCTCCAGTTTTGTTTCTTTTCGCGGCTTTCTGTTAATGTTTAATAATGGTTACTAACGATGAATGTTCCCTGCTGCTTGCTCTGAATTTTTTATTCAAACAGGCTGACAAACACTCGTTTCAAAAAAATGTTCTTCTACATAGTCGCGATTTTCTCCAATTAAAATATTTGCGATTGCTCTTAACAAATTCCTAAAAGCATCGAATTACACGTTGGAAAGGGTTTCCTCCATAAGATTCGGTCAGTGTATAACTAATCGTTTTTCTAACGCTATACTTAGATACTTTTAACTTATACTTTGGTAATTTGATATCTTCTAAAATTCGTATAAAACTAAGCGTAATTTACACTACCGGTGGAAACATGGATAGAGCAACGAACCGATTTCTCGTTATATGGAATTCGATGGTCGCGAACGATGTCGAGCAAAACTCGAAGCGACGGGCTTTATTAACATCGGCGAATGCGTAAATAGAGCGACTGCACATCCCCAACATTCCTGCGGACGTGCTGAGTGACCATGGGGTACGCGTTATTGGAGAACGCCTGAACCGTAACGACCATAGCCAAACCGCATACGATTATAGTAGGAAAGAACGCATCGCGTACGGTCATATCAGGCAGCAGGCAAGGCCGTCGTATATACGTAATGTATAGAGAGTATGTAGATACGTATGTATACGGTGATGTGTATGGTCACGCAGGGACACGCGTATGCGTGCACGCGCGGCTGCGCTGCATATTCCCAGCGTTAATTTATGTATGTACGCGTACAGGCCGCATTGTGCGCAGCTGTATTTGTATCGCGGACTGGGCTATGATCCGAGACCACAGATCGTGACTTCTGTGGGAAACTTGAAGGAAAGTAATAACTGCCGGCGCTACCAAAGCACATCCGTCATTTCTGCGTGCCGGTGCGTGCATCCGTGATCACGCTCTACCAATAAAGGGGTACGAATAATCGACGATGGAACCATTCTTTTCTTCTATTCCAATTTTTATTGAAATCCAGAAACGATTTTTTTTTTTTTTTTTTTTAGTAGCAAGGAACATAAATCTTATGAGGAGTAATACATAACAAACGTTAGACAGAATTGTCGACTTTTTCTCCCAATTTAACATGACGATAGAAATATCTAAAAAATACCAAAGAATCTTTTAAGAATAGATGGAAAAAATATAATATTAGAATTGTGGTATCCATCTGATAAATGTGAATCATACTGAAGGTAATGAGTTGTTAGAAGCAATAATTATTAAAAACAGCACCACGTTTATTGATCTTTATCTGTTCGTTTAAATTTCATTCGTCCGATCCACTGATTCTACAAAATGATCTAGCCTACTTTCCTGTCATGGTTATATTCGTTCCATTTGTCGGAAATCCCGAACCTCGAAACTTGCGCAGTGAAATCAAAGCGATATCTATCTGGTCGGTAAAGGCTTTTATTACAATTGCGAGCTTCTCAATCGAAATTGGGGCTTCACCAAGGTCGTGGTGACTCGGCCCGCTAGCCGGAGGAAAGCCTGGCTGGCAGGTAGGCGACTGAGAAAGAGACTAAGAGGGCGGTCGGGAGGGGGTGGCTTGAAGTTGCCATAAATTCGCGAATGGACCGCCCAGCCATCAAAGCGATCACCCGAGGCTTCCTTACCCCGAGTCCTTGCATACCGGCACCGATATTAAATGACAAAGGCCAAAGGCATACCTCGCCTCGACGAGAAGGGTTGGCGGGGTAGCAAATTCTCGCGTACGAACCCCCAAGCATCCGCCGCCGCCTGAGAGGCCAGAACGTTCCCTCTTCTCGTACCTTAAGTCGGCCCCTTACCTCGAGAGCCCATCCGTATCGGCATTTCGCGGCCAGGATATTTTAAATACGTACACCCGCGCGCCACCCTAAACCACCACCGGCTGAGCAACTTTCAACCCTCTCGATGCGGGGTGAACGAGTTGGAGGACGTGGTTTCTGCACAGCGCGGCTGGCTTTGATGTCGTCTTAAAAATATTAACGACGCAACGTGTTTCAGGGAGAGGCGAATCGACGACGAAAGGACGAGGGCAAACGACCCATGCGGAAGTCGAGGAATTTCGTCGCCCGTCCGTTTTCTCTCTTCTCGCCGATTCGAGAAATTTTTCTAACGAACGAGTACTACGGGATCTGCCTTTTTCTCTTCGCCTGCTCTGTTCTCACTTTCCTCTTCTACTATCTCGTTTACAGTGAAATAGTTTTGGGAATTGAAGCGGGAGACCGCTATCGGTCCTTGACTATTTAATGAGAAAGCTAAGAACGACAAAATCCCCGGTGACGCGACCATCTTTTCAATATGGTAATTCTTTGGATATATACAGTCGCGGCTATAAAGGATACGTCAATCGACCGCGCATTTCCTGCGCTCGACTACGTTTGAAAAGGAGGAGCTAGTGCAGCACCCCGAATCTTCCGTTTCCTGGTGGAATAAAGCATTCAAAAGTCCATCACTGTATCGATGCTACGCGCGCTATTTCACTAACCTAACCCCAATCGTCCTGTTTGACTCGGTGAATATATTTGTTTTTGAAAAAATCAACGTTATACAATTTTGTTATAATCGTATTTATGTAGGTTTTGTACGATACAACATATTGGCACATATTGTATTTTGAGGTAAAGGTAAAAGATAGGTTTAGAATTATTGCTTTTTTATCGATACATGATTTCTATAATGTCATGCTGTTAAATACATAATTAATTTCGATACGATTATTGAAAATATCCAGAATTACTGATATATGTCTTATACATCTTATCTTATAAACAAATAATTACACATATTATGTTATTACTGTACAGTTCAGCAATTTGCACAAGAGGTTGTTACGAAATAAATTAAAATAATTGAATCACCTCAACATCCGTCTTGCCTACGCGTCAAAATGTTATACATACATCTCGACGATCAAACACCTTTAACCATGGTAACAGTTTCAAAAAAGAACATCCGTTGCACCATTCCTTCCTTTCTCCACTTGATTCGAACAATAACTCTGTGTCGGGAACGAGGTTGGGTCCTATTTACGTAGGACCGTATGGCGGCAATAAAGAAATTAAGAGAACTTATCAGTTTCCGGCAAAGCACCTGGCGAAGCCGAACCCCGTGATTACGAGCGGTCACAATAGAAACATTGTCTTTGGTCCTTGTCGTTCTGCAACCCTCTTCGAAGATCCAAGTCTTTCTCGGTGTATTCGTGGACGATACAAACGAATGTCTGTAGACCATGGTGGCGCAATAAAGTCAGGGAATAGCAAAGAGCAGAAGTGAGAATCGTGGAAAGAAGGCGTGAGTTTTACGATCCTGGCACGCATTGTGCGCGCGCGGTGATTCTCGACGCCGGCAAACGAAATTTTATTATACATCCCGTGTCACTTGCGAGCCCGTAAATCGACATTTATTTAGGCTCGCATTGTTACCGTCTCCCACCTGCTCCACGCGATAAGAAATTCCGATAGAACAGGTACCAGGAGTTTTCCTTTTAATCGTGCCGAGATTTCTTCGTTCTTCTTTACCATGATTCGCACGATGAAAGAACGGCGTGCTTTACTTTTCTTCGCGAGTTAAGGACGCAATGAAACTGCGTGCTTTGCAACTTGCACGTCGTATATTTTTGAAGCGAATTTTTTAAGGAATGTTTTTAAAAAAATTGCGAGTATTTATACTTTGTCGTGCGGGATAAATTTCTTCAATTTTCCGCCTTGCATTGATGTCAATATAATAGTCGATGAAAAATCAAACTAATAGTCATCGATATAATAATTACAATAATATATTACGAGATAAGAAATAATACAATTAATCGAATCACTTCGATAACGGGGAATATTTGTCGAATAATTGAAACTAAGATTCGTGCGATTTTTAAAAAACGATACGATCAGAAAATAGTATTCGTCGTTTCAATAAAGAATCGTAGCTATTAACAATAGCAATGAACCCTTTTTAATTTGAAACCATCTCATGGTAGAAGCGATTAAAAATATAAAAGATATCACTGTGCGCGTACATTGAAAATTTCTAGTAATAGCGTAAATACGTAAAGCAACCCCTCTATGAAAATAACCACATATCATTCCATTCTCTTGTTTTTTGTCTCTTTTCTACAATCTCTTTATAATAGCGTACTTGATAAAGCGATGGAACGTTGTTCCCCGATGACCAGTGGTGTAGCTGAACGACGCTTTGGCGTGCCGTATTCGCACGTAATTTATCGAATCGGGTGTAGGAAATTTCTCCGCATTTCTTTTTTAACACGCCGCTGGCGACGATCGAATTACCGTGGAAGTAATGGGGGTGTGATGATAGAGAATATGTGTGCGCGCACAGCTCGATGCACGAGCGAACGTGGAGGATCGTTTGCCATGGGAGAAGTGCACTCGACCCCATCCTTTCATGGCCTATTGATTCCCAATTTCACCGATAATGGTCGGGGCGCTGGCTTTTTTTGCGCGGATACACTTGTTGAGCCTTGCTGCGAGGGTGAGGGGGTGATTTTGCACCGGCCTGCGAACGGGACCTATCCTCTCTCTATTTTTTTTCCTCTCCCCGCTTCCTTTTTTTCACACCCACTCCCCTGTGTTTAGGAGGGGTGGGGGAGAATATGGTGTTCTCGCCCGCATGCTCACGTGGGACATGCAGGGGCTGATTTTATGGCGTGTTTGGGGCGATCCAGACATAAACGCGATCCGAGCCGAACGACAGGGGTGAGAAGCATCCCCAAGTGGACCTGGATTCGATGAGCGATCCTGTCTTTCCCTGGTATTCACAGTGAATCTTGTTCCTTCATGAATTTCTGTGAACCATGTCGCTTCTAATTATTGATAAACGTACAAATGAATGATTACATATCTAAAAATATATTATAAATAATATGGAAAATATTTTTAAATCTTCTTCTATCCTCTTAGATGAGGGGGTTTATCTATTAGATTTGGGGAATGCTCGCTTTTAACTTATATTTTGTTTCTTACTTTATTTCAACGTTTTATTTCAATTCGATCAAGTCCAAATAGGTTTCATATCCAACAATTTTCTTTCTTATTTTTATTATCGTTATTTCTATTTCTCATGCATGTTAATTCTATTTAATCGCTGTAGAATTTAGTAGAAAACCATCGCAAATAACCAACTTCCATTTTATCGCTTTTGTGATCGAGTTGTTAGTTTTATCGAGGAAAGATGGGGATGCTTTTAAAAAGGGGGCAATGAAGAAACCTGGGAATCAAACCCTTCTTTTTTTTGCTAAACACCGTGGTAAAACGTGGAGCTTTTCGGAAAGAGCTATTTGACTAAGAAGGGTCTCCGATGTAATGGGGTTGCCACGGAATTAAAGGAGACCCAGTGATTATTGTCGGGGAAAGGACTGGACAGGAGGGTGCGACAGGACGCCGGAAGGGACAACCAGTTGGCTAACCGAAGCAAACATCAGTTGACCGGAATCGTTTGAACGGGGTCCGGCTTTGAAGTGTGTTTCGCGTCTGACAAAACAATCGCCGATAACACGCTTGAAATTAATTGCAAAAGAAAATGTTGACGCAGTTGAATTTCCTGGAAAAATTGAAAGGGACAACTGAAAGAATACTCCATTGTACCAGTTTTTTAGGACCCTTCTGTCCTTTTTTTTTATAAAGGAGCTATAAAAATCTTTTCATCGATATTTTGCACATACTTTGTTTTACATGTTAGTAATACGTACACATTTTTTTGAAAAAGAACTTGTATGAAATGAAAAAGAGGAGGTAGATTCTTAAAATAGAATGGGTTCCACTATAGCAGATTGAAAAAGAGAAGTTGCCGTAATTGGAAGAATATCGATTCCTTTAAAGCTACAACAATTTATTTCACATATTCTAATTAGCGTCACTAATCCCCTCGAGAGGAAGTATATGTTAAATATATGTTAAAAACGTTAAGTTAAATGTCAGTGTCATAGTTAACTGGCCGAGATCAGATTTTTACCGGAAAATTTCCATTTTGTTTCTCGGTGTTATTATCAAATTTCAAGCTCCTATAAATGATTGTGCACAGCCAACGATTTGGAAGAAAATCGTATCCGTGCAAACGTCGAACTATTGACAGAAATGACCGCAATTAAAATCATTAAAACGAATCATGCGGATCCGTTTTAAAGACGTGCTTATCCTTGGAGTTTACTGTTTCACCAAAGGTCTTCCAGTTCGTTTTGTCTATCCTTTCTTTCCGCTCCCTTGCCTCCTGTTATCTTCGTTCAAATAGACATCGCCACTCTTTTCCGTATAATACTGCCGTTCAAACTGCTAGCACTCTCCATCCATTGGGTAATGCTGAACCCCTCTTCTCGTGCTCTTGAGAGAGATCAAGAGAACGGTAACAGTGACGGTAACAGTAATAGCCCTTCAGAGATACTTTGCACGTTTGCATTTTCAACGAGAACAGAACTCTCTTTGGTGCACGGGCGACCTTATCGATTTTAATAATGTTCATTTTTAACGAGATGCTTCGCAGATGCGATCAATTTCTCCTCTCGAGCGAATCGCAGTCGAAACTAATTTCATCTCTCTATTATAGCCTCCCAATTTTGCGCTCCTTTGTTATAAATGGTTCATACGTAGATGTACTTTGTTCAGGATTTTGAAATTTGTGTTTAACATTTCTGATACTTTCTGTAAAAACAGTGAAAGTAGCCATTCTACGGTTACGCAAGTTCAAAGTGTCAGATTGATCTTTAAATCGATCTTTAAACAATTAGACAAGTAGTATTTTGTTAATGGTAAATCTACGTATATATGTTTGGTCCTTGCGTTGTTCGATAGTCTATATCTCATAGTCGAAATGTACGCGTAACATGAAATTTATAATTTATCAAAAGTGTAGTTCAGATTCTGCATCTTTCTTATATACCGTAATACAAACTTTTAAGCAGCATCAAACTGCTAAAGCTTAGCCTCAACTATCCAGTAACATTTATTTCTCATATTCATAACATGAATGTAGCCGAAATTAAATTTACTCTTCGAAGCTCCTATACAACCCTTAACGACGACATTTGCCTAAAACGTTCATCCACAGAAGCAAAGATAAATCGATCGCTACCAGCAACTGCGCTCGCCGAAACCGAATCAAATTCGTACAAACCTACCCTATGCTCGATTCCTCCTAACAATTCGGTCAAGTATGATCGTATCCGAGTTGAGCGGATCCAGCTAACCAACAATACGATCAGCAATAGGACTGCAGAGGGATGCGAAACTTTTCTCATCTCCTTCGATATTTACCAGATCGAATCGAGTTCGAAAATTAAAGAAACCGGGGTACGAAGCGAGCAAACTAAACGGTTTGGAGCGGAAAGCTGACTCTGTAGGTGGTGATCGAAGGGACGAGCGTCCTCTCTTTTCGATCCGGGCGCGCAGATACCCGGCGTAATTACTAATAAGTTTTCGACACGAAACGAGGTGAGGAAAAGGGAGAGGGTTAATCCGAAAGTACGAGCAAAAGGGGTTCGTACCGTTGATACTCGGCAGACGGAGGACCCGTGGGGGCAATGAGGGAAGAGGAGGAAGAGTGAAAGCGTCGAAAGAGAGCGGAAGATCACCCTCGGGTTCCGTCGAGGCGAAGGAAGCCGGATGGCTGAAACCAGTTAAAGATTTGCGATGTCTTTTCGATCCCGAGCCGAGATATTCGTAATTACTGTTTGTGTTTCTCTCCGTCGGCGCCGTATTTATCCCCCATGGAACCCGTTCAACCCCCGACCCCGTATCTTTCGAACTCTTCAACGCAGCCCCCCTCTTCCTCGTCCTTAAATCCGGTTCCCTGATTCCCGATTCCTCCGACTTTCTGCCGCCTCGTTCCTCTCGGCTCCTCTTTCGATTGCCCCTTGCTACCCCGTCGATCCTTATCTCCGCGGGGGCGATGAAAGCGGCTGGGAGTGCCGCTCTTGAAAGGGTGCCGCGAGTTTTCGGAGATCGAGTATCCTTTTAGCTGGCTGCATTTGATTTATCGAGCAACCGCTGACGCAACCCTATCGTACGTCTCGATTTTTGCTATGGGAAGAACTAGATCTTTGCATCACGAATTCTAACTAGTGGAAGATTGGTATCGTTTTCATGATCTATTCTTTATAATATCGAATTATGCATTGTCTTATATAAAATAAAGGAGAGTTTAAAAGCCATTATTTCTTTAGTTACACAGGTGAAGAGTTGAAATAGTGAATGCCCGAGTGGGAAATGTGGATTTCTAAAAGAGACAAAGAACAGTTGGTTAATTAGTCGAATGTGAGATCTGTTTCTATAATTCCTGTCTCCGAAGCTATTAAACATATGAAATCGCTTTTTTTTCTTTTTTTAATCAAGGATATTGATCTTCTGAATAGATTTCGTTACTACAGCCATATTCCTTGTCCAAAGATTTATGATTTCATAGATCATAGTTTTTTATTACAATTTGAAAACTGGAAGCCAGTAACTATTATAATCAGATTAAAGTGAGTAAATAAAATAAAATCTAAAAAATATACAGACACTAAAATATATCACTTGCAAATTATACGTACTAGTAAAATAAAAATTCAAGTAAACACATACACTTGGCTCTAAAAGGATAGACTAATCATTAAGATCGCAGATCTATAATTGAGACTATCATATATTTCACATTTCAGCCAGACCAATCGAAATTCTGTCGTTTTGTAATAGCAAGCTCTTACTTCCTGCCATATGTTTAAAATGTGGAGCAGCCAGAGCGGAATGTGCAGACACGACAGAAAGTACGCTGAACTCCTTTTAAATATATTTGTTACGCGTCTGCTTGTAATTATGTAGATCACAGGTAGTGAACGTATCATCAAGGTAATGGCTTCTGGTTGGTGGTCAGAGTCCAGGGGAATCGTAATATATGGTAGTTAAAACCAGGTGTCAGAATCAATCAATATTTTACGATCACTAATAATCAGCTTGGACATACGCGACATGACACGTTCACTGTTTTTGAATGCCGTACACTTTTCCGTTAAGTCGTTTGTCATCGTGCCCGATGACTTTACGATACTACAACACAGTCATCTCTTACTGGGTTATGAGAAATTTACAATCGACGTCTCAATTCGTAGTTTGGTTTAGTGACAAGTCAAACGAGCGAACCTAGGTATCACGGTTAATAATCGTTAGATATTAATGTGTCGATTTTATCTTTAAATTTAACTCTTTCGTCACTGCATGTGTACAAGTTTTTATTAGAAAAGACATTCATTTCCACTATCATTTTCTCGAATAAAATTTTAACAAAAGACAGTCTGTTGTTGGCATGAACAAATTCTATTGCCGAATTAAAGCAAACAGACGTATCAATCACACATTGAAATATACCAAAGAAAGATAAACTGTAGATTTTAATTAGTATATATGAATATAACTTTAGCTTACAATAGTCAGATTATATTGAATCTATCGTATGATATTTTGGCTGATATTCCGAAGTAAGCTATAAGCGTGAAATTTTTATTAAAAATTCGACCATTTCATCTTCGATAACTTTAATAACATCTTGAAATAAAAAACTAAAAATAAATAGAATAATTGCCTTGTGTATCCTATCAGTTTTTGTAAATAACATAGTTATAAAATAATTTTAATATATTGAAGTATCTACGGACAACAATGACCAAGAGTAGTGTCTTCGACCAGAAACCTTCTAACGACTAAAGGACCCTCGTTTGCCATCAGGATGCTTCGGGGGTAATGTTTTCCTTCCCGACTCGGCGGCTTGATTTATTTTATTGCTCCTGGCCTAACGTTCGGCGTTTATTTCGTCGAATTACAAGAAAGGGGTTGCTCGCGCCACTCGCTAAAAGGCGGCCCACTCCTGCCCTCGCACCCCTTTCTTTTGCCATTTCTCAACCCCCTCCGATCCTTAAACCTTATGCTACTTTCGATTGCGGGGAATCGGGCTTCAGAAAAAGTTATAACTAAAGAGACCGCAGGCCTCCAATGAGAGGAAATATCCCAAACATTGCGTTTCAAGGCTTCCCTTTTATCGTCGGTTTCATTTCAAACAGGACTAATCATTTTTTCAAGTGAATATTGAAAATATTTATAAATACGTCGAAATTGAAATATTTGCATTGTACGTTCGCTTCGTAAAAATTATTTAGCTATTTGCGTTTTTCATAGTCAACGGATAGAACTATATTCATCGAATAACAACAGAATATTTCTTAAATCATTCCTTACAACACGAAGCTTCATATTAAAATATGATTAACAAAATGGACAAAGCCAACCCTGTTACATAACGAAATTCAAGATAAACACCAGCTCCGTATCTTTTATTTCAATCTTTCCTCACTGCTGGCACGTGCTATAACAAACGAACCGACAAAGTTACGCAATCGTGCTATTCAATAGCGACTAAAATTAGTAAACGACGCTTCGACGCAAATCCAAAATAGAAACGATGGATAAAACGTAGTAGATGTCGGAAACCAATGCAGGCCCCGTAAGAAACCCGGTTCTAAAGGCATCTTAATGTTTGTAACGTTACGGTTGTGGGGCTGCTATGATAATTGTAATGAACGCTTGCAGATTCCGCGAGCCCATCTGCGCCCAGGTTCCGCCAACCCCCGGCCGCCCCGCCGCAGACGCCGCTTCGAGGAATGAGCGAGCAACGCTCTCTGTACAAACTCGGGAGCTCTTAAGTACCGAACTTGTTAGAATTGATTTAAGTGCTGAATGCTAAATCAACCGAAGGGCCCACCCTTCCACCGGGCCTCTGTGCTGCAACGGTGGGCGGGGGTCGGGAGTGGAACGGAAAATTTACGAGTCGCTCGCGTTTACGTGTATCCTCGTGGCAGACCGACGACCCTCCGTGTAATCGCTGTTTCGCGCGGATCAGATGAAGCTTAATGGAAAGATACGCGGAAGATACTGCCTTTAGCTGGATCTCCTTTACTCGGAAAACGTCGCGTCCTACCGATAGATGAATCAAGGTAGAAACATCTAGAAACTTCCTTATTTAATTGCAACTTGTACCGAAAGTAACATATGATAGAGAAAATCTGACACGAAGAATATGCGAAAGATTTGAAAAACAAACGTGAAAATGTAGAAGGTAAAAGAGCGTTGATTAAGATATAGCTGGTGATGGACGAAAGAAGAGTTATCGGTTGTTAAATATATACTTGAAGCTACCCGTACATTTCTTTTTTATTTGGATGAATTTTACAATCAATTCTCATTGAGAATTATAAGTAAATTTTTCTGGCGTGGTACTATGTCGTGTTTAATATGTGTTTATCGTGTGTTTGATTCTAGTTGAATCTAGTGCTTAAATCTAAAGGGCAATGTCTTTTTAGCCTGCGGATCTGATCCAACGTGTCAAGTAATTGAGTAACTAGTGGGTTTTAGTGGTTGTTAACTCTTATGTTGTATCTATTATTGAATTTGGATATTTCTTCTTTAACTGTGGATATCTTAAGGTCGCGAGCTACCCATAAATAGATTTATTTAGTTATTATAGTCTCATCTTTTTTAAGTTTCAAGCGGTTGATACTTACAGTCACGATTTCATACCGTTATGAACGTAAAAAGTGAAATAAACGATTCGAACACGAATTAACAAAGAAATTTTAAAGGAATTAGAAAAGCTAGTATTTTGCGTTAAACTGCTCACTTTATTTCAAGGTTGCCAATTTTTATTGCAATATAAGTTGCCAGGTATGTACGCAACATTTCACGATGAATTTCTACCGAATTACTACAAAAGTAAAAATTGTTGTCTTCTATCTTCTATAGATGCTACCTTGACAGTTACGGGTCAGAATTATTTTTTATTTCCACGTCGCTCGCGCTATTATCACTTCAAGTATCCAATTCTTCGACATAGCAAATCACGAGCAGCAGGAGCGTGGACCAATTAACACGCTAACAGTCGAAAGGTGAATCGACTTTCGGAAAGCGGCTATTACAGCTGAGTTCGTGAGGTCAAGTAGCAACGACTTTCAAGAGAGTCCGAAACGCGCGTTGTATCCGCGATGACGCACGCATCCGTCGCGTTTTATTACACGTGTCCGGGTCTCTGAGAACGGCTCACGGGAGCGAGCAATATCCATAAATCAGGAGTATCGTTGAACGTTCTGCGAAAGAAAGAGACAGATTGAAAGTCCTCGGGTCTCCACGAACTACGTCTTTGTCGTCAGCCGCGTTAACGCGTTGAGCAATGAACTCCGGATCTTTATGTAGATCGTATCGGGCCGACGTGACACGTGGAAAGTGTGAGAACTGCCACGAACGACGCTGATGGACGCGGTCTCGCGGCGACGCCGGATAGAGCAGGTTCTTGAACAGTGTTCGGTATCCACTGATGGATTCTCGCGTGCACGCTGGAATTTCACTGGTCGAGAATTATGCCGCATTTAATCGGCCGGACCTTTCCGCCAACTTGTGAACTTGACGTAGGTTCGCCATTTCGTCGCGCGAACTTCTCTTATGGCTTCATCGGTTTAGGGTAACCTCCACTCGCGCACGGTTATGTGTAAGCTCGCGGATCCTAAATTTTTGATCGTATCTCTCGAGATAGATACCGCGGATTCTGTTGATTTTGCTGATTGCTGGATGGTTAAAGTTTGCTCATGTAGCTTTTTTTCGGGGTAGCATGGTTCAAGTACCTTTGTCCGAATAGAAGATCGTAAGTTAAACGCGTGTATTAGATCGTACATTCGCCATTATTAAGCATGATTAAGGATATTCGAGCATATTTATACCTCTACGAGCATATTTAAAAAAAATGGGACTGAAACAGAGATATATTTCATTCGCCAAATATTATAACCAGTAGATACTGTACGTACTGGATATTTTACATATTTTCGTATGTGTGTCATGTACATGTTCGTGTCTTTTCACACCTTTAAATACATAAAAATTCCAAATTTAATAATTATATTCCTTCAACATTTCAACCTATTAACTAAGAAAAAGAACCGGTTAACCTGCTTCTGTAATTTATTACCCTGACCATTTCACCTCTTTTAACAGATTCTTACGTTTATATCAAAAATACATATCTACATTATATCATTCCCCTACAACTGTTAATTCTATCCTAATTAAATTTGAAAGATAAACCAAGTAACAAGTTATCGAAAAAAGAAATGAAAAAAGTTTGAATCCAGCAGAATGGAAGGGGAAACACAAAGGTACGTGAGAGAGACGTGTTTTTCAAGGATCGAAGAAAAAGCGAGCCACTGGTTGGCATCGACCGCGAACGGTAGCAGACACGCCGGAACAAAATGATTGAAACACGGCCTGGTATATTGTCCTTATACGGAGGCAGCGTTGAATCCGCGCGAGTCGAGAAGAACCTGCCCCGGCGACGTTAATTTGTGAACGATTACGGGCACCTGGTGCGTACCGCTGGCCTCCGGAGACAAAGAGACGCGCGAGAGGTCGTGGTTGTAACGAGCCGGCCATTGCGCATTCTTTCCCCAGGCGCGGACTTCTGCCGCGATGTTTTCCGCGGACTCCCGACAATTCCACCAGCTCATCGCAATTTCTGGCGATTCCGCTCCTAAGAAAACTACTTTACACGCATCGGTTACCGTCGCTAATTAGACTTCAACCCTTCATCTGGACATATTTGATTCGTTTCATTTTTGGAAACAGCGAATCCTCGACGCAACGTTAACAATAACCTTACCAGACTCGGTCTCAAATGACTGATTTCAAAATTTAATTTAAATTTGTACATTCATCGTTGTTTCTTTTGTTCGTCTGACTATATGTAAATTCTTATGTTGAGAAAAATTGAGAAATTGATTAATCGGGCAATATAAGAATTTACATAAAATAGGGTGAACAAAAAAAAAAAAAAAAAAAAAACCATTAATATGCAAGTTTAAATTAAATTTTGCAATCGATCATAAGGTAAGGTTAGTGTTAAAACACAAAGAATATCAGCGTATTCTTTATGTCTCTTGTAAAATTGGTAGTTTGAAGGAAAATATGAGCATCGGTGACGATTCAAAAATTTCAGGAAGTTGAATCTGTACTTAATATGTAAAAATCAATTGGTTTCGAATATCAAGAAATTAAATAATCTATCGATAAAAAGCGAAAAGAAATCGATGGATGGAAGAACGACTGGGAACGGAATTAAAAAACATTTGAAGACTCGTGTGAGCTTTTTAGTGAAAAGGCCCAGAGAACTGGCTGGCGTGGCAAAAGCAGGGAACGCGACAAGTAGATCGGTCAGAGCGGAGGTCGGTCTTCGTGACGACCCAACTGGCGCAGATGAATTTACATGCACGGCGTAAACTGAGTGAGCTGTTTCTCCAGTTTGCTCGACGGACGATAGAGAAGAGAGACCACAGGGGAACGAGAGAACGAGAAAGAGAAAGGGAAACCGGAGGCAGCTAGAGGGGCAGAGGATAGCGTATTAACGAGCTTAAACGAACGGAAACTAAGTGTCTCGGCTCGGAGTAAAATTAATTAATCGCAATCGTCCGAACTGCGGCGACGATCGCGCGCTCTCGTTTCTCGAAATCGTTTGTTTTCTTGCAGCTTGCCACGAGAAACTACTCTTTGTCGTCTATCGTTGATAAAAATCATTGCATAGACGAAATTCCAGTTGCTTCATTGATTGTTAACCGCGATATTTATAATAACGTCCTGTATTTAATAAAGATGGAAAGAAATAAATTCAAAATTAATAAAAATAGCAAAAAAAAAAAAAAAAAAAGATAACACGCATAGTGTAAATTAGGAGAAGGATTAGCAGAATTCTGAAGAACTCTTATCATCCATCGTTTACGACACAAAACCAGGCAAAGAAAATGTATCCTTCCAGTCTTATACCATTAAATAAAGCGACAGCGGCTTTAAACATTCGAATGCAAAACCTCGTATCCAAAAAGTCGTGCGCGTAAAAATCTTTCTTAATACCATGGCGGAGTTACCAAATTTTTCATGGGCACGTAGCAGTCCTTTAGCCGGTAGTTGGTCGTGGCTCGTGTCAGGGGCACGTAATTTTTTCGGTTTTACCGCGGACTGTTTAATGAAATTAGTGGAAAGGACTGGTCCTGCTGGTGTCGTGGGAAGTCGCTCACGGGTCAGCACAGTGGTCGACGGCGTTGACGGCCAACGTAAGCGTTTACACGAACAACGGCCTTTTCTTCTTCTTCTTCTTCGTCTCCTCCTTTTTCTTCTTCTTCTTCTTCTTCTCCTTCTTCTCTGCGCACACCGTCTTCGCCACTTCTCTCTCGAGAACGCTTGTAAAAGTTTGCCGCTCTTGTGTACCTACGCGATGATAATTGCCGAGATTAGGCCGACCGAGGACCCGATGCTCCCTGAGAGAGCTAGTTAAAAGTAATGACACGTTGAACGGGGCCCCGACTGGCGATTCGAAATCTCGTTTTTTGCCGGAACCTGGCAACGGGCAGAGGTGAAGACATCGGGCGCCCGGCCCGTTTGCACGACGAATCGTTGTCCGGTACCAACTTTCCGACGCGAGACACGCTCGTTAGCGCGGCATCCTCGATCGATCGTGGGATCTCGCCGAGTTTTGTTCGGCACCTTGTTCGCGGCGACTACCGGAATCAGGTTTCTTCTTACGATGCTGAATGCCGGCGAATTTGGACGAAATTCCGATAGACTCTCGTTCGGGCAATGAATGTAAATGACAGGAGACACGTTGTTAAGTTTGATAAAGGAAAAGTGGAAATCGTAGAGGGAACACACGATATGATTGCGCTGATTTTTTCATTCTAATGTCACTTTATGATTAGAAAGGGGAATTTTAATATGATAAAATAGCGGTTAATAAGTTTGTGAAAGCCAAAGGCATCAGTTATTAAGACGAGTTATTTTATTACGGTCAATGCCTCAATACAGTGACGAGGAAAATGATGATTATAAATATTAATTTTTGAAATTTACTGTGAAATTTAAGATTATCTACGTTATCAAATAGCACGTTTTTTAAGATATCGAATACCAATTACGTATCTACTCGAGTAATGAGTTTACAAATTTCGTAGTAACTATCTAGGTTTAGTCTCTTCTGTCGTTTATGCAATAAGTATACAAGCAAGACGAATGTAAGTTATATGCATCTTAATTAAGTAAAAGTGTGATCATATATACGAAGTACAATCTCGGGTAACACTGGAATATACGAAAGAAATAAAAGAGATTGTACAGCTCGATCTGATATCGATTTGCCAACAGACCTCGTCTGGAATACACAAGTGAGCTTTAATCTCCGCTAAGTTGAAACACGTACGAAGATTGGAAAGATCTCGCGATCAAACGGCCAAGTATTGTAAAGACAAGGAAGATGTGGTGAAGAAGGATGCGCCGATGCAAAACTGCACGGCGTGCAGTAGAGGAAGATATAAAATTAATAGCGATCTAGATTTCTAGATTGCGGGGAATGCGAGCAATTGCGAATCGTGGGAGTGCGAGAGAGGCGATGCGTGAAATTTAATACGTTCGACGTGAAGACGCCCCGGCCACGGCAGAAACGAAGGGAAAAGAGGAGAACGGAGACACATAACGAATGCCATTCCTGACCCGCGTGGTTATGCGCGCATCGCATTATTGTTTGCCTTCAATTAAACTTCCATTTTGTGCAATGCCCCGGCTTCGTCTGTTGCGATCCTCCTGGATTGCCAAGCTCTTCCAAGGAAGAGGAAACTCATTTACGCGCTTTCATGAAATCGACCAGACTCACGATCGGTGATTATTTCGATGCTAGTCAATCTTTTTACGAGTTTCTGATTGTGTAAGATCAAATAGCTTGCCTACAATGTTTATGATTAATCGTTTACTGATTCGTTTCTTCGATCCTACCTCATTAATCTGGTTAATTCTTCAGTTTGATTAGAATCTTCTAGTTAAAGAGTTAAAGTATCTTAGAATCATTTAGTTAATTCTACAATGGTTTATATGTTGGGTTGGCAACTAAGTGATTGCGGATTTTGTCATTACCACCTAATGACAAAATCCAATTAATATTTTAAATTAAACGATATTCTATTTATGTAATATAATATATAAAATAATATTTGAGTCGGATAGTATAAAAATTATTGTTCGGATAGTATCTGTTGAGTTGTGAGGTGATATAATAATTAGACAAAAAGGTTGGGAAACTTTAACGAGCCCTTTATATTTTCCATCTAACATATTCTGTATCCTGGAATTAAAAGAATCTACGATACTTGCAGCAGATAAAACTTTTATTAAGTAATTTAATATTCTATCGAATATTTTCAAAATTGACGAACATACAAGAAGAAAGTTAACAAAGGGAGAGTTCTAAAATATTTGAATTATATAAATGTAGAAGTATGATGTTATAAGCCTCCTACATGTTCATTATTCTTTATTTCCGAACGTCGTTACCGGAAACGTCGCGATTAGACATCAACCGCAGCATCGAACGTTCGTTTTTTCGCCCTATCAACGATAAGCAGGAAGCCATCGAAAATCGTCTATCTAATCAACTTCCTTCCGATGACACATTTCTGAACGTTTCTACCACTTTTCGACGGTGGTCAGTGGCTTTTAGTTTTAATTGAAATGTAGTCGGTACGCGTGACGAGGTTGCCAAGTCCTCGTGAAAGTCGATCTGATAACAAGTACAAATTGCGATTACTCTGGCGCGGCCACGAGAGAACGTGCGTATTTGTTTAATCGGCCAGCACACCGATGCTCGCAAAGAAGCGGAACAACAAAATATCCCATTAATTAAAACTCTCTAGATGTTTGGAATTACTCGAGCCCCGGCAAAGGCTCAGACGTCCCTTCCAATCTCGTGTTCCGATTTTCCCGTCAATATGATTCCCTTAGACTTCCAAATTTTCTGCACAAACTTTCGAATCGCGTTTTCTTTTTCTACAGTTCTAGAAAATCTCTTATTTTCGATTCGTTCGATTTCGAAAGGTTGACGAGTTAGTTTCTTAGCAATAGAAACTTTATTCTAACTTTCAATTTTTTATTTGCCAATACAGAATTATTTCTGGATTAGACTTCTTTGTCAGTTTCTTTTCTAGAAGGATTCCTATCCTTCGTCTATTATTGTGTTTAAATTAAAACGACTCGGAGCTTGTTCTTCTAACGTCTAGTGCATTTATGTATTTGCAAGTGCTCCTAATTGGCAGAATTCTTTCTTCAACGTCTGTAAGGAATTGTCTCCGAATCTTCCTCGCGTCTAAATCGATCTTCTATCGTAACTTGAGTCTCTAAGCGTCCTTGAAATTAATTAGTAATACTAACATTGATTCGTTCAAATTAACATCGTGTTCGGCCTATAATCGACGAAAACTGAATTTTTCTCAAACATCTATTTAATGAGAATAATTTCATGTAACTAAAAAATAACTTAAAAAATGTTTGGAAACGTCTGATTTTTATTAAATCGTCCAACCTATTCAACGAACGTTCGTCGTTCTTCAGTCGGTTTAAAACATTTCCTCCGTCCGTGCTGAAGTCTAGGAACCTAACAATTTCATTCCATCAGAACGCTGTCCGGTATCTCACAAGTCAAAGTGATCGTTAAATTGTATCTCTGAGTATGCAATCTGTTGGAGGAGGCAGAGAGATGCAGCCGGGAAGTGTGGAGAGGAGAGAAAAACGCTGCGAAGGAGACAGAACGTGCATACAATGGTGTAGGAACGAGCGTCCAGCCAAGGATGCGTTTTATAGGTCCGATGCCTTTTATAGTCCGCAGGACCGCTGGCGGCTCTAAAGAGACTGCTACGATGAGGAATCCTGTGCAATTAAACGCTTATTGCTTGCATATCTCCGAATCGATCCACCACTAAAGTGAGTATTGGCGCTGGCTGTAAAAGCTCCTAGATAACCGACGGCACTGACCACCGACCGCGTTCTGATCCTTCGATTTTGTGGCCACTAGTGGCAGCTACAAAGCCCTTACGATCACGATACTTGGAATATACATTCCAGACCTTTGAAGCAAACGATTGAGAAATAAAGTGAAAGAAAAATTGGCAGACGCGACGTCAAGACGTCCCAAATTTTCGTAAATTCTGTAATTTCGTAAATGTTTCAGTTGTTACTGGACTTCTTCCTACTTTGTCTTCGTTCTATTCTTAAATTATTTCTATAAATAAGAAAAAGATCTTTGAATTGGAAAGAACAAGGAAAATGATAATTCGACTCGATTAGATTTCAATGTAAGACTAAAAAGATTGGATTTGATGAAGCTTCGAGAGTAGCTCGAGTCCTTTGCTATTTGGCGAAAGATTGCAGGAACGAGAGCGGCCAAAAAGAACTGTAAATATTTTCCTGGCGGGCTATCCCCCAACGGAGTGGTTGATTTTATGACTTTATGGGTTCAATTTTATGAAGCTGTCGATTAGATTCGCGGTGCCGCTTTTTATGTTCGTTTCACTTTTTACCCAGCTAGAGGGTGAGGGCAATGTTTGTGGTTATACCTGTCGGTGATTTTCGCAGACACGAGAATCGATCGTCCCACGCCTCGATTAATTTTTAAGCAAACATCTATTAATGTGAATTACTTGTCACGAGAAATCGTGATCTTATAATTCGATTTACTCAAATCTAGCTCTGATTATTATTCTTGTTATTTACTTACGATTCGACGATACTATCGAGGGTTCACTTAATGAGTGTCTCATTTAATTTAACTTTATTCCAAGGAGAGATACGAAATATAGAAAAAGTTAACGACATCGTCTATTTCATCTAGACGATGTTTCAATCCACAATTTATTTGAATTCTATAATTAATAATTTTTATAAATTTGTAATAACGAAACTGCTGCACCGAATCATATGAAAATTGTTAAGGATTATATATATTTAATATAATTACACGACAATCAAATTAGTAGATCGTTCGAGAGGTCTACGTCTAGTTAACAGTTCGTTTAAGAAACACAAAGTTTTTCGTATGTTTCAATTTAATGGCTAGACCAGTAATCGTTCATGTGTTGTGCCCAAATCCACGCGTCGTCTTGTTCAACAAAACGGTCGTGACGAGCAACTCCCTGCCTCCCCAAACCCCGATGAAGAGCCGCGACCGACAGCTTTACTCAGCGCGGTGCTCATTGCTCCATTACTAATTTCCGCCCTCGGCCATGCACACTGCTCTACACGCTCCATCGTGGTTCACGCGCGCGCACACATACAAGTCGCAGATAATGCTTCCACCTACAAACCAATCTATTAGGCGCCATCTCTTTGACTGCTCACTTACATCGGCCTCCCCGTCTGCCCCTCTCGTCTGCGAGACCCTGCTTGGCCACCGGAAACGCTCCGATCCCGGACACCTACACGCTCCAGCGTATATCTGAAGCATATCGGCCGAAGAACACGCGTCCTATCGAAACGCACGTTAAGATCAACTTTCGTCGCAGCAACCGGATGCCCGATAATTTACGATTGGCACGTGAGTCTTTGCAAAATCGATTTGCAATCATAATGGAAGTATTAGCGAAAGTGAAGCTGGTGCCGAGTTAAAAAATAGAAAGTATCGTATTCGATTGCGTCGATATTGAGTTACTCGGGAAGTTTTACTTTTGATTCCCTTGATATTCCTTTTCTCAATAAATCATGGAAGATTCCCTTGTTTTCCTCTATTTTGTGCATTAGACTTTTTACATTAATCCTATTTTGTGTATCTTGGTAAAACGATGTATACATTGCTGGAGTAATGCATTTCTGCAACTCTGCCTCTATTACTTCACCATTTACTTCCAAATAGCTTAATTTTTTATTAGCCTACTTTTCGATAAGACAATAACGCGCAGAACACGCTACAGCTGCAACACTTAACCAACTCCGTTGACAACTCTTACACTACGTCGGATCGATGCTCGTTTCCGCAATGTTATCCGGTAGCAATGTATTCGTACGATCTGTGGCCCGTGTCTGTCAGAAGCATCAATCCCGCTGATGATCAGGGTATTATTTCCTTCGATTAATCAAGGTCTATCACGTGTACGGCATGCAACAACGACAGGCTATCGTAACGAAGAAGGATGTTATTCACGGGATATGAACGTATCATCGTAACACCTAATAACGAACATCCGAGCCGGCTCGATGGCCAGCTGTAGTTCGTCAATGATGCGTCGGAGTGCGAATTGCCGCTGAAATTCATTATTCTCAATTCTCGTAAACAGGCAGTTATAAATTATTCAGGCCGAATACCCGGCCACGTTAGGATGACCTAAGCGGTCGGATAGCCGCTAACTGCCGGTAAATTAGCCAATTGAGGGCTTCGAGTATCCGCGGATATCTTATTACACACTTGCCAGCCGCAGCCATGGCGCCCGTGCGTTCGTACGTGTTCTCTTCGACCGCGACACGTAATCCTCTTCCTCCGTGGATCGACCAGTTCCAATTAAAAGAATTCGACGTGATGCATACTACAGCGATCAGAGTGGCGCTCTGCGAATTCGACCCGCCAATTGCCTGCGTACGCTGCTAATCGAAGACTGAAAGTGATTCAAACAATGCTGTTTCATTAAAATTCAGGGAATCGATGATGAATCACTTTGGCTTTCGATAGCTTGGAAGTTGAAACGTGGAGAATTCAATGAATTTCCGTGTAAATTGCATCCGTGGATTTTAGAGGAAAGACAATAGCAGAATGTTATATGGAGTTTACTCTTTCTATGTGTTTCTCTATTTTTAACATGTTTGATAAAGGTGAAGAATATATGAAAGTATCATCTTGATCTTTGATGTGTTAATTATGTAATTATCGATACGTCCATTATTGATGTTAATTATTTATTAACTAACGTGTATGATCTCCCGTTCTAATCTTATGTCAAAGACTTCCTTAACACTAGAATTACCGATAGTTAACACGAAGCTATTCCTACCAAAACCAGTGAAAATAACTGGTCTTCAAAAAATACGTAGTAATAAAATATTTTTATATTTATTGTTTTATTACTTTCTTACAGAAGGAATTCCATGTTATGTAGTACATTTTTGGTATTATTAATCAATCTGGGACCATAATCCCTAAACGAAGGTTATAAAATTGTAAAACCAGTCATTTTGACTGGTGTGGTATATCTAGTGTTAGCATCTAGCGATCTAGCGATCGATCCGGAATTTTCCTGATATCCTGATATTTTCCTGATAGTAAAAATTTTAAAAACGTGTGGGAAGTTGTACAAAATGAGGAAACTGGTTAATTGCGAATCGATAAACAAATTGCAGGACCCTTTTACACTTTGGCAAGTACCAGCCATTTTGACTGGAGTTGATATAAGTAGCCTTGATACAAAATTATTTTGAGTTTGAATACATAAAAAACAAAATAAAATTCATTATATTATTCTTTTAGTTATCGTTGCGAAGGTCATTACATCATTATGGAAAAAAATTATAACATGAAGTAGGAATCTTAAAATAAAATTGTAAAACCAGCCAATTTGACTGGTGTGGTAGTTCTAGTATTAAACTAATAAAAATGTTTTGTTACAAATAGCATACAAGGATTGCAAAGAAGCAGAAATATGAATTCTGAGTTTTCGCATTTCGAAGCACTGTTCATTCCTATCTAGAGATTTAATAACGAAGAAACATCAAATAATATTTCCATAAAATATCTAAACTACAAATACTTAATTAACATTCTCGTAACCATCTGCCAACGTTAGACAGAGTAATCCTGAATCAATTGCAAAATTAGAATCGTTTCAATTCGTGTCTGTTCTTCGAAATGACGGCGACTGGTCGAACAATGCTTGAAAAGGTAACAAAGAAGAAACTCACACGGCAGACGTAACGGTAACGATCGAACCATAAAGACGATGTCGTTGTCAACTGGTTGGGTATGCGCGCGTCTTATTACAGGATCCGTGGTTTACGCGCGCGAGTCTTTGCTAACGAGGATCGTGAAAGGGAGTAATGACACGGCCGGACGTGGTCGAGGAGGCGTCGCTCAACAACAGACGAATAAATTTGCTTACCGGTTTAGCGAACGATCGCCGTTCGATGTACTCTTAGTACTTAGTTCGTTGTCGTTTCAGAATTATCAACTGGCTGTCGTGTCTTTTTCGAACCACTTAATTATTCTACCAGTCCACACGCCTGATGACTCAACCGTCAGGTTTCCTCCACGGAAAGAATATTCGGTCGTTTTTATGAGAACATTAAAGCCAGCATAAAAATTCGCCTGTTAAACACATTAAATTTATTAACGGTCGGTATTATTAATGTGCTAGTATATTTATGTTTAATTAGAATCAGACTATGAGTTTTGAAATATTTGCTTGGAATGACCGTAGTAGAAATAAGAGATATTCCACTTAACGCGTCTGCTTTTGTGTGCAATATAAAGTGGAATTCTCTATTTAAAGCTGTGAATAAGATGAATGTTATATTTTCTGCTAAATGGTAACTGTAGAATTGATAAATACACTGTAATCCTTCGAACCGTGTAAAATAGACGATTACTCACCGAATATTACTTTACCATCAAATCATTTCATTATATCAATCATTAATTCTCCGTTCCTCCGCTAGAATAGAACAAATTCAAATCGATACTATATTTTATTGCTTGTTGGCAACAGAAAATCCAAATAGATACGCAGTGTTAACAAGCACATTGCTTGTTCTAATACACGAAAGGAAGCTGTTTTTGCAACTTATAGCTTGGGCAAACGCGAACCACTCTCAATTTCATGGCGTGAGCTCGTTTCCGGCGACAGGAGCCGCGTAAATTCCTTTCTGCGTCGGGGGTTGATCCCGAAGCGGCGCGAAGTGAGTGACTAAAGAAGAGGAAAGGATTTTCTCGATCGTGGCAGTGTCGCCAGAACGCAGCTCGTTCTTGTACATCGCTGGGCATAACGTCGCTTAAGTTGAAGGGATGAGCGGGCGACTGGAAGCACGCTATTATCGTAGCTCAAAAGAGAACTCGCGCGCGCGTGCACTGCACGCGACAAATCAAATCTCCGCCAAGCGAGTGGAAGAGAAACGGGGGAGGAGGGAGGGAAAGATCTTGGGGGAAAAAGAGGAATCATAATGGAGAGACTGCTACTGGAATTTCACCAGACGCGTTCGCTACGAGCCATTGAACAGTTATCGCCGTCGTGGCGTTCAATGAGAGGATAACCGACTGCGAGCACTTCCGGTTTAATAAACGCCCCGACGAGGATGACCTTTTCGTGGGTGCATCCTTGAATAACGCAACGCGACCGGCAAATAAATAGTGGAAACGCTGCCGTTCTTTGTCAGAGACGCGACGCGACGTTTCTCACGGATGGAATGTTTAATTATGGTTGCGCGATCGTTATCGCGGACCCTGTTCAACCATTTTTCAACACAATTCTATATGAAGATCGTTTTAATAATGGTGGAACGATGGAACGCGGAAAAGGGGATGCCTGTTTATGTTTCATGAAGTTGAAGAATGTTCGAGCGATGTGTAATTCTGAGAGATAACGTGTCGCTGAAATAGGCCATCTACTGTCGTATAGATATTATTTTTTTGAAACAGAACATTTATTAGATTGTCATTAAATTTTATTCTGTCTTCGATTATCAAACACGTTAAATTACATCTTGTAACACGAATTATTTATTATTTCAAGAGATGCAAGTTCTGTATCAAATCTATAAATTCTATATAAAGTACTTGAGATTAGTAACATTTATAAATAATATACGTGCAATCACACTTCGATGATATTTTTATCAAATTTTTGTTGTAATCTCAAAATTAACAATTGGTAACGAGTAACGGGTTCAGATATTTCTGTCGACGATCCTGGTATCCGACAACAAAATAGCGTGGGTAGAGTAGTATGTGAAATCATTGGGCTATGTATGGAGAATGTGTTACGTTTTATGATTTCAAAGGTTTCGAAGTTTGGTCACCTCGATACACATCAGCGATCGCCTGCGACTATCTACATGAGTATGGACGCGCTGTTTACACAGCGCGTTACAAGTTTCCGGTGAAATCATCGCGCGATCATTACCAACTGACATTGTGCGTGGCCGAAATTAATAGGGTCGAACGATCTTTCGTGGCAACCGGATAATGATAAATCGCGAAGAAGTGACAAGGTAGTTTGATAAAAAGCGCAGGGATAGCAACAGATCGTAGTTAGGACATTTTTAACGATATTTCACGTATTTAAAGGAAATTCTACGATTACCACGACAGTTGTTAATTTCTAATAAAAATAATGTATTCTGTTGAAATTGCGTAGAAACTTGGAAAGAATGAGTTTGTTCCTTTACAATCAGGAACATCTTCTACGAATATAAACATTCATTTGTTTCACGTTAAATTATCGTAATATGCTTATCACGATATTTCATGAAAGGAAAAATGGGAATGCCAGCGATTCGATGTAATAAGCTACATGTGTATTTTCAATTCGCGCAGCCAACTAAATCCATCACGAAGTTTCTAAATCCATAAAATTTCCGTTTCTAATTCAGACACACCGAATTCTATACCAGAGCATCGACGCCGCGAAGTATAAAGTTAACACGCATTCTCATCCTCCCGCAATGAAACAGCCTCCTCTTCTCTAGAAGGTCGCGGGCGAATTTTCTTTCGCGCCAAAAATGTCCGTCGGCAATTTAACTGGGAGGCCTTTGTCTAAACTGTTCTTTACGAAATCGAGGTGGAACGGTGATAGCGAGTAGAGGGAATTGGGGAAGGGGAAGACGACACGAGGAGAACAAAGAATGTAGGAGAAACTTGGTTCGAAAAAGGAAGCGGGATAAAAGTCGCGCGGTAACCGCGTTTCGTTCTCAGCTAGACTTTGCGTGGTTCGTGGCTTGCCGAGGGAAGGAAAAGGTGACGAGAGAGCAGTGGCGGGATGTCGCGGTGGCAGAGGGGACCAGGGCGGATATAGAGAAAGACATTTCCCACAGATCAAAGCCGCTACAGCCGTCGTGGCTCCACGCGAGCGTAACAGAAGCCAACCGCGTAATTTATAGAAGCTGGGAAGCGGCCGTTTACAAAAACAGTTATAAAAATGACAAGTTTACCATGCGTGCGAGAGGAGAGAGGTGCTGTTACTTGACTAGGCGTCCGACCATTCACGACGACACGGCCGCAAGGACGATTACCGGGACAACGCGGTGCCCGCGAACGTCGTCGCGACGATGTCTTCTCGCCAACGACCACCAAACAATATGACGCCTCGCGTAATCGTGACAGACGTGATAATCGCAGAGGCGAGGCGTCGCGTCGTCACACCTCGTGCGCCGCACAGCGCCACATCGGTTAACCGTTCACTTGCAATTATCGAACGAGCAAAGGGTGCTCGCCAACTCCTTGAATTATCGGTGCTGGTTCTATCCGCTCTCTTGCATCCTTCTCTCAGTCTTTGCTGGGCCTTGAAACGATTTAACAGCTTCGTTTCTGCTAATGTTTTTAATTATCAGAAGCGTGGCGATTCGATACATCGAGCTACCTGGGATAAATTTCTCATCTTGTCATCTTTCCACAGGTCGCAAGTTTAAGTTGCAAAATATGGTGTATTATAGTACATTACTTAGGGCATTGGTCGAAGTCTAGGAAGTTATACCTCTTGTATCTTAAAACCAAACAGTTACGTTTGAATTAATCGTAGTAGTCCTTGTGTCAGCTTATCTGATCCATGTTAATGTTAGAACATCTGCAGATAAAGAACTTACAGATAGTATTTACACATATACAGTTATATGGACAGAAGATGGTTTAAACTATTTTAATAAGTAAAGATACGATTTCGGAGGCACGTAAACTTAATGTGATTCAGGAGCCATGACTACAAATTAGCGAAACACTGGTTATGTTCTTTTCTAGAAAGTCGTAAAATTCGAATCACGGTAGTTTCAACGCCGGAGGAACCGAAGAGAGCAACTGACACAGGAATCTTCTGACCATTAACGAATAACGAGTTCTTTTAACTTTTCACTGGAGTCGTTTTCAACGAGTATACATATTATCGCGAATCTTCTCAGTTCTTAACAATTACATTCTTACTTAATATTTATCTGGACTTCGTCTATACGTCCCATTCTTATGCGAATAAAAATAGCAGCGTGAAAGTTACGTGACAATCACCGAGATTTATTAATTCGATAATTAGTAGCCGAAAAGCATTTGAAGTCGGTGGCACGGCCGTTTCCCTGCACTATTTCACTCGTACATCGTCAAGGTGTATTTTCTCCATGATAGTACGAGTTTATTTCTCATTCGACAAATTATTGCCGACGCAAACGGTCGAGCCTGTGCATCGTCTGAACGACCACGTCAACGACACCGTGCCACGAGCATCACGAGCCTCGAGACGAAACACTCGCTTACAATTATTAACCGTCTAACACGAACTCCGTGGCGTTTCCAAACGACCGTGGGAAATTTGAATTAATCAGACTCCTTCTGGCCTTCAGTGACCAACCGCCAAAAAGTATCTTCTTACTGGAAACAGCGAGTTTAGCCTCCAAATAGACGTGAACGATTCTACGGTTGGTTCATGGAGTCATTGAAGAAAGAACGCTCAGATGCTCGATCAAAGCGATCGTTGTCGCGATCACGGCTGAGATTCGTCAGCTATTAATACTACCGAAAGAGCCGAGGCGTCCCAAAAGGATCGAAGAGAACTGTGAAACGGTTCGAGAACGTTTGCATCGGCGTGGCCGTCGCGAGAGCCGCATACCATATCTAATAGTGAAATAACTCAAATAATTCAAAAGGAGTTATGCGAATGCCTTATCGTCCTGACGCTTTGAATTACCCGCCGGAACGATGCCGCTTCGGGAGAATGGACGAGGCGGAGGCGGCACCGTCAGGGCCCAGTGGTGGGAGCGTATTTTTAGAATGATCTATGTCTTCGTTTGATTCCGAAGATTGCGCTCTCGCGACACCGAGAAACCGAGAGTCTTAACGGGATCTGGTTACGGGCCTGATGCCGCGTGTTTTCGGATTCCTGGCTTCGTCCTGGTCACGCTATCGGAAACACGGATCTACCTTCTCGCCTCTCCCTTTTTTCACCTCCGTTGACAGACTGGGCCGTCGAGTTCGTGCCGATCCAGATTCCATGCTATCTTCTTCGTCACTTTTTCCTCGGCTGCTCCCGGCCGCTCCGGCTCCGAAATTTGTACGTCGATCCCCTGACACAGAAGACTGGAAATAAGTGTCCCTGAAGTTCCTCCGCCCCGAAACCATTTTTAAATATGCCTCGAATAATTCTTTAAAGTAAATTATTAAAGTGAATATTCCTATCAATATTTTCAAATGAAGTCATCGCGTGCTTTTGTTTAAGAAAGATTAAAAATAAGAATGAGAATTTCGTATGGTTTATTCTGCAGGTTATAACCAACATATTTTTGCTTCTTAACAGGGAATTTGTAATATCATAGATTAGTATCGATCTGTTAATTGCTCCAATTGCTTGGCCTACTTTTTCAATGTACTTGTAAATTTTGACGAATAATTCTGCCTTCTTATTATCTTCTAATTTTGTTGTCATTGATCAATTGATATCATGACAATTGGTATCATTGGACCATGGGTGAATCACGCTAGTTTCTGTTAAATCACTTAATTTTAGAGTACTCTATTTCAGTTAATATTCCGCATTTTATACGCAAAAGACCATCAATTTAAATTAAGACGATGTATTCCTAAGTCTGTGTGTGTTACGATCACCTAGAAACCAACCATAGACTAACCGATTAATCGACTGGGGGTTAAACAAGAGCAGACAAAAGATTCATTATTTCAATTAAACATTAAATAGGTAATTGTATCTTCTTTACAGAAACCATTTCTATCGATCGTCTTTTATAACTTTTATTTCAAACAATTACATATCGCTAAGCATTCTTATCGAAATATATTCTTGTGGTTTTTACGTTGCACGTAGTGCTCAGTTCATAGACCCCAATGATCAATCGTTCAAAGGTTAATTCTTCTTCGTTGAACTTCTTGAATTCTGGCATATCTCGATTTAGAGAGCGATTAAGGAAAATGTTTGTCAAAGTCGAATTCGCATTTGGCCCTTTTAAGGTTACTGGCATTGTTCCTGGTTTTCGACAGGTCGTAGATCGAAGTCGATTACGCTTCCGGGAACATGAGCCAGATCGTCAGACAAATCTGTCAGTAATTTCCCCATCGAATCTAATTGAATTCTCACGGTGGAATATGACGCGGGATGGGACGATTAATAAGAATTAAACTGACAGGTTAAATCCAATTACAGGAGCCGGATTTTCTGGTATTTCTCGATCGGTGCCATCGAATTATCATTAGCGAGAGGTTTCCAGAAAATTGTAAAATATCGAGTAAATTTAATGATATATCAATTACCGAAATATTCTTGATTAAACAAATAAAAATATTTAAAATATATATGCACGACATGTATGTATATCTTATTTAAGCGTATACGTACTATCGTTTCTTAAACGTTGAAAGTTGTTTGATGTTATGAAAGAAATTTAACGAGCTAATTGTATCTCTCTATAAAATCGCCATTAATAAACCACTTTTTAAGTAATATTCCTGTTTCATACTCGTAGAGAATTACATGAATGATAAAACTATGTCACTACAGAGCCTCGCGTGATACAAACAAGCCCAAGTATACATTTAAAAATTCATCAAATATAACTATCTCCATGACAAAAACTAAAAAGTATTCAAGTACAGGAGTGTAATCGGAAGAAAAAAGAGCGTCCGCGGCGAGGTCGCGAGAGAAAAGAAAGAGATTCGCAAGAGGAAAGAAGAAGGAAACCGCGGCGTTGTGCACGACGGGCCATGATCAAGATCGTAAGATCTAACCAGAGGGCTAGCCGCTCATTCGACGCGCTATATTTATCGGTGATCTTACTGAGTTTTCCGACCCCTACCGTCGGATCTTCGTGGCTGGTGTAGGAGAGCTCGATAACGCGGTCGATCCCCGTGCACACGCGTGCATCTCGCCAAACAATGGGCTTGTGCACGGGCAAGCTGTTGTGCGTGAGTAAACGCTCGGCCGCATGATTCACAATGATGTACCCTGCATGCACGCTTGTACTCATTAACACTTATCAATAATTACGTTTCTAACGAATTTATCACATAACAAGCTAACCCATCCCATCATTAAATAGCGTTCCCGGCACGGCTATAAGGACACGGTCTACTTGCCTCAACCGAGGTCGACTCGCGTCTTCAGAGGTATGCGTTACGCGCGAATGATGATGGATCGCGTTCGGGAAAACTGTACAACCGTGTGCTTCTAGTGTCAGGATTGTTCGTGGAACGGAGTAGCCATGATCGTCTATGGATCATAATCGACCTGCCGAAGTTGAAAGAACGATGATACATGATAATGCTTTGATATACAACGAGCCACAGAACTTGGGATATTACACGTTTGTGCGAATATAAGATCCTTCGTGTTACAGTGAATGTCTTTTTTGGCGAACTGTAGAGTTTTTTGGATTATACGTTCAGACGTTTAAAGATTGATCGAATGAAATTGTAATGCGGGGTAGCGTAGGTTTTGCGCTATGTATAAACTTGTGGAATAATAAATAAAATACACATAACATATATATGATTCATATGTATATGATATTGATAGAATACAATCTGATATTAATTGAATAAGGTGGCAATTTTTGTGCTAGGGATACAATTTCGTTTATAAATCTGTCAGAGAATAAATAATTCGCATAATTATCGGTATTGGTGGTTTACCGAATGAGTAACGCATTTAAAAAGAAAATGTTTTCAGCAAATCAATCTGAAATAGAAAGTTTGTAGTGAGACATTTTGTTCCTCTTACAATTTAGTTAAATATTCTTTGAATTTTGACAGTTTCCTCTAAAATATTGTTTATGTATTGTTTATAACTTTCCTCCAAATAACAGAAGCTTAAACTCAGACAGTTGACAGCAGTTGCTTTAATCAGATTGATTAGAATTTTGTTGGAACAAAGGAATCTCACCGCAGATATCGGGAATCCTCGAATCACGAATGACCAAGTTACACAGAGACTTGAAACTGTCTCACCAATTCTGAATATGTAGCAGATGATAAATAATAATAAGACATGAATCAGATGAGCGAATTATTTACTTATTCAAAGGTAAATTAAAAGTGTAACAATTAAGAGTGTAAAATGGAGATGCGGGTGAAAAAAGTAGTGTTATTAGAGCGTATAGGTAGAAAGAGGAAGATTGATACGAAATTATTCGTACGATTGTATATAGCCCCAATTATGACAAATATCGAGCAGAAAGCAGTCAGCGATAAAATTCTCGAACAACTCGGAGCATTAATTAGACCGATTCAATTCTAGATATACAAACTATTTTCGTGGTTACTTCATTGCTGATTCGTTGAAGCCGGCGATAATGCCAGCGATTAGTCGAGCTTGAACAAAAGCGGCAGGAATTACGTATCTCTTTATGGAAGCCGGATGTTCCTTTCCTTAATGATTCTGTCTTCTACACGCCGTTTCTTTCGCGAAAACTGCAAATAACCGGGAAGTGGAAGCTATTTCCTATAACATGGTTGCACGGTATACCGAATGAGCTTCCAATGGAAAAATACGCTAGATATCCATTTATCTAAACATCATTTGTTGGAAATTTTCTCATTCAATTTGTTTACCTAAACGTAAATTCTTATCATTTGAACGAACGATAATAGGTAAGGAGGCAAAGCGACGAATATAAGTTGCATTATACGAATTTCAATTTTATGAACTATTTGTCTGTCGACAAAATTCCTAGTATACTGTAGCTCGACGATATTTTTGAAAACGTCACGCAATAATAATTGAATATACCGTAGCGCCATTTATTAGGATAAAATTTTCGTTAACATTCGATTCAATGAGCTTGTGATGATTTACTTGAACGTGATCTCTTATTATATAAAGGAAAAATCATTTTCATCGTCAAGGAGTGAGAATAATGAGAGAACTCTTATTATATGAACTTATTTGTCGATGAAAGAAGCTCTACTGTAGATCGTTATAACAAATATTTCGAATCATTAATGGACTTTTTGCTTCCTCTATGTCTGCATGATATAAAAAGGGGAAAGTGTATTCTCTTGTAGAGTTGTAGATTGTAGATTTCCATTGGAATCGAAAGTGGTGGCGTCGAAACAATGAGTGACGAGCGATTCCTGGTGCACCCTTGCGCGGCCGAGTGTATTAGCTCTGCAAGATGAAACCGATAAGATCGAAGCCAACCGCCTAATGAATGCCATAGCTCGCGCATTAAACGCTATGTACGCGATTAATATCGTCTTCTGGTTGGGTGGAAAAGTTATGCCCGTTAGCGACGGCTGTTTAAGTGGCCGGTGTCTTACAATGTTGCTTCATTACGAGCGATTTATTATATTTCATGGCGCGGTCGGTCCGCCTCGCGCGATCATTATGCGTCTGCAACAAAAGCTCGCGTGATTCATTACCGACCATGCTTTGTGTGTACGCAGCTTCGAAATATTATGAATGTGATTCGGATCTACGTCCGATGCCCGATTAATGATTTTTTCACTGCACCGCGAGGCGATTTATATATTTATTTTTGTCTAAGCTGAATATTATATTTTTCATTCTATGATATTGTGGAATGTGCAGAGAGAAATTAATATGTGACCTTCGAGTGGCTCTGACAATTTATTTCTTACTAATAAGTGTAATAATAATGATAACTACGTACTTACGAGGGATGGGGGAAAGGACAAAGAATGTCGTAAAAACGGCTTTATTGAGGAAATCAAGTTTTAATACTTTACCCTGGCAATGCAGAAACCAGAGAAGAAGAAAAGGGAAGAGAAGGAAAGGAAATGGACTGTATCTTGTCTGAGCTGTTTTTTCTCACAATTAAAACTAATTAGGTCAACTGTATCTAATAGCTTGTACAAATATTAATGAATCCTGCAAAGATCCTGCAAGCTACATCCATCATATACACGCAACATCTTTTTGTAAATATCGCACGTTTTATTGTTCGAGTAACTATAACACATTAATTCTGTGTATGTTTACTGTAGAATAGTTGAAATAATTTACAGCATTAAATCTTGTTTACCTACAGCGTGAGCTAAATGGTTTACCGTTCCAATAAAACGAAGATAGGTCAGTACGACAACGCATATAAAACAATGTCGAAAAAACAATGGACTTATTTATTTCATAATTTGGTTCTCAAGTACGGAAGGTTAACTGGCGAACAGCAGAGGACGACAAAAGTCCCGATCAAAGTTGCCGGTGGCAGGCTCGCGCAGGCTGCCGTGAAAATCTGGTCAGATCGATTGGATCTTGATTTTGCAGGCTAATTATCCCGCTTTATCGCGAAAATGACGTTAATGGCCGTCGAGACGAGCTCCTCTAAGGGGATGTGTCAGTGGATTCTAGTGCGACGAGGCCCGGAGGAGACGTCGGAAGGGAAATGGGGGCTGTTTTGCCCGGTATATTAATTTAATTCTTTGGATACTCGATAGATGCTGGAAAGAGAGGACGGCTCGGGGTGGCTGCAGGCTGGTCTCGTCGAGTTTGAATATTCATAGGAAAGAGGGAATAGAGATCGGGTGTAATAGAATTTAAATTAAGGAAGGGAGGTCGGCCGAAACTGTATGGAGAGTTCCATAATATGATAATGCTCGTCCTATCGATATATTCCTGCAGAAGACTGGCCCGCCGGGAGCTGAAAATACCTCTAGAAATTGTCGTTCCGTCGATTGACCGACCGTCCTAGCACGGAAACTGATTATGGCCGCTGCTAACCCCCGCGTTAATCGGCCAGCTAAACCCTCGCAACGTTTCTATGTCGATCGTCCGCCTATTTTCTTGTCGCGTGTTCGCGTGATCGAAAACTGAACGCTATTATTAGTTAGGATGAATAGATAGATGCTTTGTAGAGGACGGTTGTGGAGACTAAAATTGCTTTAGTTTCAGGGAATTTGAGTACAAGTTGTCGAATATTGATTGATGACACATTTAAATTGACTTATACAGCAATAGAGAGAAAAAGAGAGAGAGAGAGTGGCGAATAAATTAACAGTTCAATTTCTTAGAAAAGTAGATTTCCGTCTAACTTTAAAGACTTAGCGTTATTGATCAACTTTAACTCTTATACAAAGGCAAAAATATTGATAATCAAATCAGCTGACCAATTTTTCTACTATTTACTGAACAAATTGACAATACAATTAAATATAGAGTAAGTAATGTTTAACAAAATCCACGATTAAAACAGTCATAATCGGTAGATATCAAATAGTAAATACAACTTCGACGCCGACGTCTTTAAATGATGTGTATCTATCTTTTTTCTGTAAATCGAAAAGGGGAACAAGTTTAGAAAAAGAAAAGGAAGTTACGAGACGCATATATACATATACATATACACGTCAGTGATTACCACAACCGGGAAGTGGAGATGCATGCTCGGTCAGAGTCGCGGCAGTCGCGCAAGTTAACAAGGTTAAACACCTCAGCTGTGTTAACGGGAACATTAACACTCCACGACCATTACGATTAGAGACGTCTCGAGCGAAGGACTCCGACGTCGCGTCGGGACGCTGGTGTGAGCCACGCTCCGTGAGAGTGAGCTGAGTGAGTGGAAGGGAGAGGGAGGAACAGGACGGTCAGAAAGTAAGAGGTTCAAGGTGGAAAAGGTGGACTTTAACTTTGGAGCCGCATTAAAAGTTTCCTGAGTAGGTGGATATGCCAGACCGTGGTTATTTCTTTGTGATACCCTTGTACAGAGCTGTCCTCTGTCTGGCGATAGAAAAATGTAACGAAAAGGAATGTAGGTCTTGGCAAAACTTGGTTACTTCAGCGAAACTGGATTAAATTGTTCCGATTAGTTATACACTTATTTAACCATGTAGTTTTTATCGATTTCCAGTAGACTCGTTTTATTCTGATCTTTCGTGTCATTGATATTTCTTACAGAAAAATAATTGTAGCTCTTCAGCAAGTTATTCTTCGTCGTAACTAATACTGTATAATATAGGTGTTTGTACAGAATTTAAATCTTTCGGGAAATGAATTATCTCGTATGATACCTATCACTCACACAAATCACTTTTTATTAATACCTATTGTTATAGCAATATGTATTTTTGTATAATAAAATTTTTTTTAAATTATAGAAACTATATATATTATACATTGTTATATCAATCTCGAATTTATAGATTTTCCAACGATATAACGTACACGCCTTTAAAATACTTGATCACTGATTGGATTTTATCAGAATGACTCGGCTGTTTACTCAACAGCAAGGCATCGATCGTCAAAATACGCGAACGTTTCGCCGAAAGCTTCCCAGAGAGGTTGCTTTTTTTCGAAGCGGCTAAATCATCTCCGCTCCGGTCACACGCCAGCTCCTCCCGCGACACAGCTAAGTAACTCGAGCAGGAAGTAGCTGTATCGTGCGGAAAAGTGACTGCAAAGTTTACCTCGAAGCGACAATCAGTTAAATAGTTTCCTGCATGGCGCGGCTGGCGCGAAACGCGCCTAGGTACCGCCCGAGGAGGAGTAGATAGGCTAGTCCGATAAGCGAAATAAAAGTTATACTCCTCATTGTTCGCGGCGGCTTCTAATTACGCGCGTGAACCAGCGTAGCTTGCGCGTCTATCGCAACAGCGCAGCGTCGCCCCGCTGCATCGGATTTTCGCATGTGCAATCCGGATCCTGCTCGAGTTTCCTCGTATCGTGATAGGAATCGACGCGCGAGCAGCCATACCTTATTCAGGCTACGTGCAATCTGCGTTGGAATGAGGTAATCGGTGCCGTGGAATGCTTAGCATTGTGCTTAGAAATGGTGCTTTTTTTGTCGACAGATTTCTCGAAATACACCGTGGACGTAGACATTCAATTTCCAATCTGAATTGCTTTTATCTTAGAAAATAATGTTCATGGTTATCGGCTTGGGTACAGATGCATTTTCAAGTTTTTCTTCTTTACGATATGTATGTACATGTATCAGAATTATTGAAATTTGAGTGAGTTTTTAGACTTGTAAAAATATGAATCAGCTTACTGATCGAAGGAATGGAGAGAATGCGAGGTAACCTGCGTTTTCAATTTTCGTGATAGACTTATCTAGAATTAATGCACCAATATACTATAGTATACAGGAGCCTGTAGTATATAAATTGGTGAACATTTTAACTTTAATAAATTTGTCAGTATCATTAAACAGGTAGGAAGTTAGAATTCAGTTTTCCTCAATTGAATGACTTGCTTCCTTCGCTTCGTATATTGTAAGAAACTAGCGTAAGTAATATTAAATTATAAAGTAAATTTCAAATAATGATGTTCATAACATCGTCACTTATTTCTATCTTTAATCAATGTAATTTTTAATTAATGAAGTCGATCAGTATGACTAAGTAGCCCATATACTGCACTGCACGTGTTATACTGTATAAAGTGCCATTAATATCGATTATATAATTTCTTACCAACTAAGGGGTGTCTACTTCTAACAATGTTCGTAACATCATCAGCTTTTTCTATTTTTAATTTATAGATAACTATGGCCGAGTGGTTCATATAGCGCGCTGCACGTGTTGTACTAGCTAATATGCCATTAATTTTCTATTAATATCGATTATATAACTTCGTGTCAACCAAGCGATATTTACTTAGCCATAGCAAGTAAACATTTTTATCCATAATACTATATAATCCTATCGTAACAACGCAATAAAGGAACTAAGCACCTCTTCCAATATTCCAAGAAATAACCTTTATTATTCCTTCCTTTCTTTGCTACTTGCTAATTATACCAAGTTTTCTAATAACCAGTCCAAATGTAATAACGCAACAAAAAGAAGCTATGCACCTCTTCCAATATTCAAAGAAATAGCCAAAATACCTGTCTTCTGTCGACTATACCAAATTTCCAAACAACTGGTCCAATAAAAAACAAAAAAAGGAAAATGATTCTAGCTACTTTTGAATCCTTTTAAGTAGTAAAAAGCGACCACATCGACTGTCAGCAAACATTACTATGTCGGGTATCCGTGGGCAAACCTCTCCATAAGAGAGTCTGCGATAAAACGCAGCCCCTGCCACATCGGCCACAAGTGGCACTAATTTTTCTCCCACCGTTAGGACAGTGCGGCGGGATCTCTAGAACGGTTCGTTCCGACTGGAGTTCGTTATCAAACGCGCATCGCGGACCGCGCTGGATCGAGTGGAGGTGTACGAAGAAGAAGAAGAAGAAGAAGAAGAAGAATTCACGTTCGCGGAACGAGCGTACCAAATCTCGTGACGTGGCCGAGACGTTTCCACGACGGTCCGGAATGATTTACCGGGACTCGTTGTAAAACGGTACCGCCGTTCCACACACGGGAGACACAAGAGGACTCTGATTATCATTCGAGATTGTCCGGCACAAAGGGCTTCTCTCTGTTCGCGGTAAAAGGGCCTGGAGATTTAGATATTTATGAACGAAGAAATTCCAAAATGGGGGGAAAGGTGCTCCGAGTTGTCGTGACTCGATGATCAGCTTTATTGTGGCGAGATCAAGGAATGGGCCTTCTCTAGAATCAGCCCGAATGAACGTCGCAATCTTACCTCCTCGCTCTAGTGTGAACCGAGAGATAGCACGTTTCTAGGACGTGTTAATCTAGCCGCGATATGAGAAAATGAAAGCGAAGGAATACTCGTTTCCACGTTGGTCGAGTAACTGAAGACATACCGATAAGTATTAATGCTTTGAGTTTGTTCGTCAGATAGTTACGAAAATTTGTGCGGTATCATATATTTTTATTCTGGTAGATCAAATGTAAGACTACATTCGCTGTAAATATTTTTAGTACTTTACTGTTGTTTCAATATTAATAGTTGAATTATCTTCAACCGGAGAAAATTCTGTCTCGTAATGTTTTACGTACAGAAATATAACTTTATTCTTCGCTTATAGTCAGAACAACTCGCAAAAAGTGTAAGGTTTTTAACTCAATCGTACATTGCCATCGTCCGATTAACACGAATATTCACCGAGTAAGATATCCCTACAGTATTTCAACACAGAAAAAACTTCCCAACTAGTCATCCAAGAAATTATCAACGCCATTTGAGCGAATCCTCGGCACCGCGGATTGCCATCCGTGAAATCAATCGCACGATAAGTCAAACTTTTAATTTACGGCGCCATTACCGGCGCTCGGAGCTAGGACGCAGGCACGGGGCCAAGAAGCTCAGCTTGAAACTGCGTCTGAGGGGTTGAAACGAGAGACGTACCGACTACGATAGTCGCAAAACTTGAGAGAAAGGCATTAACGTTATTTTAATCGGAAGATATAATGATCGCTCTGTAGTCGACGCGTGGCGAACGAAAGGTACAGGAAGGAGGTGCGGGAGAACGAAGGAGAACGGGGGCTGATTTGCGAACGCAGGTTGCCGCGCATTTGTTACGGGCCGATAGCAATTGTTTCCCCTATCTGCTAGCTACACTGCGACACTGTTTGGTTGGTTGCACTGTCTGACTCCGTCGTGGTGTACGTGAATGCGTGTGCGACGTGTACCTGCTTGCAACGCTGTCGATGTGCACCAGGGAGAGAGTATGGTCTTATGTAACCACCCCCACGGTGCTGCCCGATATAGATTCTATTCTATTGGTACATACGGTAATGCTTGGCTGGCATTGGTACAGCCTGACTGCAAAACCCCGATTCTCCGGTGGAAGCTTGCGGAAAAACTTGCAACAATGTGACTTCATTTCTTAGGTTTAGCCCAGATATAAACTTATTAACCTAAGAGCGTGGATTTAAAGGGTAATTTTATTATACTGTGTGGTTTTTGCAATTATTATATAACTTGATATTTTTTGGAAATTTCTTGAAAATTATCTATCGATATTCAACATTTGATTATCGATACGTTCGATTCAGATCTCGAATAAAGAGAAAATAACATGAGTCTGTAAAATATTTTGCGAAAGAGTTCGTGTATATTGGAATTCATAGATTAGGATCTTTTTTTATCAGACATTGAACCGAGCAGTATGAATTCTTCAATATAAAAAATGATACATGTTTTACTAAGACTTGCTCTATTTGACAAGCATCGTTAGCGATATAAAACATCACACATGACTCATTCGGTAGCTTCTTAAACGCCTCGCGATCCCCCCAAAATAGACAGATTTTCGCGTTATATCTTGGTCGAGCGTATTAATCATACCTCGCAGGCGCAGTCTAAATTTCTAGCGCATCGCCGGTGCCTCATCATCCCCCGCACATTTTCGAGTACCGGCAATCACAGAAATTCGCGTATCCATGCTCACGTGATCACCACGGCAGGTAGATTCGTTCCGGATAAAGCCACGTCTGCCGCGAGATTGAGTTCGACTCATCTCAAAATGCTTGTAGCGACTATCCTATTCGTACATAGTCGACTGGTGCGACAGATACATAGACGTTCGTTCGGTGGCAGAGGGAAGATCGAGGGAGAGAAGCTCGTTCCACGAAGAGAGTAGTGGGGAGGGCGGGCGAGAGAGACGAAGAAAAGACAGAAGAGCGGCGAGGGGGAGGAGAAGGGGAGAGACTCATGTACGGCGTGTATCTATTTGCAGACACAGATAAACACGAACAGAACCAACACCCCGATATACCGGGACAGAGCGAGAGTGTTCTTATAGTGGAACTTATTGATCCAACAAAACTCATTTCAAGATACAGTGCGAAGTCTCCAAGATACTGCTCTCCTACTCCACCCGTCCTGCCTCTCCTCGCGCTCTTCCGCCTCCACCCGAGCACCAGCCCCCTCCCCTCTTCTTCGTCCAGCACCACCGCGCCGTTCGACGCCCCCGTCCGCGCCCGCGACGTCCCCCGCCATCCCTCGCGACCGTGTCGTACATCCAAGACGTTCCGTACACGTGCATGGGGTCCGATTAATACGTACGACCATGGAAAATAACGAATAACTCGGTGCTAGAACTGGCGTTTCTCTGGAAATTCCAAGTAACATATTTTTACTGGTCATTGGCCTATCTCTCTGTGGATGTCACGTCGAGTGTAGTTTTGCGAAGTATCGGTGCTTGGATCGTTCTGATTTTAAACACTCGAAAGAAACCAATGTACAATGGATAGAAAAGGTATCGATACACACTTGTGTTTATTACAGCATTTACATATTTTAGTACTAATTAATCAGGTGTAATTAAGTTTAAACTTCGTACCATTTCGTTATACATCGCTGATACTTTCATTCTTTCTTCCTTTTTCTTTCTTTACTAATATTTTAATTTAATTATGAAAATTTGATACTATGAAAATAAAGTATAGAACGTGAGAAAAACTGCTTTATTGCAAAATAAAGGCATATGCCGATACTTTCTGTAACCAGATGTAGATTAATTCCTTTCGAAAAGAAAATTTGACTAACTTATAATTGTTATCGTAGATTTCTTTTCACCGCGGATCGTACTTTCGGAGTGTCAGTAGTTGGAGTAACGTGCAGCATAAAGAAGTTAGAAAGCGACTTGATGATATGTACTTCAAATGAACTTTGGGAAAATCTGGTCAGGTTAATGTTGTTACCTCGACAGTGGTAATTAACTTTTTATCTCGAATATTATTTTTGAAGCGCTCCTGCTTCTTGGGACAAGCAATGCAAGGTAGAAGGTTTAGGACGAGCGTGACCTTGAACACAAGCAAACTTGCGTGCTTCCCTGTTCGTTGTGCCCTTGCACTTGAAACAATCCCTGAGATGTGCTTCTGCAAGAGTAGAACCCTTAATTACCTGACATACATATAACCTAAATTTCTATGAGTATACATCTAACGTCTGTTTATCGAACGAATCAAACATTTGGATTTCTAAATGATCACAATCCACATTACTATATAATTAAAAACAAATATCCCTAAAAATCATGAAATATCAATGTTTGCGAATAATAACAAAACGTTAAAGACGTATTTTAATAATTGCAACGTATCTAATAATTTAAAATCGACACACATGAGGAACACGTGGCAAATTAAAAAATTCAGAGATAAGAAGTGTACGAGTATCGTATGATAAAGGTAATCGCAGGTTCAATGGAGAGTCACTGGGATGGCCAGGATCTTTGTCGGAAAAGTTAATAATCAGCCCCGACGCGTGACCTTGTACTCGGTTTTCCCCTCGCCGCTTTCGCCGCTCGTCCGAAATCCAAAGTTTCTCGGCAACTCGACACTGCAAGCAATTTCGGCGTCGAGCAATCCCCCTTCCCCGTGCCGGGCGTCCTACTCACCTAACCCTGCGCCGAGCAGCAAAGGAAAGTGCATAAAGCTGTAGAGTGTCGCCACTTGGAACGTCCTGTGCTCGCCTTGGTTGTCTCCTCTTCGAGAAGGTGAACAATTTCAGACAAGATTCACGAAGATTTACTCAGGAGTCTGAGGTTGCGAAGCGATCACTGCGATATCGATGAACTTGGACGAACGCTTTCCCTTTAATTAAAATTTAAGGTCCACCGCGAGAATAAGGGTGCGATGATCGACGTCGTGGCAACACGTGAGAAACAGAAGCGACGACGCGGCAGCAGAAGAGAGGAAAGTTTTATAGGGTTCTCGGGAAGTTGGTTCGTTTTTTCCCTGGTGTTTATTATCCTGCACATGACGACGCGACGGAGAGACCCCGTTCGGTTGATCTCGACCCCCGTGCGTAACAATATTCGCACAAACGTTGAACGAGTAAACAAACGGAGGAACTTACGATTGCGTAAAACTGCAAAGTGTCTGCGGTTTGTTTGTCGGTGAGAGCGTTTTCGAGGCAAAGGCCTAGAGAGCGAGAGCTGTGGGCGCAGAGGGAGAACGGGAAAGAAGGAAAGAGAAAGGACGCGGGAGAGAGTCTGTCGGAGTTGAGAAGGAGAAGAGAAGTGGCGAGAGGGGGTGGCCGAGGAGAGACGGGGTTTAGGTAGGTGAGTCGCGAAGGATGGGTGAAGAGGACGCGGAGGGAGGCACACAGCCGGAGAAGGAGGAGAAGGTGGAAGAGGTAGAGAAGGTTGGAAAGGGGTGGAAGGGGTGGAAGGCCACGAATGTCAGGGGGGGGGGAAGAGGGAAAGAGGAGGCGGGTAAGAGGAACGGCCAGGAGAGGGTAGGAGTCGGAGGAGATAGATGTATGTAGGAGGGCCGCTCGATACAGCCCCAGCAACCTCCTCCTCCACCCTCTCCCGAAGCCAAGCATCGCATCGCGAGGTTAAAGTGAGAAAAGTCAACCCTAGTCACTCGGTGAGTCCTCCTGTGCTGGAATATCGAGAGGTAGACAGGATCGCGACCGAAACAGGATTACAGGGACTCGATCATCCGGAAGGTAACTACCCTCTCTCTCTCTGTCTGTCTACATTTTGGCAAACGTTTCAGTTTCCGTACATTCGTGATCCTTGCGGTGATCGGCCGACCTCGGTCATCGTACATGGAATGTACGGTCGTTCGCGCAGTTTTTCGACAGCGTGTTCGATGGTCGTGCGACGCCGCCTCTTATGAACCGAATTTCAAGTTGAACACGATTAGACCGGCTAGGGAAGTTGAAACGATCCAGTCTGAACGCATACTCGCGCGCGCAACTCGCTTTTACGCTGAACAGAAACGTTTCTAACAGGCAGTAGGTGGAAACAACGGCAGTCCCCGTCGGGCCATCACGCCGGCACTTATCGAGAGACTTTTAAACCCACTTTTCCGAGTTGGCTGCCTTTCAAAATTCGAGTCGAGAGGCGTGCTCTTGCTGGCAGGTCTATGCCAGCCGGGGACCTGCCGGGTTGTCACTTGGCTGGTTATCCAGGCACTTCCATGCCCGGCCACGCGGATACGAGTGCATAAACATGCGAGCGAACGCCATCCTAGCTAAAGAGTACCTTTATCTCTAGCCAGCCGCTTCCTCCCATCTCCTCCTCGTAGCCTGCTCTGTACACCCTTCTCTTTTCCTTTCAGTCGCAGCTTCTCGTCTCCTTTTTCGCCTTCTGTCCCTTTCTCTTTCTCTGTACCGCGCTTTCACCCTCCGAACCAGGCATTCTCCTCGTGTGACGCTGCCGTGGGTGGAGGAGGAAGCTCACGTAGGTTACTCCTTTCTGCCGGCAGAGGATATTGTGATTTTAGCGTCTGTGTAATTATGGAAATTAGCGACATGGAAAGCCTAGGATAAAAGGGTTGATTATAATCCGGCCGCGGGGGGTGAGCTCCGACCCCAGAGTCCCGCTCCTGTGAGCGACCATAGATTAAAACGCTCCTTCTACGCTAGCGCCTTTACTTCCACCAACTACCCCTATCCACCGGCATCCCCTATCGCCACCACCACCCACTCGGCCACCCCCGCTGTTCACTCTCTTCGCATCACCTATCCCATCCACTCGGCTTGTCTTCTTTCCGTAGCCGTACCTCCTATCCCCGCTACCCGCAATTTTTCCGCTTCTCGCTGATCACGTATCCAACTTCGTTCTCCTTCGTCCTTCGTTCCATCGCTCTGCTCGTATTAAGATCGAGTTTCCTCCGGACGAGTATGTATTTCGGCACGACGTAACGCTACCAGGCAAGGTCGCCCAAGGTTCCACCGGCTGGACTGTGTGCAATCGATATTTGAGTTATTTCCAACGACACCGAGTCGAAAGTAGCTCGGAGGTATTGACCCCTACAGCTGGCGAATGCGGTACATAACGTTTACTCGAGTAAACGAGTGGCAGATACGCGTTGTGCTCCGAGCAGGATAAACGAGAAAATCCATTAATTATCCCGGGAGACGTATTCGTCATTTTCCATAGATAATAAATAGGAATTGTTCGCCGAGTGAAAGTGCCAGCCAGTTTAAGCATCGCGAACATGCTCAAGGGTATAGTCGGTTACTTTCGTTCTCTTTATCTGGCTGAGAGCATTGATTAGTTTAAAAGTTAGTTGAGAAGCGGCGAAACTTTTCGTTAAAGAACGCGGAGGAAAAGTTTGCATTTTCACGACTGACGACCTCGTAAGAAGCGACATTTCCCCACCACCTTCTATCTACCATAAATCTCGAGCGCAGAGATACTTTCGAGTATGCATTGGCTTCCACGTATCGTATCGTTACGATCTAATCCATCACGGAAACAAGGTTTTGGCACATAGATAGGCGAGCAATGGGAGCAACGAGCTTGTCTCGAGAAGGCGGCGGGAAGGAAGAAAAAATGGCGAGACCAGCGACGAATTGTCTGCCACAAGGTTGGGTGCAATTGTTCCCCCCTCGAAGCTTAACGCTTTCTCTTTCACCCCCTCGCATCGCCACGACATTGGCGCGAGTGCTCTCCTCTCCCTCCGGCGTTCATCCCTTTCCGTGCATCCCACCCTGGCTTTCGGCCCTCTCTCCTCCTCTATCGCGTCCCTTTTTCCCATCTGGCTATTGGACTACCTTGGTGTTTCGAGCAGCGGGCAGGAACCTATGATGCGATCGGGTATCGAATATCGGCTGGCTCTCTGATTGGTCGTTCTACCGCGCACGGTCGCAACCGGAGCGCGCCAGTTACGACTGATTTGTTACGTAAAAACGTCGATAGCTTCTATACCCTCTCTTGTCCCACCCCCGATGCGCCGCACTCCCTCCATTCCTTCCTTCCGCCCTCCCGGCCCTCTTCTCCTCCCTCCGAACCGCGCTCTCTTTCCACTACCGATTCCTCTCCTTTTCTCTTTCTCGACCACCCTTCACCCGACCGGTCTGGCCACCCCTTCGACGGTCCTCGACACACCGCCACCGCCCCCAGCGGCATCGCGTGCGATAGACGAACCAACGGGAGAGAGAAAGAAAGAGAACTCGTCTTTTTTATCGGCGCCGTGCGCCACTGCCTCTTCGTTCGGTCGGGCATGAACGCATTATCGAAGAAATGGCTGGTCGACGGTACACCGATCCCGCTATCGATTTCTTAAAATCTTCTCTGCTCTCGATGACGAACTGCTGTATTAACGATCAAGGTCAGTAGAGAAAGTTGCAAATCAAATAAAATGATTATTTTATCTTTTTATTTTTCCTTTTTAAGGAACACAGCGAATTTTTATGGAAATATTTGGTGGTTTGTCGCTGGCCATTGGTACAATTTGGTAAAGTAATTCCGTAACAGAATGTGATGTTAACGAGGTTAAAGTAGGTCGAGTCTTGGAAAGATCTTAAAATATGGTGAGAGGAAACGATAGTTTGAGGAAGTTCGTGCTCGTTTTTATGTCTCCGAACAACGCTAGTTTGGTACGACCGCTTCTCCCTTTCGTTTTATAATCAACAAGTCGTCATAGTCAGAACCAAACCGATTTAACTTCGCTTTCTCCAAACAAAATGGCTGTCTTTATCGATCAATTTCTCTTGTACGTTCGATTCCAATTTTTTACTTTACAGCTTGCTAATCATATTCTTGGAGAGAAAATTTTCATAATCGCAGAGTTCAAAATAAATAAAGATAAATCCCACTTCAACGTAAATGTATATAATTTACTTTTGACCAAGATGAAATCACGCGTAAAAGATCCTTCGATAAAGAAATTATCCTGTCTGAAAGATTGTCAATTGTTGGTTGAAAGATTAAGAATAATTTAGTGACGCGACATAGCTATTTTTACTATAATAGGAATTTTATCTGAAGGAAGGAAGTTTGGTCTAATCGCGGAGAAAATGTCGAAGGGTGCCAGGCGTACAATGGGCCATTATTCAAGTAAACTCCGTCCCATTTTACGTATCGTCCCGGTGAAATTTTCCAGGCAAGAAGACGTCCACTCTCGAATATTCCTATCACGAGCGAAGGCAAAGCCACGCGTTACGTTGCCGCGTACTGGCCGTATTGTAGAAGCGTATTCAATGCCGACCTGCCATTTAACACCCAGGCAAGCCGCGAAGTTTCCTGCAATGAAAGCACCGGCGCGGAACCTATTGTGAAAATATCTGACCACTGTCCGGTGCAATGAGGTATGGCTGACCCCGGGGCCGCCGGGTCAGGCACAATGCACGCGTATGCATGCGGCCGTGTGCTGTGAAAATATTTCACGCGGCCACCGCTAAACGGACATAAACGCACTTAACGACAGTTCCATGTCACCGACGCACTGGTTCGCATTGCGTTCGGTTTTAACGATGCGATGCGCTACCGACGAGCATCGTTAACCATTCCCCATTTTTCTACCTCCATCTCTGTTTTCTTTCACCTGGTTTTCCACGAAAGAACAAGGGAAAGAAGAAGAAGAATGGCAAGAAGCAGAAAGAGACAAACTTACGCCGGTATAAAACGATCGATCGAGGAGCATCGCTGAAAGGTCGCTAACGAGCAGCAGTTTCTCATTAAAGATCGACAGAGCCGGTTCACCGTGAAAGTCGTCGGCGAAACGAGACAAATGCCGGAAGAAAAAGGCGGGCTAGCCTAACTCGAGTGTCGAAAAGCATCGAAATGAGGAGGAAGATTAAAGAGTGGGAGACGAAGGAAAGAAGAAACGAGGTGCGAACAGGAGAGACAGCAAGAGGGGTGGATCAACGTAACTACCGAAACGAACGACGAGCATCGGCAATGGAGAGAGAGCGCAGACTCAATATCTCCGAACCGAACCCTCCGATAGGTCGAGGTTCGACTTCGAGGGTGGGAATAGATTTCCAATCGCGCGGGGGTGGTCCTCCGGCAGTGGATGCTCGCCACCGGAGCACCCTGCTGAACTCCTGCCTGCTTCGGCATGCCAGGGTCCACCCTTTCCTCTATAGGTGGACCGAACGCACCTACACGCACTCCTCTCTCTCAACCCTGCGCTGCTACACCCCTTTCCGATTCGACGCTGCCGAACCGTCGACTGTCCGAGAGGGGTCGTTGGAGAGGGTAAAGCTACGACTACGAACAGGAGACAGAACGATTCTATTGACCAGGGTTCGATGCGCGCATCTGGGCGTAACCCATTCGTTCGTTCCGTCGGTCCGATGCGATAGGAGCAAGGGAGAAAGGTATCGACGGAAGAAGAGCGGTGGTGCGGTGTGTGACGAAGAGAGGAACAGAGAGTGTACCGCGCCTGCGAATTGTCGTCAGGGCGACGGCGACACTGGAAAAATCGAACTGAAATAAACCGAAGCGTTTTCTTCGCGGAGCTCGAGCACCGGTTCCACCATCTTCGTCTTTCTTCAGCACTTTTCTCCTCTCGTGTCCGATCACCGTCTCGCTCGCGCTACCGCCGGTTTCACCTTCATCCTCCCACTACTCCTGCCGCCGCTCACCGGCTTCTCTGTCGACCGTTCCACTGACGTTCCCTCCTTCCAACGCTGCTTCTCTTACCTAGACTCTCTCTCTCTCTCTTTCTCTGCTTCCTCTCTCTCTCCCTCTGTCTCTCTCTGTTCCTCTGCCTCCGCGTTCCTTCCTCCCAGCCTCTTCGAGTTTACTGTGTTATTGCCAGACCGTCCGGGACGACTGCGTCGGACTTTCCACGTCAATTTTCTCTGCACTTTGTCCCATTCCTTCCGGCTGGAATACCGTTTTCTTGTTTTTTTTTTTTTTGTTTCTTGCCTTTTTTTGAGAGAGAGTTGCTGGAATGTTGTAAGCGACAGATCGTAAGCGATCGATCGATGAAGATTCGATGATCGAAATGAATCGAACTACCGTTTTGGTTTTTGAAGTTCGAGGTTTGGAATTTAAATAACTTTCTTTAATCCATAACTCGTGGTCGAACCGGACGATTACCAATCTGCGATATATAGCTAAACACGTGGCGAAAAAGTTAAGAACGGGAAAGAAGATAAGAAGAATTTTGAACTCGTTAAAACGAACGTAAAAATATCCTCAATAAAATCACGATCGTTACGATGAAAATACCAATAGAATTAGTTCCTCGGGACCGGACAACAATCCAAAATTTATGAATCCAATTATGAAGGCAATTTCAAGCATAACACAATCAAGAGCGGGACCAATCGCACCTGAAAATGGGGCCAATTTCACCCTGGCAACTGCTGCACCCCGTTCGTCTCAATCAAGACGAACGGTCGATGTCAGCATTACGGTAGCTGGTCCCATCTTCAAAGACACCGCTTGAACACCTAAGCCGAGGGCCGGTCTGATGGTCATCAAGGACGGAAGGGGCAAGGAAACGGAGGACAAAGGGACAGAGACAGAAGACAGAGCGGCGAATAAGAGGCCATGAAGCAGTGTTTCGCGAGGAAGAAGAGCCGTGAAGCCCTGCCGCCGTACATCTTCGAAGCTCGTCGCAACTTTCAGCGGATGAGTTGTTGGAGCGATTTAGGCGTTACCGCGGGAATAGTCTCCTCCCTGGAACCCCGAGCCAGCTCTTTCTCGCTTCTGCCGCGTCTGGCAGGGCTCCCTGCGAGCTGGAGAGAGCTACGCCGGTATTTACACGTCTCCGTGCTCGCGCGAAACAAAGAATTATTATTTGTATGCCCTCGTGGGTGGCGGAGGATTTTGCAGTTCACAAACTAAGTTAGCAGCTACAACTCGGCCCGAAGCCGACCGGAATGGGGAATGTTGGTGACCGAGGGTGGTCACGGGGAGGAGAACGACCTCGTTTTCTCTCTTCTCCTTTCGCGCGTTTTCAGCTGGCTCTCTCATTCGCGGTATCCGAGATTATGTGCTATGGATATACGCGAGTTACAACCCTCGTCCTGCTGCGACCAAGAAGCTTCCAACGTCTGCACGTCCATCCCCTTCTTCAACCATCCACGTTTTCTTTTTCGGCAACTGTCACCGGTTGTTGTATCTTCGCACCACTAGAAGGATTCTCACGGATCAACGTAGCGATCTTCTAACAGGCAGATTGGATTAACCGTGAATTATAACGGGGTGTAAAACGTCTTCGGATGTGACTAGGAGTGCGATCTGTTTCGTTTTTCGGACGAAGTTCGGAGAAGTGGAATTGGAAAGGAAGATCGGAACGTTCGTTGGATTATTTCCGACGAATGCTATAGTTTTGTTATTTTTGCTTCCATCGTATATTTAAATAAAATAAATTCTATGTAAACTTGCTGGACCAAACAGCAGGGAAATATTCTAATAACTAAAAGAATGGAAATACGTGAAACACGTTTGCAAGTATTATATCGAAGTTTCGATTAAAACAATTGACGTGTTCCAAAGCACGAGAACGATAGAACTTGGTCCAACTGATGTAATATTCCAAATTCACTCAATCGATCTCACCTTTACATATAATCTCGAACTTTTAATTTTTACTAAATTAAGGCGTCGAACGTATATTATTATCGATACATCACGAAGAAGAACGCATAAACGAAGGGCCACGCTAACGAACAGTTTTGTCACCAAGGGTTGTCAATAATAATCGCGAGCAACGATGACAACGAGCTCGACATCGAATAAATTCAGTGCAAGTGGCGTTAGAGGAACTACTTGCAAGGATTCGGGGCAAGGTTTCGCGGCCGGGTGAGGAGAATTTCCACATTTCTCCGTGTTACCTGACGAAAGAAAACGCTGACTGAGAGGGGAAAGAGAGAAAGAGTGCTCGAAGTCTCTGAGAGGTCTCACAAGTCTGGCGACTTCTACGGAGAAGCCAGGGGGTCGTGATGGGGCGGTCGGTCGGAGGTATTGATCTCAACTCTTGCTTTTCTCAACTTTTTATCCGGCAGAACCGACCGGTACTACCACACCATCGCCGGCCCCAACGACGAAGACGACGAGGACGACGAGTGCTAGAGTCGGCAAAGCCGCAACTTACTTCAATTCCTCATTCCCGTGCGAATTCTTGGCTTGAACTTATGACCGGCTCTCGGTCCCGTACCTCTCCGCGTCACCAAACCTCGATGCCTTTGGCCTTTCGAACAGTGGTTACTAAACGAGCCCTTCCGAGTTTACCGTTTTCCTCTATTTTTTTTTTTTTTTCTTCTACTTTCTCCCTTCGCGTTTGGAAAACTTGCAAGTTTTGTTTGCGATATCATTTTCCATCTCTCTTTTTTTATTCCAAGAATTTTGAGTCTGGTCGCGGTGCTGTTCGGGGAGAAAGTTCGCGGAAGTTATCTTACACTTGAGTTTTATTTATTTCCTCGATAGAAAGTTCATACTGCAATACTTTAGTTGTGATATACTTGAGAAAAAATTGTACGTGGTGCAAGCATAAGGATAATTCCTCTGTGTACTGTAAGGGTCTGCGAAGGATCAAACAGCAATAGACGTTGGAATATGTCAATATTCCGATCAATCCTTCGATTCTCCAAAACCTAATTTTCGAACCGACAGCCTATACTAAAATTCACGTGTATTTTTTCTTTTCAAATATGAAAAATAATCCCATTTTGTGAACACAGACCAATGTCCTCAAAATTGCGCAATCTCTCGGAAAATAGCGAGAGAAGAGTTAAAAGTATTTCCGTGTTGGAACATTACCGGAAAAGGTTGTCGCTGATATTCGACTTAATACGACATTCCATCGGTCGGACGAATTACAGGGCAACGAATCCGCCGCATGTAATAAAGCGTATCTGTCGTACATTATATGGCGGAGTAGGTAATCGAGGTATGTAGATACACGCTCCTCAGAATTAAAATTCAGTTTCGCGGAGTCTAGCCGGTAAGCAAGCCACGAAGCAAACTCTCATTTCCCATCCGGTGAAATATCGTGTATTTATTTGTCTGTGAAGCCCCCGGTTTCTCGTCTCGACCACCTTCCACCCCCAGACTCCGATGTGCCGCCTCTTTTGGGCACGGAAGCCCGCAGAAACCGGGCTCTGCCGAGGCAGCAACTCTCTACATTTCCACCGTTTTCGCGAAATTAATATATCCCTCATATACTTTGCATATTATTGCAATATTCCGTAGCTATTACTCGTCCGCCTTTTCCTATCCCCGCCGGCATCCCTTCAGTCCGCGAAAGGTGAGCCCGTGCATTCGAATACACATCGCGAACCGAAAGTAGATTTTACCCTCCCGCTTCATCTCCTCTCCCTCCCCCTCCTCATCTCCGTCCCTAGCCTCTGTCTGAATTTGCGCCATTTAACTCGTGTCGCTGGTCGGAATTTTCCGGTAAATAATTGGACACTGATGTCGATCGAAAATTTCCACGATGTAGATGTATGTGAACGATCAATTTTCTCGATGCTCTTTTCCTCTTTCTGTATCCTTTTCCTGACAGACGTTTAATCCATATAAAATATTCATTAAGTTTGGGTTGCGCGAAGGAAAATCGATTAATTACATTGAAATCAAGCGTGAAAGGATATTTTATTAGTTGAAATTGAATTTCATTTCCAGGACAGGCATACCAGTTTCAAGAAATAGGAGAATAAGTTGATTAGAAGGAAGAATTTTATTTTGTACCAAAACTTTGAGAATATTCGACGCCCGATTGTGCACGCTGGTTACTGAAAGAAAGATCGAAAGATCTGTGAGATAGACCCGAGTCAAATATAGGAAGATTTTATCAGAATCTTTGTTAATAGCGCTAAAACTAATTCTCAGCCAGTTCAATGACATCCGTAATTAGTCTAGAAGTAGCACCGTCTGACCTCCTACTATTTATAGAAGGTTCGCCCAATGAAGAGCTTCGATATCCTTAAAAATTATGAGCCGATCTAATTTCTGTACCGTGCTTTTTGGCACCATTATAGTACAGAAACTATTTGGCTGCTTACTGTAGGGTTGAAAGTTGGTAGAGATTGGGTAATCAATAATTTAAAAAGATAACATTTTTTTGTTTTTTCAACGTTAATCAGAATGCGTTTTCTGTTTCCATTGGAAACCTGAATTTCTGATACTCACATTGTTTGTTGTTCGATTTCTCATTTATCACTGAAACTAAAAAAATAGAAACGAGAGGCGAGTTCGGTTGAAGAGATAAATCTTTGCAAAGAATTATTGAAGTCGCGAAAAATTCACCCTGATACGATCGTCATAAATCTATGAAAAGCTATAAATTGGTCATTTCGACAATTGCAGTATTTTCAATGTTAAAGATATCGTCGCGAGTTTCACGTGAAATACTATAGCGTTGCAAATAGGACGATGAAAATAAGCACGATATAAACTCGATAGTTAAATACAATTAATCGAGCCCTTAGCGTGGCGCGTCTCTAAATACACTGTGAAATCGCCATCAGCTTGGCACGATCAAATCCGTCTTGCAACCGTGGCTTGCAAAAGTCGAAACCAACACACGCGGCATAGCAGCTTCGCGAAAATAGCAACTTAGTCTACACGGCTAATAAATGACTTCACTGCGTTGAAACAGTTAACGCGTTCGACTGGCTCATTCTTTCACACCCGTCGCTTTGTCATGATATATTCTGTACACTCGATCACTGTCCTTTAAAATATTGCTCGCCACACCAAAATTAGTTCAAATTATTCCGAACGTGTACGTTTGTTGAATTTGGAGTGGACACTATTGTTTCTTCTTCAAAATTTCTTCGCATCGATAGAATCACCAACTTTCGGTACCTCGTTACTTTCTCCGTTAACAAAATTGGAGTTGTAACACTATTGATTTTTATTGCATGTATATATTTAATATAGAAAAGTAATTCTCCAATTTTCAAGTTCCACCTTCATATTCATCAACGTTTAATAGTAAGCGTAATAGGTTTAAAAGTAGAAAGCAATGACGGTTGCTCAAAGAAACGAATAGATCACGGATCTCTGTATTTATGGGAATTTTCAAGATGCAAAAATACAAGTAATACACGTAATACGTTAATATTGAAATATGCAAAGAATACCACCCTTCGCGATATTTACTAATCGCAAGTACAACAATTTTCTACTAAAGTACCCTTTTCTTAATTATATCTCTAAAAATGCAAATTTCCATAAATGGCCAGAATCAAGAAATTAATAACAGAACGATCGATGATAACGTTGCCAGCTGGATCTACACATTAACCGAGATCGACTCCGGCTTAATTCAAGTCAGACCCAGTGCCACCCCCTCGGATCTCTCATTTGCATTCACTAAGTGATAAGTAAACTTGGGTAAACATATCCAGACGAACGATAAGCGGGAAATAAATCGCGAAAGTTTAAGTAGTTATAAATCTATACTCGTCGTGGAGCGAGAACTGGGTGGACCAAGGATCAGGGTGGAAAGGAGAGGATAACTAAGGGATGATGCAGAGGGAAAGGATAAGATAGACACAGTCGAAGAGGAAAGAAGAGACGAGCAGTGGCTCTTTCGTGGATGAAGGCAGGTTTGAAATAGAGAGGAGACGTCGGCAGGGGGTGGCAGAGGGCATAAAGTATAATTGCATCGGGTGGCGTCATCCGCTTTCGCACACCCCACGCTAATAGCACCTCCGCTACCGGCTGCTCGTATTTTAATGCCTAAATTATGTACGGCATTAGAGATAGACGGCCTCCATTGAGAAGACCTATTGATTGCGATCCCGCCTTTGTCGACAGCGAATTCGCAATCCCGATTGTCTACGCTTCTTAAATGGAAGATACTTTCGGCTACGACGATGCAGAATAAATACGACGAGTTTCCGCGGGGTTCTGATTCGCAACTTGGATCTGTCTTACACGACGTACAGTTTGATCGTTAACTTATTTTTCCAGACATCATTGGCGAGAAACGCTGGCCTGAGTTATCAGGGTTCATAATTTTATTGTTTCGTCTTCTGCAAAGTTTGACATGAAGTTACAGGATTCATTCACTATCGCTTCTTCCCATCCTTTGGAAACTAACTTTTCCATCTCGAAATTACGTCAGATCTCTGTGATTTAGAATTTTGTCGACGATCTTTGATTAACATTTCCTTCTCGAAATCTCGATAATCTTCTTCGACACGTTCTTACGTCGTTGTTGCTTGATTCTAGCTTACCAAAATTATAATAGACATACAGTTTAAACGAATTTGGTTTGGGATTTTCTGTCACGTATCGATCAGAAGAATATCGTGTAAATAAGTAGAACTTTCAAAAGTAATATCTCTAACATCCTGATATTTTTCTACCTTTTAATTCACCGAGTCGATCAGTGCGGCTTCTAAACAGCTCGTATAATTTCCATTGGCCCGAGTAATCGTTTCAAACGTGTAAAGTGTTTTTCGTAAATTAAAAAATGTAATATATCGGACAATAGAGCGGAGCTTAAAGGTTAAACCCGGGATCCAGGTCCGACCTGGCCAAGCATTTGTTTAATTAGCTAGCGTCCGTCACAGAAAGACGATCTCAGTCGTCCGGGAGCGATAATAGGCTCCCGCTTTCAAACGGATTTCGAGATTTATGCTAACACGCCGCATTTGTTCCTGCGCCGCAACTGCCAGGACACGGTTCGTTATGTTCCCGTACGCAGACCGCCATTCGCGGAATGGAAATCGTCAAAGAAATCCTTTACGCTTGCACGTGCGACCGGACGAACATCTCGTTTGATGTGAACGCACGAATGGATTTATTAATTGCACAATTTTATGCTTCTCCGTGATCCGAAAGGTTATAGACGGAAATAGCTTGTTCCGCTGTTCGTTTGCTTGCAATTTACACACCTCCTTAGGTGATTTTAAAGATGATTTCTGTCGTGCAACGAACATTTTACTAAGCGCGAGTACGTGAAAATACTTATGCAGTAGATTCTTTTATGCTGAGATTTGTATACTATTTATCAGGATTTATACTCATTCATCAGAGATATTTAGCAGAAGTGCATAAAATAAATACCTGTAATGTAAAAAAATATATAAGCTATTTAATGCGAAATACGTATTATAACATTTAGAGTAATCCTTGCCTGTTTTCTCGAAAGAAAATAACTCTGACTATCAAAATGTACACGCTCCGAAATACATCTAATCTTTTGTTCCAAACATATTCTCGTACAGCGTACGGGGGAATTTAATATACCGATGGCAACAGTTACGTGTAACATACTGAAATAAGCTTTTTTCCATCTAGGAGTGTTTTACGAAATTATTAGAAAAAATTGTCATCAAACACATTAACACCGTCGTACTCGCTCGACTGGCAATGGAAACATACTAATGATACAGCAAAACCAAGAATAACAAGAAGTACATGAGAATATCTAAATGAATAGAGCAACATACTTACACTGTATGTAATTCGATGTACAGATTACGATATTTCCATCAACAGTTAGTAATAGGAAGAGCGACAATGAATATCGGTATCCGTGGACGCGAAGAAAAATAAGCAGAGAGGTTGTTGTACAAAAGGTTATCCGAGGAGAAAGAAAACAATTTTTAAGAGTCTGGTTCTAAGAAGACCCCCGTAGTCGGGGATGTTTTAGGGATATTAGCGAGCAAAACAGAGGGAGAGGGCAGGGTCAGGACGAAAGCCCGGCACGGAGGGTGAAACGCGGCAGATTAATTTACGACGAAAGATAAGGAAGAGCGGTGGGGTCCTCTTCTTGTCCGACAGGATTCGATTGTGTCTCGGGCTGCGGCAATAAATGTATTTCAAACCGCTCGAGCCGTGGCCACCTCCGCTGCTTTCGCTGTAAAATATATCCATTGTTGTTGTTCCAATTAGTCATTCGAGTAGACGCGGGTCTCGTAAAGAATCGAATAATGTATGCTCCCGATATAAATGGTCGGACGTTTATTTTCGGTCGGCCGTCGAGGGGATATAAAACCGGCTCGAGATTCCTCGTGGAAAACGCAGGAAATAGAGTGGAAATCGAAGACGACTCTTTCACGCTCGAAACGTGATAAAATGCGAGATACCCATTACTGTGGCGAGCTATTTCTGCTGGAAATCATGGGAAATTCTCGTGGATGCGCTTCCGTTCGCGGCTCCTCCATGCTGCTACGTGTAACGGAAAACCAATAAGCAAATCGAGATACAACACACGAGATTGCGTCGATTTGTCAACTACAGATGCAATTTACGTGAGTTTTTAAAGATTTTTGTGCTGATTAACTAACAACAAGTACTGAAAGCGAGCTTGAACTTTTCGTTCTTCGCGATAGGTCATGTCTCTATTTTTTTCTTTCGTTCTTTTCTTTCAATTTCAAGCTGCCGTAGTTGCTTTACTTGTTCTTCGTAGTTCTTCCTTGTTTTCCATATCTCTAGTTCTTTTATCCTTACAGTTCATTATTAGCTGTATCGAGTTTTGGATAAAAGATAAAAAGCTTGTGATCGTTATATCAATATTTTCGCGGCAGTTTTTCTCAAATTGAAACTCACGTAAGAAAATCACAAGAATATTCTGACTATATATGTACGTAATTTAAAGTAAATGTCTTCTTCTTTAGGTTGATACTTGACGACAGGATTACATTTCGTAGATATAGTTTCAACCCACTAAATTCAGACTTCGGATAAATCACGTTTTATGTACACTAATTAAATACTTTTAATTCATTTTTAAGCACTTTCCCATCATTTTACATACAGCGTCACTCTGGTCACGTTACCGTTAAACCAAGTAACTCGTCGAAGACAAAGAAGCTCGCACGTAATCCCATCGACTACTATACGAAGAACAGTATAGGAGCAAGAATATCATTGCAAGAACAGGGATCATTGGCAACCGATGATCCGGCGTTTTCGATGGCCCGCGGTATCTTTAGATCGAGGCTACTCTTCCAAAGAGGTGAGATGGTTGGCGACCAGTACCCGGAAGGTGCGAACGTGCGAAGATAGGTGTGTGATCAGGTCCAATTTATCACCAAGTCGATGCGACGACGCCCACCGTGAACGAGGAATAGGCCGTGACCCGGCGTTGGTCGTCGAAAATAGGTAGCAACGCCTCGAATTGGTAAACGAGTGGTTAGAACCGTGTTGTAGGAATCACGATCTGTCGATCGACGATCCATTCGTGAACCTAAGGGCCGACGACGCTGCTCATCGGGATCGCGACGCGACCAAGACTCGTCCGAATTTCATGCAACGTGAAATTGAATTTTCCCTGCTCTTGGCGGTCGTAATCGGTTCAATTATTTCGCCAGCTAAATTCGTTTGACGATTTCGTTCAGTTGGCGGCGGTTACGAGCAACAACCGGATGAAACGAGAGAAATAAATTGTTTATTTACCCGCGTAAATAAGCGGTCTTTCGAGTGACTGTTTATTGGACACGTTATTGCCTCGGCCATTTATTCTTCACAACCTGTGATTTGATATAAATTTTCCAACTTACAGAGCGTATTTTTGGGCAGGGCTTCCTCTGTAGGATTCCACTCGAATCAACTGAAATGGAACCGTGTCTCTTTTCATTTTTTCCTTTGTACTTTCGGATAGTTGTTTGTGAGTGAACATTGAGACAGAAATTTCCCTATTTTTCTAACGATGATTATTTAGAAGTCTTCAAAGGTTCTATATGACGGCGTTTAACCCTTGACGATTGCAATCTGGAGAAAGAGAAGCGAGTCAGAAGTTAATTAGTCAGAGGAAGAGTCGTCTCTTCTGCAAATATTCGTACAATTGTACATATACGAAAAGTTCATCCGTGCCAATATTTTTATTTATCACTGTATACATGAATTCAGAAATTAATCATCATGCAAACAAAGCATCCCTGAACTTCGACCTCGGCCCTGTACACTCCGATCGATTCCTCTTCAAAATCTTACCTCCATCGACGTTGCAAGCTTCGCCTTAGAAACAAAATCACATCGAATGGCGACTATCGACCGTATTAAAGTTCCTTCCTGGAACAAGTGGCGTCACGAACAATTTTCGTGAGTCACGCGCGGCAACGAGAGGTCGAGACCGCGAGAGCCGATCGTCCGTTTAGCGGGAGCAGAATTTTCGCGGAACGACAAACATCGTTCGTTCCCTTGGCGACGATCGAGGAAGTTGTTCCTCAGATGAAGGCAACGGTTAGGGATCAATTAATATCCACGTCGCGGGCCGTGGTTCGCGGAACATCCAACGACGGTGCCGGCACGATGCGATGTAGCGTTATGAATTTGCTCCGGTGCGCCCCGCCGACGTCGTTCTCGATCCTAGGCGGATATTATTGGATCGAATGCATCACGTCAAACGATACGTGAAATAAGTTATAGGTTAGTGGCTGCATTGGCACCGCTCGTGACAGCCTATTCCTGGAATGCACGACCTCTATAGACGACGCAGACCGCGACTCGCGACCGAGCACGATTCACGAATTGAAATACTCCGACACGGGTTGAACTGCTCTATGACTTTTGACTTGGTTCGTTGTGACTCGAAAGAAACTGTCAACATAGATGGTTCCGACATTTGAAGATCTTTACGATAGCTTTCACGAGTTGTATACGTGGCTCTTTTGTTTGAGATTGAGATTGAGAGATTTTAAATAATTTTAAATTAGAGAGGGTAGGTTGAGAGATACTTTGCCTTTCTAATGCTGTCTTGTGGCTGTTCCATGTTTAGATCTGTATTATTCGATGTTAGTTTGCAACTTTCTCCATTCATTAAAATTTTCTTGTATTTTACTTTCTCCTGTAATTCTGTGTTTCAGCTTGTTGCCGTACCTTCCGTACCTTATTAATGTCTAAAGCTTTATTTAGCTCCGTTTTGAAATAAATTAGTTACATATAGTGCGTTTGTTAAACTACAGAACGAATACTCTGCAAGAAATATTTATTCTCAATTAGGAAATCCATCAATTTTTTACTGCAACGTACAATAAAAAAAAAGAGGTGAATTCTTGAAGTCGACCGTTTTATACGTTATTCATTTTGTTAGAAAGATCATGGAAGTTTCTACAACATTTTCTAATTTAAATATTTCAATCAATTAGAAATTCCTCTTACATCTTGACTACATGCTCATATCGCACGATTATAACGTACCAGACGAAATTTTCAAGCTCAGGAGATTCTTTAACTGTACGTATCACGAATTGTTCGACAACATGAATCGGCCACTTCATCGGCCGAAGGTCTCTCGTCCATTTTAAACGCGGCCGAACGTCCTCGACAGTCGTTTCGCGTGGTAAGTATTGTTCCATGCGCGCGGAATTAAGTTCGAAAACGAGCGTAGTGCATCAGTTACACGAGGGATTTTAATGTTTGCTCGTTCCAAATTGATGGGAGTAACATCTGCGTCGCGCTTTAAGTCAGCTAAGTCCTGCGCTGGCTACTCTTCTTCGGTTTGTTGTTTTAGCAGCCGGCTTCAGAGAGCGCGGCAAACATATCCGACAGAAGATGGAAGTAGTCCGGCGTTACGTTCGCATTGTCGCAGGAGAACTGTACAAACAGAGCCAACGAACAGCCTCACGACAAAAGAGATCCACGAAAGTGTCCCAATTTTTATCCGAGAAAGTGGACTTTGCTCTTGGTAAATTTTTACGATGCGAAATTCATATCTTTCGATTTCAACGATATTTACAATACTTTTCGTTTTTTAACCTTCGTTTCGGAATAGCTGGTAATTAATGTAATAACAGGTTGATTAACATGTTTACATTGACAGGGTATTTTTATCTTTGCTTATGGAGCAGTTATAGTATAGGGACGTGTTGCAATAATTAATCAAAAATATTGATGCAATTTTTTTATACTAAATAATTATTGACAGTTGAAAGCTGGAAGTGGAAAAATAAGAAATGTTCTCAATTGTCAATTATCAATGTACGGTTAGAGATAGGAAATCTTATCGGAATTCTTATCGAAAAGTTATTATAATAAAATTTCATAAAATTACGAAATATTAACCATTGGATGACCGATGTGATACCAAAAAATTTTTTTCTCCTTTGTTGTTGTAAAAAGTTGTGCTCATATTCATTACTCTGTTCACCATAATAATGACAAATCGTACTACATTTTTCTTTTTCTCAAACATCCCCAGGCAATGCGGTCTAATCAACACGATCGTTAAACATTTACTCGCCTTCTCAGAAACCAATGCACTCGGTTTCATATCCGAACTCCCACTGAACATCCCACCGAGTCGGAGCTAATAAAAAGCTCAACCAGTATCGTCGCAGCTTCTCGTCACACCTCACTAGTTCTCGAGTGAAGAGCTTAGCGCCTAGTTTCTCTGGCGACGAATGTGTTATTGTTGAGAGACACGCGGTTGCAAAAGACGAGCAAGTCGTTGTTGGAACAAAACGAGCTTCGAATACTACTTTTCCATAGAGCCAATAAAATTATCGATACAATTATCAAATTTTTTAGAAATGTTCAATAATTGTCAAAATATTTGGAAATATTAAATAATTTATAACAGCTCTTGTCTTATAGAAACTTGAGAGGAAGCTTAAAGTGATTGATCGATGAAGAATGTCGATATCGGTAACGCAGAATTCACGATAAAATAAACGAATCAATTTCCAAGTTTAGCCACTTCGCAGAACGGATTCCACGACTCTAACGACGCAAGTTTCATTGTTTCCGCGAAAATCGGCCTTGGGAAAAATATTCAAAGCACGAACAGCAGTCGATCATCCTCTGGCAGAACGGTTCAACCCCAACGGGATCTATTTATAACCGAAGCTGATGCACGCAACGCGGGGGTGGCTGCGGTGCCGGACTTAATGCATCCTCTCGTTGCATCGGCGTTTCGGCTATAATGGATACGGCGTTTTTCTCTTTGTGCCAGATACATATAATCCGCGGCCTCTGTCGAAGTTTCGTGGTAATGCCTTCGCGCCTTTGTCTCTGCCTCTTCATCGCTGTGTCGCAGAGAATTTTGGCACGACAAAGCCTAGCAGTGTCTCCATTTTGGTTCCGTAGCCGGGCTCTCAGTGAAGCCTCGACGCTCTCGTCGATCGGCCATTTCCCTTTTTCCCTCTTCTCCCCAACGATACGCCAGGATACGTGTTTTTAATGCTGATGATTCCGATATTGTGCTACGAGCTCGTTCTATACCTGGTATCTTTCAATTACGAAATACACTGGCCACGAAAATTATTTACACGTCATGTGTGCTTCAAGTATATCAAATTTCATATCATTTGGTAATACTTTCGTACGAAATTATATAAAACTGTGATACTACGAAGCTGAAGCCTACATATAGAACTTGATAAAAAGACGCTTCGTTGTATAGATACTCTTTGTAGCGACAATATGTATACACAGGTCGGTTAAAACGTAACTATTTGGCAAATGGTAAGTTCTGCGTACCGCCATTAGGGTCTTTCTGCAATAAGTCGAACTAATATCCTTAGTAAAATCTTACAAATTTGAAATTTCGAATTATAAATATTAAATAAGGGTCATGCACAACAGTTGCTGGTTATGAACGTTTTATAATTTGTAAGATTTAATTCGTTCGATCGACAAATGTCTATGAAGAAAGTAGGAATTGTAGTTGGTAACAAAACGTTACTTCGTACCTTCCGAGGAGCGATGAATGCACGCGACGCGATTCACATTTCGTTAATAACTTCGATATCAGATTTAGCAATATCTCCGTCATTTTCCGGCAAAGGACAATTTTAGCGCGACGCGACGCAGCAACGTTTCGGCAAAGGGGATACCGCGCCGTTTGACGAAGTCGTTTGTCAAGCGAAACTGGTCAAACTTCCTGCGAAAAATTTTTTTCACCTCCTTTTGTCACCGCGCTCCTCCTCCAGCCTGTGTTACCAGCCAGTGTCTATTTCTGACAGAGGTCCCCCGGGGCAAATTTGATTCTGCAATTATCGTTTTTCCAGATAGGACCGTCGGCGGCGAGCGTTTGACAGAGTTATGGTTATCACTTTCGTCGCATCATTGTCACGCGACGTTAAACTCAGGCCCGAGCAACAAAAAAGCGACGATTTTCACATTAACCCGCCATGTTTTCCTGAAAATCAGCCGGGATTATTGCCAAGGCAATCGGTAATTTATTTTCCGGCCGATTTACCGGCGACGTGCCGGTCACCGAATTAAGTGCATAGCAATTCCGCGCAATAACAACCTCCCTCGTCTCGTCAAAACTTTCGAAATGGATCTTGTTACCTTTATAGAATCAAATTCAGGACGACCCTACGTAAAATACGAAATAAAATAGTTGATCGTGTGAAAGATATAAACGTGATTGATCGATAGACTGTGGATGTCTATGAAAAGCTTAAAGCTGCGGTGATGTATAAAACACGTGCAATAGGTACGCTACAAAAATTGATGAAATATCCAAATTATAGTAGCGATTAGTGGGTGAAACACAAGCATCGACATAAATACAGAGAGGATGTAATGATTAACACTAACATTACAGAATTTGTTGAATTAAATCCATTAAAGCGAAGGATACCGATTCTCTGCTTTTACAATTATTGATAAAATGTAGGTGCTTTGTCAAAAATAACGTTGACTTTCACTGAAATAGAAACATGTTTACATATATATATACCTATTTATTTTCATAGAAATATTTTTATAAGCGCACGTTGTCGCTTTACTGTTGCAATGCGCTAATTACAACCCTTTAAATACTAAAATGAAAGTAACTGGAAAAATATCCAATAACTGTACAGTCGCGATTAATCCTAGTCGCACTAGTCCTACTCCAACCCGCGAATGAAAGAAAGATCACTATGCATAGGAACGATCAGCAACCCTCCACTGAACTACAAGTCGAATTCTTTGCACCGCGCAGTCGACGACCAGCCAATCTGTTTGTCCGATTGATCACGTTTGATTTGCCGTGAAATTCTGACAGGCAGCCAATAACGTCGCCATTCAATCTCCACGGAAACCCACCCCCTGATCGATAACCGATTGAAAACGGTGCGGGGCGGTTCGTGGGCGTCGGAGCCGATAGAACCGCCCCTGGTGTGTGCGGTTCGATGCGACGCACGTTGGAAAGTGCAACGTGCAACGGACCGCGTTGCTTTATTCGCGACACTAAGTGTGTCGTCATATCTTAACTGCCCCCGTGGCCCCGCCGCACCAACAGGGACACGCTTATTTATCGTCGACGCTGGCGTCAACGAACAACGAAGACGACTACCAGCATCGGAGGAGGAAGGCGATCGCGTGCACCGAATATTTTTAGGTGTCGTGTCTACAACGCTTTCTGGCTATTAGCGAGACGGAAGGGGTGAGTTTCCTTGGGTTGTCGAATGGAGAAAGTATCGGTTTGGGGTTGGTTTCTCGGATATGTCAAACGGAGTCAAAAGCATCCATTGAAATTGAAAATTGAGAAATCTGCGGTCCTAGCACGAGGCATTAGAATATTGCAAGATTTTTGGAATTGGGGAAAATGATCGCATGTAGGACGACGGTGAGGACATAGAGAAAGTATGGATTTAGGAAATTGAGAAAAATGTGAGCTGAAGGTATTGGTAAGAGAGGGAGAGGATTATCGCAATGAGAGAAATTAAAAGTTACAGAGTTTAAAATAAAAGATATTTTGGAATATTCTTGTTGAAATGAGCGAAATAAGATTCACGAAACGGACGCTATTCTGCTCCAGTATAGAATCTTTCTAATCTCAAGAATCAACCTCGGAATGAAAAGTGGGACGTTAAGGAGTTGTTGGAAAATAAATAAATCGAGGAATCTAAATAAATATAGATCTTAAAGACGAACTTGGTACAAAATAATTAATCATCGGTCAATAATTATTCTACATCTGCAACGTTTATATCTAGAAATGTCAAATACAACTTCCTCAATTTTTCCTCGTCGGATTAAACAGAAAATCGATCGATACAAAGAGAGATAGAAAATGACCTACATTAATCCCTATGCAATATCAGGTCAACAACCTTACGTGATAGTAAATATATATATAATAATAATATAATACGTCATGAAACAACTAAAATTCACCAAAGCTGGCAGATATATTTTAAGCAGACGTTTTTTATTGCATGTGTCTGCCGTGCCATTAACAGGTCATAGTCGCAGTGGAATTTCATGAGTAGCAGTTGCGCCAGAGAAAACCAGCTAAACACGCGCGCGACAACCTATGAAGGTTTGATCTACTCGGACGTTTACGAGCATCGTGAAACCGGCCGGGCAATTACTTCACAGGTTCTCCAGTGGCAAATTCGAATGTGACGATTTCGGTGTTATGAAAACCGCTCTATGTCCAGACCAGTTTGATAAAACGACCATGCTTCCCAGTGGCTGTTTCGCCCGCGACTATCGATCTTCGTTTTTGGAGACGTACAAGTTTATTTTACATTGGTTCCGACTGGTATTTTCGGTTCTCCTCTTTTTTTTTTTTGCCCTACTATTCATCCGCCATTTTTATTAGCTATTTCAGCGTCGATGGGTTAACTCCAATTTCGTCGTTTTCAAGGGATAATTTCCCCTCGAAACAGCTTCGAGCTGCAAACACACTCGTTCCATTGTGTACGACGATATATAACGCTACGTTATCTCTACACGCACGAGATATTACATAATAGTATTATATTAGGTATTATACGATGTAACATAAAGAACACGGTTTGCAATTTTAATTAACAGTTAACATTTTATTCATAACGCCGTATGAAGCCGCGACGTAACAGTATACGTTAGCAGTTACGTACAGGTAGTTAGAACGTGTGCCGCGGCACGTAAAAAAATGCACATCGTCGGCCACTTTTTGACATAAAATTTAACATTTCGAATAACGTTCCTTTAGTAGGGAAAAATCGGAAAAGCCGACTCGTAAATGTCGTACGAGCAGTGTTATTTCATTGCAGTCGCTGCGTATTTAGCGCGAGCACCGCGAGTTCTGGGTCATTTGTTTCGTCGCGTTAACAGACTTCGCTCTTAAGAAGTAGCTTCTATTCGAGTAACGTAAATAGCAGCTACAAACAAACTAGTAACAAATAACAAAAATAATAGGTTTCTATAAATAATTTTAACTTTTGTTTTATTCTATCTGGCTACATTGCGATACTTTATTAGTTAGCTTCATTTTCGACAAATAAAAGAAAATCAGAGCGAGAGACTCTAGTCTCTTAAAAGTCTAACTAAAAGTACCTATTAAACTGTCTTGAATATTTTACTTTATCTATCATATTACAAATATGTTCTTACATAAATATGAAAGAGCTGGTTGTAGGTTATTTGTCTATTAGTAAAAGAGTTAAGAAACACTATTATACGTTTAAAAGAAGATTTCAATCTATTAGAGTCTGCGTTCACGAGGTTCTTCATTTAAATTCAACTATTTAACGCACACCAAGTGATACCACAAAATAACCGAAATCTTCCCGGAAACCGAAAACACTGCATCGTGAAGCTTTATGCTAAGAGGCAATGATCAATTAGCAGCACCCTTTGGTCGTGGGTTCGCGAGACAAAATACGGGACCCGAAAAAAGATCATAATTTCCCTTCATTGGAACGATAAATATAAACAGCCGGTCTGGCAGGGCTTGCATTATTCCCCGCTTAAGCGCGCTTTAAATCAGCCCGGTTGTCTCCGTAACTCTCGGAAACGCGGCCGAGCCGTCACCTTCGTCTCGAAGATCGCCGCTGAGAGATCAGCGGCCATGAATCTCTTCGACGAATCGAGGACGTCACGCGGAGGAGCCCGCGAACCGTGCACGCGGAAAAAATAGCGAGCTGAATACTTGCCAAAAGTGCTACCGGCGATGCGCCTACTGCGGGCGGAATGCATTCCTCTTCTTCGTGGACAAGCGTTTCAACGAGCTGCTCAGTTGACTTAACCCTCGAATTTTTATGTTCCGTTGTCGTTGCTGTTTCGTGAGTCGTTGTGGAATATTATTATTATTATCATTTATTTATGTACGAGTAATATCTTTTGGTATGAAAAGAATAATCAAATGAAGAAATAATTACGATTGGTAATAATAAAGAGCCATAAATGGTGCGACAGTATCAAAGAATCATGTAATTATTCATTTTTAACATTTCTCTTAAATATAGCAAGCGATTCGCAGAAGAAGTGTAATCTATGGACGAGTTAATTAGCATGTTTGCACACGCGATTAATGCAACTACTGGAGGCAATTGGTTTTGCATAGGGATGTGTGGAAAATTGCGAAAATTCTGAAACATCTGAACGAAGCAGTAAGCTTAACAGAATGAAGAATTTCTTGCAGAATATTGAGAAGTAGAAAAATTAATTTTGGGCTGGGTAAATATTTCTGGTGTTGCAGGTTATTATATATTTTTAACCCTTTGGAGATATGCGATAACATTTTGCAAGGTACAATATGTTCTTTTGTAGTATTACGTACTTATCTAGTATTTATTACTTTTATATGTTATATTATATTTATATACATCATAAACGCAATACCTTCTCGAATATTCGTTATTTTGAACAAAATTTGAGGAGACAGTCCATACTTTTGCTTCTTATTCACCGCGCAATTCATTTCTGTTCTTATTGCGCGAAATATTGATCGAATCGGCCCTTTCTTCTTCAAAGTTAAAATCATTCATAATTCAATACTTTCTATCGATCTAACTTGTGAGCCAATACAAAGATTCCATGAATTATTTGAATAATGATATCGATGTAACAGTCTTTCTTTTTGTTAAACATCCACAGCTGTTGCATCTTCGCGTTCAAAAAAGAATATTATATCGCCGTAATAATTAATTTTTAAAATCTTGGTTGCAGCGAATATTTCAATAGCCGACTAGAAGTACACGTAAAAGGAATACAAAAGCAGGAATTTATATAGCGAGCCCCAGTACGGAATCAAAGGGTGGGAATTAATTGGTCGACATATTCCGACATCGACCGACCGCGAAGAAGCGGACGAAGTAGCGAAAAACCACGGTGACTAGGCTGCTATTCTGAGCAACCGGGCAGAGACCGTTTCTCGGCTTCTTTTTCCCCAGTTTCCGTCTCCCGATTCGTTCCTGCTCGCGAAAAGACGGATCGGTTCTCTAAATAAAATGACTCGGTTATTCATCGGCGCATTTGTACGCGTCAAGGTCGGCCTCGCTTTTCTTTTCGTGCTTCTTTGTGCTCGCAGGGTTAATTGGTCAGAATTATTCGGACGGTCGAAAGCCGCACCCCGTGCCGACGTTTATTCCCGCTGGAGAAAGTGAGACGTTTACGCCCGGCGAAACTGTGGCACGACTTCCTGTAAAATGGTAGAAAGTCTGCTGGGAAATTCGTAGCTTGCTGGTAATAAACTATATGGTATCTTTGTTGCGATAAGAATTTCGCGCGGTTCGCTTGTATATTTGCTTGCAGTACTTGGGATGGCAAAAAGAACGAAAAGTTTAAAACGTGCAAGGTAAATGGAAATATATAGGAAATATCGAAATCAAGAAAAATATTTTATCGTGGTTGTGATTAAAAGTTTTAGAAGACGAGGCTATTAACAGCATTTTGGCAGATTTAGAGTTTATGTGGAACTAGGTGCAAAACAGATTTGACGCATCATTGAAATGGTTTTACATGCCAACAGTGATTCACGCGCTTTATATCAATCGCTTGATGTCTTTGAAGATCTGTAATATCGTTGTAAAATATTATTTACCGTTTATTGCGTGCAGTGTGCCATTTCACCAAACTTTGCGTAACATTAACAGTAAACTTATTAAAACAAAAGCTTGCAAGTCACTTGCGAAATTTGTATCGCAACATTAAATACATAAATTATTTGTAACGTTAGATAATTCTTAAAAAATTTAATAATTTTCTACTGACTTTTTAAGATTTCTTGCTTTCTCGTACGTGTCTTACATTTCTGCTTGTCTTGTGTTTATTGCCCTATGAATTGACATAAGTATCAACTTATTCATTATATTTCCTTCAATTTATAATCGTCCAATAAATATCTCTGGTCCTGTTTCTGCAAGACATTCTGCGTATGTGTATATCAAATCTAAGCAGATTCACGAGAAGTGTATCACGGTCGCACAGTTCGATCGTTGGACGCGTAACGTGTCGACGAGGAGCTGTGTCACAGAGGGCCGGAAGTCTCGAGATATTTGCGATTCCTGTGTCGCGTTCCGGGCTGCCGTACCGATCGGCCACCTGTCCACAGGAAATGCGGCGTTAACGGAGCCGTAATTGCTCGGGTGGACCGCGGCCTTCCAAACAAACGAGCTTAATTGACTCGGAAATAAACCCGGGGGTTGAGAAGTCAGGTCGCGGCCACGCGTGTCCGCTCGCATACCGAAGATTTTGACTTATGCCAAAGCGAACTCGTCTTTGTGTCGGAAACACCGATCTCGTTTAATGCGTCCCTCTCCGCCACTGCCAACTTCGCCGCACTAACCGGGCTTATTTTCATGGCGTGCCATCGTCTTAATATAGACTTGCGAGTGCTATCAGATTCGGCCTGAGACACATTCACCGCTCTTTCGCTGTTCGCGCGTTCGATGGAACCAACCGAATGTCTGAGAAAGGGAAAACTTTTTGCGAGCGAAATGAATTATAGGTGTTTGAAAGTGATATGTTTTGTAGTATATCTCGATCGATATTTGGCTTTGTGGAGTGAAATGATAGATATAGTAAGGGTGGCATGAATGGTAGGGTTGTATGCAAAACAAGCAGAATGAGATTCTTTCTGACGAAGCTTCTTTTTTAAGGAAATCGGATTTGAAACGCAATTTAGCTTAATGTCCTGGTCATGATAATATTCGCGTATATCATATCGTATGGTAGCATAAGTGGCTCGGTTATAGTACTTCCAAATCTTGGTAAATTAATTTTTTCGAAATTTTAATAAAATTTTATTTTCTCCCTACGTGTGAAAAAGAAGAATCTTGTTCAAGTGTGGAAAATAATTGCCGAAAATGTTCTAAGAATCAGTGCGGTCTCGTTTTACAAAAAGATAAAAGATGATAATCGCTGTAGACACACTGCTTGCTCTTAATACAATGTTATAGCAAGCGTGTGATAAGGAAACAAAATAACATTTAAGTACGATATAAATACGAATTTGTTTTACATAATTCCTAAAGTATGTATTAAATGGCATTTTTTAATTCGAATAGCTATCGATAGTAGGAATGTTTAATTTTATTTTAAATTCGTTAAATCTAGAATCAATTCATAGATGTAATTCTGTAAATATTGCTAGAAATTCGTAACAAAGCTGCAATTTACCCTGGTCTCCAATATTCATATGCGGAGCGTAAGTTCCTCGAACAATTTAGCAGTTCACACGCCCCCAAGGTTTCTTTGAGGAGGCGAAAAGAGTTCGGGCGGCGTGTCCGTCCCGGTTTGCCTGTCCCCCCGTTAATGAAGCTCGTTCGAAGCGCGACAGACGCGAGACAGGAGGAAGGAATCCGCGACAATTTTGACGAGGGCTGAAGCTTCAAAATGACTGATCGTCTCGCGGGCAGCGTGTGAGTTCCCCGGACACACCCACCTTGTCTTCGTTCGCGGCACCGTTGCACGCGAATACACACTAAATATACGTCCCGTAAATATAGACGATGTATTTACAACAGGAACACGGCCTGCGATATGCCGATATTAAGCGTTCGCGCTGGAAAAATCGCCGGTTCTGGCCACCAACGTCGAGCTGCCTAATTTTCCAATGCCACTGTAACACGTGAACGTGTCTAAATCGCGTTGCTCTTTCAAAGACTCGTTAGAACGTGTAACAACCACGAGAATTACGGTGATTCGCCTAACAGTTCCCTGAAAATGATATATCAAGGTTGGTCTCTAATTTCTTGGGAAATTATTGGAATTTAGTACTATTTGTTAGAATTGGTTATTTTTACGTTCTATTGATACTTGGTTTTTATAACAAAACCAACTTAATTTAATTCGTAACTATTAGATACTGTAATAAACATTTTCAAGTTGTTCGTGATATTTATAGCGATTTTATATTATAGAAAAAACTAGAAACCATACTATTTGTAATACAGTTAATTTATGAATAGGCAGTTCCCTATTTACACGCTTTACGCAAGTTCCTGTAAATTAGATGCTTTCTTATTTAAATTTCATATTTTTTCTCAAGTTTCACTGACTAAACGTATTGAAATTTAAAATTAGGTAAGAGATGATTAACTAATTAATAAAAATGTACAATAGTTATTTGATAATTGCAGTTTGGTAATTTATTTCTGTGGATGACTAATAGATTTGGATGAAGAAAGAATCGATAATAATATGATCGAAAAATTAAGTTCTACGTAAAAGGACGAATAGAATTACCGAATGAATCGGCACGATGATTCACGATAGCATTAATTTATTTCCACATTGGCAATTTCCACGAATCGGCTTTTGATCTGCGAATATGGTTCGGCAGCACGCGTACGTAGAAGGTAAAAGACCTCTGAAGGTTCGCGTCGTTTGAGTTTTGCTCGTAAATGTCATTTCAACTAGTCTCGAGTAGCTTATAATATGAATTAAAGACTCGCCGTGTGATACCCATCAGTTTCGTGTCTCTGCTCCGATTGAACGAAGATTGAGAAGCTCTTCTGGTGCCATTAAACGGCCAGTACACTTTGGAAAATTTATTATCGACCCAGTGGATTTTTTTTGTGAAACGACGACGATCCCTTGTCTCACTTGTTTTCAATAATTTTCTTTTAATTTAAGCTGAAAGCAATGGTAACATGAAATAGAAAATAATTTCGGACTTGCAAAATTTATTTGACTCTAAATCAAATCTTCGCGAGAAAGAACAGATTGCTCAAAAGAAAATAAGCTTTCTAAAAAGTCGATTCGATTATAGAACTTCGTATTAATCTTAAAATGAGAAAATGGTGAATTAAATTATGAAAACGAGGGACAGATGTGGGTTAAATGAGTTTCTATTTGCAAGATTCTATTATTATTTTATTATACGCTTATACATCGAAAATTTTCACCATTAATGATATCCGTCTTTATAACACATTCTCTGTTAACTGATCCACTTTCAGCAGAAGTGAACTTCTGGGTATTCTTCTTTGATTACCGGACCAATTTCACTTTCGAGATACCAGGAATCATAATTTCCCCTGTCTAGACAGTAATCCTGGTTCGTTTTAAGACTCTGACGAAAAGCCAGGAAGAGGAAAGCTAAAAAATCTTCTATTTAAAGGATCTTACATCGTTAGATTTATCATTTCCTGGACAATGTTACACGACACTATATAATACGAAGACGATAAACGAAAGAACGAGTCACATTTTCAATCTCTTGTAGAAATGTATTTTCAGAATTTAGTATGTCGTTATTCAATTCTACATATATATTGGTACTATACCTTATCTATTTTAATACTAGAACTACCACACCAGTCAAATTGACTGGTTTTACAATTTTATTTTAAAATTCCTACTTCATGTTATATTTTTCTCCACAATGATGTAATGACTTTCGCAACGATAACTAAAAGAATTTTATTTTGCTTTTTATGTATTCAAACTCAAAATAATTTTGTATCAAGGCTACTTATACGAACAGCAGTCAAAATGGCTGCTACTTGTCAAAGTGTAAAAGGGTCCTGCAATCTGTTTATCGATTCGCAATTAACCAGTTTCCTCGTTTTGTACAACTTCCCACACGTTTTTAAAATTTTTACTATCAGGAAAATATCAGGATATCAGGAAAATTCCGGATCGATCGCTAGATCGCTAGATGCTAACACTAGATATACTATACCAATCAAAATGACTGGTTCCACAATTTTATAAATGTGTCAACCCTCGTTTGGGGATAATGGTCCCAGATGGATTAATAATACCAAAAATGTACTACATAACGTGAAATTCCTTCTGCAAGAAAATAATAAATCAATAAATAGAAAAATATTCTATTGTTACGTATTTTTTCCATTCATTTTGGCTGGTTTTGATAGAAATAACTTCGTGTTAACTATCGGTAGATTTAGCGTTAATTATAGAATTGAATATGTGTCTGTCACTTTCTTGAACGTCCAGAGATATTAACAAAAATGAACCTGTGATCTTCGTACGTAAAAAGTACACCGCAAAATTAACAAAGGCATGCAAAAGTTACGACCACGACTTTATATTTTTGTAAGTGGTTCGTTTGAAGATTCTGATTGAAGAATCTCACCGAAGGATTTTATAATTTCTTACGTGAATATTGCGCGTTATTAATACGTTGAAGAGTACATTGTGAAATAATACAGCAACGAGGATAATTACACGTAGCACCTAATACCTTTTCAAGCAGGTGGCGGGGGATTCGCTGACAAATCCAAAGTTACAAAGTAAGAGTATAAATGCAGCCGGGGCCAATAACTCAGTGGCCCCGAGGTCGCGTCTTAAAACTCGCGGTTGCCTTATTTCGGACGATCGCTGTAAAGTGGCATAACTGCTTGACCGCATAAATAACGCGCAAAGCCGCGGTGAAATGTGGCGGCGATTACTCGCGTCCATCGCCGGCATAGATCCCGCAATTTTTCCCCGGCTCTTTATCCCCGAAATTAGGGGCCGCGAGCCGCGCGACCTGTCGCGGGATTTAGGTTCGTTTGTGCGCCGATTCCAACCGATAACTCCTCGCCAAGCGGAGAAAAACGAGCCGTGTCATTATACCGGCTGAAGAAAAAGTCAGATTTCGGGAGAACGAAAATAAACGTCTCGCTGTCCGATCGAACGTGTCTCGCCAATTTTTTCGTATATGCGAGTCGCGAAGTGAAATGGAAAATATTGGGGCAAGTGCGGCGGAGATATTGGCGCGTTGACGACTCTGCTTTCCTTTGGCGAACGCTTTAAATAAAATACGCTACTCGAGACGAGAACACTGGTCGATTAGAGAATCCATTTCTATTACCGTCACAAGCAAATGAATCTCAGGTGAAACTGATTAACTGTACATTTTACTATTTTTTTAATTTCATCACTAGACTGCGGAATTTTATGCGCTTATGGGAAATTTAAAGGTGTAAAAATCCACAGAATTCACATAATAGTCAAAGATGTGTAAAATATCCAAAATACGGTACTCGTTATAATATTTATTCCACTTTTTTGATCGTATTTATAAAGATATGAAGTTTCATAAATATCCGCCATCTGTTTATTACACAAGCTTACATTTAGTATTTAATTCTTGAGAAAAAAATGACTTACTTCCGTAGGTTCATTAGTCGCGAGGGGATGACATAGATAATGGTGGATCCTAAGGCAAAGTTACAAGACTGTGCGATATAACTTGTCTGTACTTTTCAATTTACGAAATTGATCAATGTGTCTTCCGAATGACTTAAATAGAAATTCTTGCGGTATGTTCACTGTGTGCAAAGTTCTAGAAACGTCTGACTGTGACCGCTTTTTGTACTTAATCAATATCTCGAGTACCTGTAAAGACAACCATCTTGACTTCCTGCCACAATACACAATGTCTGTTCGATATTCTATACTGTGGCTGTCAAATGCTCGTAAACCTATGTTCGGTAGTTACTTTACAGTGGATGCGTGTTCTAAGAGGCTGTTCCGCGTAATGAAACATCTCAACATTTTATTACATATACAGCGACAGACGAAAGAAAGTTCATAACATAAAAAGTAGAAAAAGACACCGTAATTTCACAAAAAGAATTTACATTTAATAAGAGCGATGAATAGATGTACCTAACATATACCACAGAATTTCACAGATTTTAAACTTTCTCTTATCCGCTACTGTGTATGACCGTTTTGACGTGTTCGGAACACACATCTGCTTGAACCATAGCCTAACGATACTCATAACGAATCCGCGCTGAAGATAGATTCAGAAGAACAATAGAAACTTTCCGGGAAATCTACCGCGTTTGAACCGAGTTCAGTGACGAACGTCACCGGGCGACGTCACATATTGCTCAGAGTCTGGTGTCTAAAACGAAGGCGTGTAGCTAGCGGGCGCGCCGGTGTCAGCAATTGAAAATTTGTCAGCGGCACAATTCGCGTTAAACCGCGAAGCAGCTCGTTGCAGGGGCGACGAAAGAGAGAGGAGGCCAGAGACAGAGCAAAGAGCGGTTCGCCACGCTAGCAGCGCCACTAAATTAGCTTAATGCGATGCATTTGATTAGATCGCTGCCGGAGCTCGTAGGAGGAAATACCGAAGGGTGGAGGGAGAGGGAGAGGGGGAGGAGAGGAGAGAGTTAGGGCGTGAAAGAGGGACAGAGACAGAGAAACAGAGAAAGAGAGAGAACGAGGGACGGTTTGCTCTTTTAGTCTGCGCGGGGTGGCCAGCATCGTTTCATGGAATTGATTAGATTCAGTTATTAATATTCCTCTATCCCTCACTTCATTTCCGGCCCCGATTAACTCGGCGCTAACAGCGTGACGACGAGCAGAGACCACGCTACCTACCAACGAGAACCTCTTTTGCAACCTCCTCGCCCCTCTACGGGGACGCAGCTTCTTTTTCCGACGCTACACCCACGCGTTCACCTTCTCTTGGGTCAGGACGGCGTTCGTTGACTTCCGATTGTAACACGATTAGTCATTTTTGCATCTTAGACATTCGTCGAACGCTGATTCGTAGAAAGTAAACGCGTTTGGTATTTGGCGAATTTGGTGGCTTTATGTAATTTCGATGATTACCAGTCCTTAGATACTCCAATTTTACGGAAGTATGATTAGAAGGTAAATTTTGAAAAAGAGGATTTATTGGTTCTGTGTAATTTTTGGGCCTTATAAGTTTGTGGAAATGTAATTAGAAAATTCTTGGAGCCTTCCAGGTTCTATGTTACTTTCGGCGATTAGTAATTTCGTGCATCTTATTGCTTTACGGAAGTCTAAATTTGATACTTGGACACTTTTTGATTTTATATAAATATGGAGTCGGAAATGAATATTATCATGCACATAGATGGACAGTTTGAATGTTGGGAGTTATTTTACTCGTTGTTGGTATCCTATTGCGAATTTCCTTTAATGCGAGATTTTTTCGCTTTCGCAATCTTCGTTCGGTAATTCTCGTAAATAACCCGAAAATCTTAGACCAACTTTCCTTTTCAAAATCAAATCATTGAATTTTAATTGGACACATAATTTTATCGTAGCAAATAAATGCGTTTCATATTTTACAATACGTATATTGCTCATCTGTTTGGTACGCTACAGATGAAAATAATTGTAACGAACTGATTCCCGTTATTTCGTCCGATTTCGCAAAATCTTATGCACGTTTTGGAAACAGGAAATAATTAATTATTAACAGAAGATCGCCTGATAATTGGTGTTTACCAAGTTTCTCAATATATTAGACGTTATAGCGTTTGAATTGATGTTAATGTCTTCATTTAATACAGCCACCGAAGCTTTCTCCTTAAAGGAAGCTCGTAAAACGCGTTTCATGATCGTTCACCATCAATCACGGCACAAATAGGCTGAACTATTGTTAAAAATTTAATGAGCGAGTCCATAGAATCTCAAGAAGCGAGGCGTACTATGATCGCAAGACACGTGGAAATTAGTAGAAATTCAACCAAAATTATTAGAAATCCAAACTTAGTCTTCTTCGTGGTTTTTCTATATATTGATCTTCCTAAAAATTATACACTTTCCTTTGAATTCACATACGACTTATCAAAGGTCTATGCGTTGCTTTTAAAAGTATTAGGGTTAAAAAATAACACAGGATCGAATACGATTAATTTGTAATTTCTTAGGGAAATTTTCTGATTTTCAACGGTGTATTCTTAGGAATTTGAATGATTTTCCGTATAAAATATAAGCGGAAGCTCTTTTTCTTGCTCTACATTATCTGCACGTCATTTCATTCTAATCTCTTTGGCACGAGTTTCGTGCTTTTCTCGTGAATAGTTTTAGCGTGAAATGCTGAAAACGCGAGCACAGAGAGCTCTTCATGGTACGTAATGAAAGGATCAACGTTGAAAGCCACGATTCTATGCGTTTTACAAGCGATCGTTCGATTTCCAGGCAACCGATACCGCCCGTCAAAGCAATCACCGGCAAGAAATCGCTCGAAAAGCTGGTGCTGGCTGTACGAGGAAAATGAAGAGACGCGGCCAAAGCAAACAGCACGCTGACTCTCGGCGAACCGCCGCGGTTGACGTTGTAATACGGTAAACGTTTTATTGGAACGGGATACAGCGGTAGTGCGTCAAAGCGACGATGTACTTAACCGATTGTGTTTGTTTGAATTTTGCGGCCGAACGCTGCTCAGGAATTGAGTGGTAATTTGAAGTAGCGGAGGGAAAACGACGTAAGTACAGCTGCTGGCGACGATGAAAGGGAGAATGTGTTTAGACGCGAGCGAGGTGACGTGGCTCCTTGAAAATGGAGTCTCCGCTTTCTCGATCGGTCAGCAAATTTTCCAAACGTTTTCACGAATTTGCAAATCTCTCTCTTCTTACGATATGTATTACCTCGATTAATATAAAGTGTCGTTTCTTTGAACTTTGAATTGCACAGTATAATAGTATCTATTAAGTTTTGTCCCACTATTAATGATCGACTTATTAAGGAAGAGGAAATTTGCTATAAATCACGTATATTCAATGTTTAAAATATATTTGTTGTAAGAAATTATTAGATCTCTAGAATTTAATTTCACTATTTTACAGTTTCTGCATCTGTGTCATTGTGCGATATTGCGGTTTTTCTTGAGCTTTCAAATTTTTCATCGTTCGATCTTTTATCAATTAATTTCTTCCTTCTGCACGTTTGCTATTTTAGCTTCGCACAGCCGCTACTTTTTAATCATTCTTTGTACACGTAATTGATTTCGCAGTTCTTTTTTGTTTCTCGACATTTTTGTACGTTACGATTTCTTTATTCAGTAAATGGCATTGAAATTTTACATATCTGTGTTTTTCATAATTAATTAATCATGATCGTCTTTTATACGTAGCTCTAGAAACTCAAGTTTGACGTATGCGCGCGAACGTTTCATCGCTTTTATCGCTGTTTTTTATTATCAGTTAAAAGAGCCAGCTTATTCGATTACTCCACTTGACTATTCCACCTTGTCTTATTACGCTGTTACTTGGAACTGCTAGATCTATCTGCGCTTTACTTCGGGATTACTCGGCTGAAAACTAGAATAGTTCTATCACGGATAATATCCATTAACAGTTACGTTACGAGCCGCGAAGCATCGTTCTACGACGCTCTCGCTACAATTAATTATCAACAACATGCACGCCTCTAAATCTCGACGATTCCGCCACCAATTCCTGGCTGCTTCTCTTAACTCTTTCTATAACACGACTGCTCGTAATGTCTCGCGAATAAACTGTACGTTCTGTGGATACTGTACATGTTCAGTATTGTAACGCAGGTCGACAGACGTCATGAATAAATGCCAACATTTAATCCTATGTATCGTACGTTCGAAAATTTCCTATTAAGATCGAGGATCTTTCTAATTTTTCATCTCTCAAAGTTTCTCGTGGTTTTTATCTCAACGAGTCGCGTAGATTTATAGTTGCTAATTATCGGATTAATTCTCGTACCGAGAAATTTCGAAATTTATAAGTTGTCGGATCATTAATTTCCAGCTATTTTGATATCGTTTATTTTGAAATTTCCCAACTTTCGCATTCTGTTATTTATTGAATTTGCAAGTGAATGTTACGCGTGTGCGCCTGTTGTATGTTACTCGCTTATTTCTGTTATTTCGTGAAGTTTTATCGCGATAACTGTGAAGGTAAATTGATACGTATATGACAATGATATCAGACATTTAAAAAAAAAGTTAACTGAGATTTAAAAGTTTACTCATTTTCGTCATGAGTATCGTGCAGAAATATTCTAATGCCGGAGAAGTCTTCATCGATTGATAACTCTTCTCTTATATAACAAAATTATTATTTCGAAATTTTTCTCTCTTAGTTTTAATTTCCTACAGTTTCGACTTATGTAATATTGTCCGAAAAGTGTCTTCCTTTCGCAAACGTATTTTTTATAACAGTGCACCTTCATACAAACGTGAAACCAAGTCCGTGAAATGTCGCGGTGTTTATCTCAACAGAAAAAAATGGATCATACGTAATTCGACAAAATAATAAAAAACAAAAAACGTTGTACGTCTGTTATTTGCTCATAAAACGAAAGAAACTTTTCGCACAACCCAATACGAGGATTCTACCAATTCCTATACCTGTGTTCTATCTATGTCATACTGCCACAATTTCCAAACAATGCAGTACAGAAGGATCACTATAAGTTTCGTCCCAAACTCGTTTCCGTGACAAACGTTAGAAACGATACAACGAAACGACGTTTCTCCATCGAGGCATCGGTTACGCTCCGTTTGTACGCGAAGAATCGCGCAACAACCCCCTTCTCGTGTATGGCGGAAGCAGTGTAACCGCACTTTCCCGTGCGTCGCAAGATCAGCCTCATTGCGTATGATCTTCTCGAGGCCAGCGCTAAACAGTGCACGTCGACGTTTGCTCGCCGCGTTGAAAATCGTTTCCTCGCGAGCCCGGAAAACCATGGACGGCGATGGGCTGGCAGAAAAGACAGAATAAAGAAAGCAGAAGAAAAAAAAGAAGGGATAAAAAGGAGAAAAGAGGAGGAACGGGTGAAGATCGCGGCCGATCCATTCAAAGAGAACGCGCGGCTTTCCGAGGCAAAAGGCTGAGCTCGCCGAAGCAACAACGTCGGTAGCAGCGAACGAAGAAACAGATCTCGCGGTGGAGACGAACAAAAAGGCAAACGCGGCGTACAGTGAGCCGCGTGTATCGCACATGCTTCTCTTTCCTTCCGTTCTCTTCTGCCTCTCGTTCTTCTCTTCGTCGGCGTCGCCCGAGAGCCCTAAGAACGACCGCCGAACGATTCAATCTACTGCCGATTGTAAAAATAAACGGGACCCGCGTTTTTTCCCTGCACTTCGATCTCAGAAGAGGGCTGGCTTCTTTCTATTTCCGGCCGCCGCGCCGCGGAAAGCCGATTTCCAGAAACGCGCCAGTACGTTGCACCGTCTTTTCACTCTCTTCTCTTTTTCTCTCGCGGGCCAGCGCGTCTGGCGAGGGAGTCGACAGGTGCATTGATCTGTGCGAAACGCGCCATATTGGACACAGAGTTTGCGAATTCCGACTGTTAAACCTTCTGACTTCCACTGCTTCAATTACAACGCAATTATGGAAACTTTTGCTGTTCTAGGAGTTTTATAAAATGGAGTATTTGTAATAAATAGTTTTATGTGTCGTAGAATTTTCACACAAAGGTGTACGCTTAAGTTTTGCAATAGGAAAATTACGCAAGCGCGACGACATTGCCAAGCCGTGACATATTCTTGCAGAATGATTTTTGTTATTAAATAGCGACTATTGTTATTCTTGTCTGACAATGTCGATAATACCTGTAAGCATTCAGTGTATTTGCTTGAATTGTTCTCTTACATTTTCCAGCCTTGGCGGATAACATAAATGAACCTATACTAAGCTTCGTTTGGAAACTTTCGAATAATTGTAGCGTTATAATTGGCAAACGATTACTTTTCCTTCAATTTTCCTGAGAATCCATTTTCTATTCACCATTTACGTCAAAGAGACGTAAGAAGTGGCTGACGAAAGACTAGTAAAAACTTCGAACGATATCTGCTTTACGTAATATAGCTATCTAAGAAATTAAGTACAAATTACAAATTCATTAGTAAGCAGTTATTTAATGAAACGGTGAGTCACGTGATGTTAGCTAGTAACAAGAACGCCACGATGACGATGATTCAGAGAATGATGTAAAAGAAAAATACTAAAAACGCTCGCTATAAGTAATCGAAAGCGATAAATCATTCCCTATAAATATACACATACGCAACTTTTTTCCCTCATCCCTTCATCCAAAATTCGAGAAATTAAAACAGATTCGGTGTTCCTTGTTTCACGGAAGAAAAAAAGACGAAGAAAAGGATAAACGCCGGGGGCTGATTTTAGAAGCGGCGATTAATCGCGGCTCGAAGCAAGGAAACATCAGACAAGATTCGCCTGGCCGTTTCTGCCTGGCTCGTCGCTCTCGGTACGAACAAATCTCGGTGCACGATACAAATTTGCGATACGGCGATGTACGAACCGAAATCACTCGACGCGGAACGAAGAGCGAAGCAGAAAAGCGGAGCACGCAGGCTCGCGAGCAACGTTGCATAATCGTGGCCACAAATTATCCGTGTTTTTGCACGCGAACTATATACATATTATGTGTGTATAGATATACTGGGTGTCGTATAGCTAGTACAGGTTCCTCTTATAGGAAAAAATAAGTCGACAGGATGGAATACAATCTTTTTATACGAGTCTGTGTATTTTTTAAAAAATTCACTTTGAATGTTTGCCTGATAAATTAATTACGTGATAATTTAATGGAATTGACTGAAGACTGTAAGTATTTATGTTTGTGTATTGGATATTAGACAACATAGAATGAGATAGAACATTATTGAAAATATTTTTCATTCATAAAATAACATTTATCACTCGCGAGTGTTCAGAGATTATGTTTTATCGGCTGTTAGGTGTCCATTAACCATACGCTAGAGATAAATATAAATAGAGATATCGATCTACAGCAAGACCAATTAATGTGAGACATAGTGCAATAATTAAGTGCAGAATAGATTTTCAAGATTTATTTTTAATATAGCTGAAATAAATTGAAATAAATTTTAAATTAAAAAATAAATTCTCTCAAAAAAACCAAGCTCTTTGTAAAAACATTTTCTTTCATATTTTCAATTTAGTTTTGATACCACCAATTATAGAGCACCCTGTATGCACATATGCAATACAAACAAGATTGCTTGCTTACGCGCGATTTTGTTGGAATGAAGAAAAAAATCAAGATAGAAAATAGAGTAAGAGGACTCGTGTAATTATTAACAAATAAATTGTGCTAAACATGCAAGATCCACGGATCCTTGATTCACGTAAACGAACCAGAGGCTAAGAGACGCCTTACAAACCTTCCCCTTCGCGCCCATTAAGAACAATTGCTGATTAATTTTAATGCGGCGCACTATCGTTACGTGATATTAATTCGTGTGTGCTGTTTTTCGATTTGGTTTGCTCGTAATTAATTGCAAACAGATAAGTGTAATTGCTCTCTGTATTTTATAAAAGAATACCGACGTTTTAATGGTCGCCGTCGACGGAAAACTTAATTCCTTCCTGGTTAGGAATAACGATAAATTTGTGATCCTCCAAGGAAGTTAACATCACGGAATTGAACGGAACGTAAGGTACCGTGAACGCACGGATTGAACTGTTTCTACATATTCTTGTTTCTCCGAACTCGTCCCACGTTTCTCTTTTTCTTTTTCATTTCCTCCCACTGTATTCTTTAAATTGCTCTACGAATACTTCTTGAAATTTCCAATTTCCTCCTTAATATTTACCGGTATAGTTGCACACTGATAATAAAGCATTAATTGAGGTTCAAAAAAATTCATAATTCAATCTTTTACCACCAATTATGTATTGTATAATACTTCACACATGACGAGTTCAGGAAGCAAATTTTGAGAACGGAAAATTTCCTCTTATCGTAAACCAGAAATTAGTCTTCAAGTGTATCGATAAGCATCGCCTTAGCACATTGTCAATACATAATTGCATGTAACGATACGTACAAATAAGCCGCCATAAATAATTTAAACTGGAAATGAAAAGTGTAAAATATACCGAACTAAGGATTTCGAAATCTGTCTATCGGAACGATAAAAGAAAATAATGAAAGTTGATTTTTCTTTCATGGCCTGCACAATTAATGCTTTAAACAATTGCGCAAAGCATATTTGCTACTGATTTCTACAGAAATACTTGTATTTATACTATCTCCGCGTCTCTTCTTCCACTATACGACGATTGCAAACAGAGATGATATGAAAATCGCGTCACAATAGTCATCGAAAGGATTCAAGAGCATAACTTGCACAATATAGTAAACGGTGCGAAACTGGCGAAACTGATCTTTAAAATTTCGTTTGCATGGCCAAAATTAGAAAGTTGGCCGGTGGGGAGGATCGGGAAGCTCGGTCGTTCCTCGATGAGTCGCGCGAAAGCGTCGCGCGAGAGCGAAGAAAGGGGAACGTCCGATCGTTCGGTGAACGATAAACCGATCGTACCGCGGCAGGCCGTGGACCTACAGAGATACATTCGGCTGCTCGTTTAACGTGCTCATAAAAATTCTTTCGTTCGGCCACCGTGGCGAGGAAGACCGGGAGCGAACGGATTTCGAGGCTCCTAAAGCCAGGCCGGCCAAGTAAATATACCCGCGACCCTCAACGTGGCCCTAGGCCACAAATTAAACTATAAATACACGGTGAACCAACCGAACGAACCAAACCAAGTTCAGGAAGCCACGATCCAAACGATCGAGAGCGATCGCCTCGATTTTTCGTGGTCGATCGCCAGGATGTCTCGAAGCGTGAACGTTTGCTTGGATATTTACGTGGTGGATAGGCATTGCAACACTTTGGATCGTTTTACATATGGAAATCCGAGAATCATAGTGGTGAAAAGTTAAGGTTTTGAAAATTTGAATTTAATCACGTACCTCAACCGTTAAAAGTATCATTCCTCTAGTTTCGTAATTAATTCACAGCATAATTAATTTAGTGCGCTGCGGCTCAAACTTCGAATCACTTCGAATATGCTTGCATATTCAACCCTTCGATTTCCATAGACACCTATAGTACGGAAACTTCGAAATGGATGAATAAATTAGTTACCAATGTTTAGCAAAACTCTCAAGGAATTCTTTACTACGTCGATGTCAAAGTTGTGTGAATTTTCTATAACATTGAAATGAGAATTTTAAGAAATTGTTGTTTCTTTTAATAATCGTGGTTAACTTTTTGGTAGAATATTTAATAGGAATTAATTTTATTTGACAAAATTATTAACACTCTGTAGAGAAAATCTTACTTAGCCCATGAAAGACTCAGTATGCGGATTTCGACGATAACAAAGAAGGGTTAACTTTGGTTTTAATATAATTACCACATAATGTAATATAAAATGTAAGTAAAGTAATGCAACAAGATACAAAATTGAGATGCGAGTGACAAGTTCGTTTCCCGGTTAACAACTGAAGAGGTTGCGTGTTGAAATTAAAAATAACTTTCTGGTCTAGTAATTGTTACATTTTTATCATTCGAGTTTATTCTGTCTCATTCCTGTTTCTCCTTCTTGGAATTTAAGATTGGTTTTGATAGATGTATATAAATGGTCTCATTGAAGAAACCTAATGTTTCTTTTCGCATAGTATCGCAATGATTGTTGTTGATTACTTGCTAATGTGTTTATTACTACATACGCAGAGTGCAAACCGGGGAATAAATTTAGATAAATGAAAAAGAAACGTCGGATAAATACTAATATGTTGCTACACTTTCCAAGGTGTTGCACGTGTTGTATGAATTATTTAACGTCTATGGCGCGCATGAAACGTACAGAACGAGGTTAAAGTTATTCAAAGAAAGCCAGATACTTTTCAACGAATGTAAAAATTGTCTTTAATTCGTTGCAAATTAATTACTAGCTTGATCCTTTCAGTACAAGATATATGTTTGCATAGAGACCATCTTTTATTCCGATGTACTGATACAACATCGTAAAAATCATTAACTATAGGATCGACATGAACGATAAGAGCGACAGTGCAACTTGAAAAGTGATGATTCATAGTATGAAAAGAACTAACTAATCAACCAAATAATTAAAAGAACAAAAACCAAAGTCTAACGAATACAGAAAAATAAAAGCTTTACAGATACTAACATCATCGAAATATTGGTTCCTCCGAAAAGTTTCTTTCGTTTCATGAACAACAATTTCTATTTTATATTATTTTATTGAATTATGTATAATCAATTTCGTTATATTTCTATTATTATGTTCGTGCATAATTCAATAAACTAATATAAAACAAAAGACATTGTGCGTCTATTATTTCCTTATAAAACGAAAGAAACTTTTCGGACAACCTGATACTATAAAACATCAGTGTCGTATACAAGAATTCGGTGAACTTAAAAATATCAGAGAAAGTGTCCAAGATAAAAGTTGAAAAGTAGCATCGCCAATACTTTGTCCCCACGGAGAGAAGTTATCGAACCTTGTCTTTTAAATGCAAAACGCGAACTTCGATATTCGCGACGTTCAAACTAATTTCCTCTTTTTACGAATCCATCGCGTTTCGGAATTCGCTTGAGCAGGGCTGCAATATGCAAAGACAAAGGGACAAAAGAAAAAGGAAGACGAAGATGGAAGCGCGAGTTCGCGTATCCGCATCAATCTGGCGCGCGTAAAGCGCATCGTTGTGCGGTTCTGCGCGTCTGGTTTCGCGCGCGTAGAAACGAGACAAAGTAAAAAGTCGGTAATCCGATTTTCGCGACAGGTCGATCTCACGCGTGGTTTGCCGAACGGCACCCGTGCTCGCCTCGAAACGGCGTAAATCAGAGGTTTATGGTCACGGCAGAGAAGTCAAAGGAGGCTTTGCCCGTCGCTTCGACCGTCACACATTTTACCGAAATCGTCGCGGCGCGCGGTGCCGCGCGATATATGCCGTTCACGCGGTCCGCGTCAATCGTTCACCGGGAAATTACACGCGCTGAATCATCCGCCGTGTATACTATCTTCCTCCGTACAGTCATCTACGTTGGCTCACGAAGGTATTTGACCACATTAATATTGGTAGCTTTTATGTTCATATCGTATGTGTTATACACACGAAACATTTAGAAATTTCATTACCAATTTCAGGAAACACGACTGCCATGATTATATTGGTCAGAATTGATAACAAGCTGAAAATGTATATAGAAATTACAAGATGTTTCTTGAAAAAGTAGATCGAGTGAAAAATTTGTATACGGCGTGAACAGCTATATTTTACATACAGTAAATGTTCAAGATATGATTCATGAACATATGATAAGTTCAAATACTTCTGATCTCTGTAAAGTATATACTTGTACTAAATGTCTTGCAATTTCTATATCTATATATTTTCATTTCGATTTCAAGTTTTAGTATAACCATAATAGTGGAATCTCGTAACAGTGTTAATGGAATTTCGAAATGTTTCGTATAACACACATAGTATATATACATGAAAGGTGTCTAAAAGTATTTTTCAAAGTTTTTAAGCAGAACTTTAAAGGCTCGTTTTCTACGATTAACAGAGTACGAAGTTGAAACTTTTCGACCTGTAGATTCGAAGCTTTAACACTGCAACTGCCACACCAGTCAAATTGATTGGTCATACAATTTTACTTTAAAATTCCTACTTCATGTTATATTCTTTTCCCACAATAATGTAATGACTTTCGCAACTATTTTAATTTATTTTTATGTATTCAAGCTAAAAATAATTTTGTATTAAGGCTACTTATACCAATATCAGCCACAATGACTGGTACTTGTCAAAGTGTAAAAGGGTCCTGCAATCTGTTTATTCCCCAATTAACCCCAATTAAACAATTTCCACACGTTTTTACAATTTTTATTGCGTATCATTTAATATGACGATATCGGTTATCAGGAAAATTCCGGATCGATCGCTAGATCGCTAGATGCTAACACTAACAATACCACACCAGTCAAAACGACTGGTTCTACAATTTTATAAATGTGTCGTTTAGAGATCATGGAGATCATGAATTAATAATATCAAAAATGTACCACATAACATGGAATTCCTTCTGTAAGAAAATAACAAATCAATAAATATAAAAATATTCTATTATTACGTATTTTTTAAAGACCGGTCATTTTCACTGGTTTCGGTAGAAATAACTTCGTATTAACTATCGGTAATTCTAGTATTAAGGTTCAGCCGTGGAAATCACGAAGAATCAGAAAAACAAGTAAGAAGATAAGAATGTATGAATTGGTAGAACGAGAGGAATTTCTGATATGAAATCGGAATCGCGCGTGTGACTTGGGAAATATAAATGGCGGACGCGTGTGTCGGCATGCATTGCCGTTTTCTCTGGCCGATCCGAGTCGAAATGCCGGGTAACATAGCGAAATTCTCAGCGAATAAAGCACGGCCCTGGCGGAATTTCGAATTCGCGCCCGCAATACGATCAATCTCCGACTGCTCGTTATCCGTCGAGTTCTCCACGCTGGTCGAGTTACTTGACTTTAAGTGCCTTCCCCTTGCACCATAGCTAGCCGTATAGATGCCAGAAGCGTTTTCTACGACGGCCAGCTCCTCTTTGTTGATATCGATAAAATGACAACCGTCCTGCGGTTATATTCGGTGTGCCGTGAAACTTCCTTTTTCTCTTTTGTCGAATAATTTCACCGGTTTATCGCGAAGCGTCAACGATCGTTTGGTCTAGCAACGATTCACTTGCATAGTTATTTTCATACACGTTCATTTGTTTCTTTTTCCATCACAGATATTGTGGATTTGCTGGATGTTGCGTATTTTTTGATTTTGCAGAAGTAACTTCGCTGTCTTTAACCATTTTACGCTCAAATTGTTCTCCTATGTATAGCGAGAATGCTTAAACTGTTTTATGATAACACGTAGCTGATATATCTTTTTCAAGATAAATAAGATAAAATATTCGGTTAAATAGAAAACAGTCTGTGCACGTATACATATATCATGGTTATATAGGTGTGTGTGAAAAAAAGACGAGGGCTATATTGTATTAGGTTGTCCGAAAAGTTCCTTTCGTTTTATAAGGAAGTAGTAGATGCACAACATATTTTATTTTATATTATTTTATTGAATTATGTTTGATCAATTTTATTCTATTACTACAAAATGGATCATGCATAAATCCATAAAATGATATAAAGTAAAAAATGTTGTGCATCTATTATTTCACTTATGAAACGAAAGAAACATTTGGGACAACCTAATATAAATAAATTTATGAAGCAAACCTTTTGATAGTAGAAGATCCGCTATAATGGTGTATTGGAACCGCTTATCGATCGATATCGATGTAAAAATTCTGAAGAAACAGAGGTTTAGCAGTTTCAGAAGGTAACTTCAATAATTCTAAACAAAACATCATGATGATATTATGCTTTTTTTACATTCATACATCATGTTTAACAATTACGTACTCTTTTATAACAAACAATAGCTGCTGGAGATTTGCTTTCTGCTTAACAAGCACGTCAATTATATATTCATTTACTTCGCAGCTTAACAAAATGATATCTAAATTAATTTTGCCAGGTATATTCGAGTGCAGTATGTATTTTCACATTATCACGCTGCAATTCTATCGATCTGTGAGGAAGCGAAAAATTTATTTAGACATTTAATTAGACGAAAAAAATTATTTAGATGTCGAAGGGCAGAGCCGAATCAAAGAGATGATCGAAGTTGCACGCGGTTCGCGGCGATCGTCGCGGTTTAACCGCGTGGCAGAATTTAGAATCCGTGACCGCCGATTAATCTCTGGGCGCTCGTTATCCGTCAGGTTCTCCACGCTGGTCGCGCCTGGAGTTTAAGTGCTCCGCTCGGTGGATGGTCTACGATGGTTCCCGGAAGTGTTTTCCACGCTATTGCGACGGACGATATGAATCGACCGCTGCTGGCACGGAACGGGGATGAACCAGAAGTGCGCGCACCCTTTTTCCAACTTCGTATTTCGCGGAAAACGCGCGCAAAAAATTTATCGCGCGATCTTTGACCGTTTTATCATAGAGATTGCTGGCTGGGAATCCGAATCGACGCTCTGATGCTCGAAAATGGAGGACCGGTGAATTAAAAGATACTCGAGAGACGCTAAAATTTGACCGACGAACCGTCCGTAGATTGAAAAATTAAGGTAAGAGCGGACGAGAAAAGTTGAGCGAGGAAATGGTAGGGAAAGTGGTAAATAAATTTAATAGGGAGAGATGTATTGAAGAATTAGTTGCTTGAGAATGTATAGAAGAAGTGAAAAGTAATAGGATAAGGTATATAGAGAATGATATCAAATTAAGAGGGAAAAATATAAATATTTAGAAAATTAAAATTTGGATAAATAGGATATTCGATGTTTAAGAAATTAAAATTGCGGAATTTAAAGGGCGAAAAATTGGAAGGTTTGAGAATACGTATTGTGGCAGATATATTTATAAAATTAGGAATTATATAATTATAATACTCAATATATGTAAACAATCGACAATAATTAAATTGAAGGAAATTGAAATGTTCGAAAGAAATCTTAATCAAAGTGCAAAGACAGAAGTATGCAATCGACGATTCTAAAAATGACTAACTAATAAAAAGTCTAATTGAAATAATTTGAATCTAAGGTGCTTTGACATCGCAATCTTTGTAATGATTTTGTATCACTTCATGTTTCAAGAAAAAGGACACGCGATTCAACTAGATGTTTGCTGGATAAGGTTCAGAATGCGTAGTACGTTTCTTTGGGGGTTGGGCGGACAAAGTCGGAGGACTAACTACTTGCTAAGTCCTCGAGGTTCTCTTGAAGAGAACGGGGAGAAATTGCGATCTCGTTGATTGCTGTAGTTCGACTATGGCTGGCATATCGAGGGTTGTAGTTGCCCCAGGGACAATAATTAGACCGACGAAAAATCTGGTGACAATCGAGGAACCAAAAGTTCCATAAGTTCCAATGTCCTTAACCTTTACTATTAATTAGTAGATACGCGTTTGATACTTTCTTCTTTAGAAGGAACGTACTTTTGATCTTTATTGATAAATTGTAATATCTTTACATTTTATACATTCTTTATCGTTCCTCAAAAAATATGTATTCCCTTGTTTTCAAAGTTTTGTGATGTAAATTACAGTTGAAATATATATATAAAAATAAACGAGTTCTATATTCTTCCGATAGCTTTTGTTCTAATTAATAAAATAATACTAAACTTCCATTATTGTTCAGTCGGTGCAATTAAAATTTCAATATTTTATTCCGCCATCTATTCAAGCTGCTAACTATAAACGCAATCGAATTTCTAATAAAACGGACGACGAACAATTCGGTTCTTCCGTTGCAGACGTTCAAGAGGGGATGAAAATGGGACTGCAGAACGTGTAAAAATAAGACAATCGAGTGAACCGGAGAATAATGCATTTACAGGGGAATTGTAACAAATTCGTCGTAGACGAAATTAACGAATAACTAATTAAATCGGAAGGAAGGATTCTCCGGGCTCGAGGTAGGTTAATGATTAATTAAAGCGAGACAGGGGCGCGACAATTATTTTGAGCGAATCGCGATCGATTCAAAGCGTGATGCGAAAACACGTGGCGGCCGTTTCGTTCCAACGATTGTCACGCACGTCACATGCTGTGGGCTAGCCGCAATAAGGTCGATATAATTGATGATTAACACTGCCAAGTTCTAAATCCGCTGCTGCCATTAGTTTTAACGAGCAGCCGTTTCTAACTATCGAAATCCGTCATCTGTCCCGGCCAATTTGCGCGCTTATCAAACGTTCCGCTCGTTCGATTTCCTCTGCCGTTCAACGACCAGCTTTTCGCTTCTAATTCCGCCCCAATGTTGCGGCGATCGGCCGCTGGTCTTCGTAAAATTCCCAAAAAGGAAGAAGAAAAACACAAGTAAAAGGTACACGATTTTTGTTGATATTTTTATTTTACTGTTATTTTATAACAAAAGGGGAATATTTTGGTACAAAATAGCTGAAATGCAAGTACTCATGAAAGTATCTGAACACTTCTGAACACGTTTCATGAATATGTTATGTGTGTCATACGAAGCATTTTGAGATTTCATTAGCACTTTTCTGAGGCTCCACTATCGCGATTAACATTGATAAAGTTCGCAACTATCACAAACGTATTCGAATAGTGGATTATCCATTACATTAATAAACCTAAGTATTCAGTAAAATCATATTCGCGACATTTATGATATGGTGGGATGACTGTTTATACTGTATAATAATTTTTCATTACATATACGTTTGCAACACATATCATTTATAGGCATTCAAATCGGTTTCAAATTTTACTAATATAATCGTGACAATCTTATCTTATTATCGATTATCTTGTTAACGAAATTTCAAAATATTTCAGATAATATCCACCATATGGACATTAAAGTTTTCTATGCTAAGCTTTCAAGTTATTTCGCGACTTCTCAAATACTTTCGTGATTGTTAAGAGAAATAATATTTTAATTTCTTCAATATTTTAGTATTACGACAAGCAGTATTTTTTACGTCGTGAAAAATGTGGATAAATAAGCGTGCAGTCATAAAACCAAATAAAACGACAATCTTGATAACGTATGTCAAATTAAGCAACAACTTATCAAATTATAAAACTATGTTGGGAAAAATGTGAAATATCACTTATCGTGTTCTTTCTCTGTAATTTTCAAAGTATTTCCACCAAACGAAACTTCAGCGATCGATCTCTTTAATTCGCATGATTGCTTTCGCAATCGGCCAGTTGCAACTTGTAACTAAGTTGTTTTGGAGATCCAGGGATCAGAGCCAACTGAGATTATCGAAAACTGTAGTACGATTAAATAGAGAACTGTCCGCAAATAAATAACATAAATAATCCGTCGAACGTACCGACATATAATGTTCGTGGGATGCACTGGCAACTTGGCACGATTAATAGCGCGAATGTTCCTCGAACGCGTGACCAGATGCTTCAGGAATTTCGGGCAATCATCATTGTTAATACGTATTACGTGTGAGTTAATATTATTTCGCGTGACGTTCTGTTTGCAATATTCGATCTTGACAGTGGATCTACTTTGTCTTGTATTTGCTAGACTTCCGGTTCCACCAAAGTTCTTAAATTTTTATATCCAAATTTTGCAAATTCAAACAAGAAATCACCCGAAACTTAATAAGTTTTTTAATGATAAGGAGGCACGATTAGATAAAAAAAAAATGATTTGACAGACGCAAGAGATTTAAGTTTTGCGAATTTAGCAATTTTTCTTATAATTCGTAGCAAATTTGGAACGTATCTTTCTTTAACGATCACTTCCTTGAATTTGAAGCAAATAATGCAAATTCAATTTCTCATAATATCAAAGATTTACACAGTGAAATGGAGTCGCATATGAATAAGACAGATCCTCCATACTTTGGACGAATGAGCAACGCGATGATTTTCTATCTATTGGGTTGGCAAGTAAGTGATTGCGGATTTTGTCAATACCACCTAATGACAAAGTTCGCAATCATTTAGTTGCCAACCCAATAGATCGAAGGAGAATAAGATCAGGTGACTGACATTTACGACGTTCGAAAACGGTAGCAATTAATGACTGTTCGTCGCACGTAATACGCTTCTGGATTCGCCAGCAGTCGTCTCCTCGTAGCACTCGGCTACAAACGCAACTTCATCTTCTTCATTGCGATATTTAATTTCTCAGGGACGTGTTTCCATTACAAAATATTTCTGTGTTTGTCTGCGAACTTCCCTAAGAGTTTATGAGGAAACTCTGCCGTTAGCCGGCTACGAAAACCTCTTGTTGTTTGCCCGCCGGTTGCCACGCCGCGCCGCCCTCTTCCGCGTCCCGTTGCCTCAGCCTCCGCTCGTTCGCCCTTTCCATCGTCCTCCCTTCGCCCGTGGAAGCTCGCACACCGCGTAAAACTCGGTTCCTCGAGCACGGCCACAGTCGAGACTCCGCGAGTCCCGAAGAGCCTGCGGACGAGACCGCCTAACTTGCATAATACATTTTAATTTATAGCGATATTAATTAACAACTCCGTCTGTTCGCTCGTCCGCACGTACATGCTCCAATGGGGCTGATGTGTCTTGGATTCCGCTGTTTGGCAACCAAAAGGAAAAATTCCTCGTCAAACAGACTTGGGAGATCGTTGGGCATCGGCTGAAAATCAGAAAGATACAAAACGATATTTTTAGAGGGAAAGGATATAAAGTTGGCGTAGAGTATGGTGGAAATAGTTATAGGTGGTGAAATAATTTATTTTGATGTTTAAAACTGTTACGAGATGGTATTATGATTATGTCTGACAGATCGAGGATTTTTATAGACTTTTATATTTTTATGGACATAACTATAGAAACTTTATTTCATGTACTAAATATTATAATCGACGCTCTATTTTAAATATTTTTTATATCTTTGCATATTACATGCGTTGCGTGTATTTTCGCACCTCGAAATTTCTCCGGAAGTCATAAAAATTCCTAGTTTAACAACAAAATTGGCCCGTGAATAAATAGATTAGACTGTGATCGAGAAAGACGAAGATCGAACAGAGGAATAAGTAGATTTATCGAGAGGAATATTTTTTTTTTTATTTGAATGTATTTTACAATCAATTGTCATTGAGAATTATAAGTAAATTATCCTAGCGTGGTACTATGTCGTGTTTAATAAGAGAGAGGAATATGACACGAGATAATCCCAAAACGAAACCCTTTGATTACTCAGATTGGTATCTGTAGTTGCTCGATGATAACGCTTATCGTGTCTGTCATAAGCAACAATTTTCGCGCTCGTGCTTTTATCCTATACAAGTTACCAATAGTGAAAAAATCGAAGAATGGGAAACTAAGAAGGAGAGTCGGTTATAAAGCGTTCATGTACCAAGTCTAAGACTGTAATAAGTAACGAAACAAAAGGGAAATTGCCTGGTGAAATTTTCCAATGTGAGCTGAACAAATACGGAAGCCCAGTAAAATTGAAAGAATAGAGCTAGGAAATGCCAGGTTCTGGTCGGACGTGTTGTACGCTTGGCGAATTTTTGGTACTTCAAGCGATAGAGGCCGCAAAACGGTCGAGCTTTCACACTTGTCTCATCGTCACGTTGACTGTTGGCATCGCACCGTTGCGATCTGCGCAGGAAGCGACTGAGAATCTCGAAGGTTGGCCCACGTCCAATAAACATCTTTGGTATAATCTAACGACATTTCGACCCTCCACACCTACTCATTCGCTGTGATATATAGCAATATCGATCGAGCAAGCCCCTACGAAGATTTACTGGCAAACCGATTGAAACGAGCGAAATTTAGCTGAAACGTTAGCACATGCACATGATAACTGAATTGCAGTTTAACTGATCGTAACTTATAGTTGGGAATTTTGAGGGTAGCAGTACATATTGTAAAAGATCGAATTTCATAAAACCATGATTTGGTGAAAAAAATGTATATCCGAGACTGAACAAGACTTTGTTTCTAGTTAAATAATCACAGTGTTTGCTGGACAATCTTACATATCGTCAGTCAACGATATCCAACAACTACAAATCGACCACGTTCCCGGATACTCGCGAACATTTGTTTTCCTTGTTCAACGTACAGCGGGATTAACGGATATATTAAGCAGGATGTAGCTAAAGAAGCAGACAAATTTGAAAGTTAAGTAGGGACGTGTAATAAGATTGATATCGAAGTTGGCAAACCGTGTGCTGGCTAGATCATTTCGTCAGTTAGACCAGGTGCGAGTTATTTGCTAGAAAATCATGCATTTATTTCGCTGGAAATCACTCCTAGACATCCTGATCGTTATTTATATAATATTTTCTCAAATTTCTGTAATATACATTTATAAAGTGGTATAATTGCGCATTAGAAAGTAGAAATTTTTTAAATACAAAATATTAAAATGTTCGTCGTGTATTATAGAAGTATAAAAATCGGTGGAGTTGAAAATTAAATTAATAGAGAAAATTGGATAGTTTAAGAAATAAAATATTAGACAGCCGGAAATTTATGGATCCTTGGAACCGTGAATTGAGTTAACATAAACAATCAATAAAATCAGAAAATAAAGAATCGTCAAGAGTGTTAGACATGTTTATAACTTAGACCAATGCAAAAGAGAAACGGTTGAAGAAACGAGATGAAATTATAATATATGAAGGCAAAGAAGCAGGAAAAGTGAAATATTTGACGAGTCGAGAATTCACGAAATGCGAGGACGCGGGATTAGTGAAGTAGGAAACTGGGGGATTTGTAAATTAGAGGACTAGTACTAACTCATTATACTAATTGTGTTGTTTCGAAGTATCGCGCAGAGGAGATACTTATACGAACAGCTTAATCGCGCGCGAAGATAAAATGAATAGTAACTTCAATTCGTTTCTGTGTACATACGTTTTAATCAACGCTGTCATTTATGTGGCTCGAGTACTTGCCCGTGGCATCCGTATTTAACACGAACGAACGACAGAAAAAGCGTAGTTAAATTAACGGGAAATTATCACGAGCCAGGCAATAATTATTTATAGTTGAATCTGAGTTGAATTATCGCTCTACTTCGCAAACTGTGCGCGCGCGATTTTCCTCTCGTTTAAACCGCGCCCGGCATTTAATGCAAAAATTATCAATTCAATTGCGAGCGTTGTGAAAATTAAAACAGTGTTTCTCGTTCGATCGATTGACACTCGTGGATTCGCATTAACATCGCAATATTATTGTGAAAATTGTCGTCTCGTCAGTTAATTGAAGGATAATGGAAACAGGAGCAAAATGATATTTTTCAAGCCTAACAAACAGGCTGTGGGGTTTCATAAATGCAATTAAACAAAACAGCAAAATTTGGGTGAAAATTTGTTTTATCCATTAAAATATCATAACGACTACTTTACTTTTCATACCTTTTTATATTCTAGCACGCTATATGTGCTCCGTATATTTTCGCATAAATGGATAAAAATCCGCATTAATAAAAGTATACAATTCAAATTCACTGAACCTTGCTTACCGATAGACTACGATATTAACTCTTCAATTTCCATAGGCACATGCAGTGCAATAAAATTAGTAGTTCATATACGTATTTTAATGCATTCTAATGAGAAATTTAATATTTGTTCAAAATTCATTAATTCATTAATTCACCGATGGCATTTTTAGTTTCATTCATTTCTTACAAATTCGTGAAATCTATAAGTCTCATTTTTGTTTCGATAGAGATACAAATGAACAAAACTTCTTGCGCTACATCATAATCTTCTTAACACTAGAACTACCACACCAATCAAATTTACTGGTTTTAAATTTTATTTTAAAATTCCCACTTCATGTTATATTTTTTCCGCAATGATGTAATGACTTTCGAAACGATAACTAAAAGAATAATGTAATGGATCTTATTTTGCTTTTTATGTATTCAAACTCAAAATAATTTTGCATTAAGGCTACTTATACCAATACAAGTCAAAATGACTGGTATTTGTCAAAGCGTAAAAGGGTCCTGCAATCTGTTTATTGAACCCCAATTAACCAGTTTCCTTGTTTTGTACAACTTCCCACATGTTTTTAAAATTTTTACTGCGTATCATTCGATATGATGGTATCAGTTATCAGGGAAATTCCGGATCGATCGCTAGATCGCTAAATGCTAATACTAGCAATACCACACCAGTCAAAATGACTGGCTCTACAATTTTATAAATGTGCTAACCCTTATTTAGGGATCATGGTCCCAAATGGATTAATAATACTAAAAATATACTACATAACATGGAATTCCTTCTGTAAGAAATTAATAAATCAATAAATATAAAAATATTCTATTATTACGTATTTTTTAAAGACCAATCATTTTGGCTGGTTTTGGTAGAAATAGCTTCGTGTTAACTATTGGTAGTTCTAGTGTTAATAGGAATTTAAGGGTTGAAACTCGTTTTCCTCGATAAAGTTATTTGTAACATCTCGGTTTTCGATTAATCCTCCCTTAAATCTCTTTCCTTCCTCTTTACACGATACATATATAGATGATAACCGGAAGTTTCATTTCAGGTTTCAGATCAACGTTCTACCCATTGATTGGGAAAGACGAGCCGGATTAGTAGCTGACCAATCCTGTGTACACGTGCCAGCAAAATTATTGTTTTTCTTGTTTGGTGTTCGTGTAGGAGAAGGCAGAAATAAGGAAAAGAAATTATCATGCTGGAGTCTCGCCGGAAGTGTCTTGTATAAATACAGCTGTCGCGCGCTACGCAAAAGGAGGTGAGTGCAAAACAACTTACCCGATGTGTTTTGACTCTCTGTCACTTTTAGAGCCGGTGAACGGGGTAAGCGATACTCCACCATCGCAGACATTCTTTCGTCGAAGGAAGAAAGGCGTGAAGAGAGAAGAGGGTTAAAAAATTTGTGAAAGGAAACCAGATCTAAAAATGTCTAATCCTCCCGATCTTTTTCGAAACGTTTTTATCCCTTCTAATATTAAATCGCCAACTTTTGCTACGAATGTAGGATATTAAAACATTGGGCACGCGATTCGAGTAATTTCAGCAGACTCGGGAAGAGAATATTGCGAAATTGGAAAATTTGTAAGGAAGATAATTACAGATAAAAACGATCGATGAAGAAAGAAACGATAGAAAAGGAAATGAAACCACACACGTCAATGAAAATTTGATAACTATAAATTTCAAATTACTAAATTGTTAAATTAACAAATAAAATTCTAAACTTTCTTGCGGAACAATCATTCTTTGTATTTAAGAATTTAACAAATTGTAATTAATTATAATAAATACCACTGGTATCATTTAAAATACATCCATCTTACATCTGAGACAGCATAAAGCGTGATTTCCAAAAAACGAAAATGAAAAGTGAACGCAGGGTAATTAGACCATCTTGGATGCCATTCGAAAAGGAACCTCGACCCAACGACGAACACGGTACCAGAGTTCGGTCTGGTTCCGAGCGCATACGCGAAAAACTAATTACCATTACGCCTCTCTCGGAGCGGAACCGTCTCGGGAAAAATGAACAGAAATGTCCTACACCGTGATCCCTGTCCCAGCCTCGTTATTTTTAGTATCGAGATACTGGCCGAAGAGAGAAGAGACACGGTCAAAGGGAAGCGACAGACCAACCAGCTAGAAGCAACGTGGAAAGAGTAAAAGAGACAATTGTGCAACTAAGTATGTTGTAATTAAACAGTAGGCAAAGAGAATCCAGCTACTATGCAGTGTATAAGTACACTACCCTTCATAAGTATCTGAATACTTTGTTCAATTCAAAGTAACACTCGAACATGACCAATATGCACAAATGAATGATGAATTAATATTAATTAGAAACATTATTACAACAAATATTAATTAGAAATATCACTTGATATCTTATTATAATATCAACAGATCAGATCAACAGGACAGTAATATATTTTATTATTTATTATACATGTTATTACACATATTTATTATTTAAATATCATTGCTCGCATTAAAAGAAATTTCTATCAATTTAGAGGAACCTTTGTCATCTGATTTGTAATCCAACAACTACAGAATCTGAAAATAGAGCTTGTCAAGATTTCACAATTATAAACACCAACTTTATTGTTGCATATTAGCTTTTAAAAAACACTTTAATCGTAACTACGATAATTATAAAATTCAATTTATCTGTACTTTGTGACTGAAAATAACCGAGTGTCTACTTTTGAACGATAGTGTACTTGGAAGCTTGTCGAAGTTTCGTATAGAGACGCGTGTTCACGCGTGCCACCTCGCATACCTATACGCACCTCGCACGGCCACTGGTATTAAAGCTACATGCATCGTTGTCCTGGTAAAAGAGGGCCACCGCATGACCAAGGGAGGAGTACTCTTAAAATGTTATGATGTGGAACTCGTGATTTCATGGAACATTTAATCACTATATTGGTAAATAGCCGAAACAGGGGTTCTCGGACATTGGACTGCAAAGGGTATTCCGTTGCTTTGCTCGATGCTGATGCATACGAACCACGATCAGGATTCAACGATCGTTGAAGAAAATTTGAAATGGAGCATCGAGAATTTATGGGCTTCTATTTGGTATTTGTGTAGGATGAATCAGGCTTGAAACAAAGATAGAGTATAAGTATATTTGAGAATAATGGGTGAATACGAATAATTCGGAAATATCATTTTGTGGCAGTTTTTTGTATATATAAAGTATATCTATTGCATAAAATATTTGCCTCGGACGAAATTTAATATCAAAATATTTGATCAGATGAAGAAGCACGAGATTCAAATACGAAAAGAAATGTATCTAAATCAACGTATTATTATACTATATACACACTTGCTACGAAAGATTAATCATTTTAACCAAACGAATTGTAAATTTCATATATTGCGATTTAATAACTTACAGTAGAACTGCATTTAAAACTTCCAACTCATAGAAAGACAAAAAGTTCAATAAATACAGTTCATATAATAGCACTTCATTGATTTCATCCATCTACAATTTTTCTCTTACAGTATAATCCTTACATGATGGAAGTGCACATTCAGATAAATACATTCAATGGGCAATGATCAGACAGTCATAGCTACTAGTTCCACTATTTCTATAAATCGTGTGTACATAAATAACATGCTACACTAATTTACACATAATATACATGAATTAAATGACTTATTTCGAAAATTATAATAAATATATAACATAATTATATAATATAAAATGAAATTATAATAAAAACAAACACGTACAAGATCACCAGTCAAACGATACGCTCATTCGCTACATCTACTATAACGAGGATCGAGTGTGAGGAGATATCGAGAACCACTGTATGCGGTCTCTCGCGAAGGTACTCGAGCCAAATAGTTACGCCGTAGGATCCCCTTTTCCCTTTCTCTGTTCGCTGACGGCTGCATCGGCGGAGCAGTTAGAGTGTCGGAAAAGGCCATGGAGGGTCGAGGGGGTGGGTTCGGGTCTCGTAGCGACGGGGGTGTGTACCAATTATACAGACACAACTATTGTGCGGCTCTCATTAAACGACGCCAACAAATTCGATTACTTCTGCTTCCAAATTTTGCCTCGGCCCCCGGTAAATGCTGGCATCGGCACCTTCACCCTTACACCAAGGGTGGAAAATACGCCGGTGGAGAGAGCATTCTCCACGGTTCGAACTCGTTGCTATCCTCTCCCCCCACCTACTTTCCATCCCACCCGACCCCAACGTCGAGAATTTATTTTACGACTAAACAGAAAATTAGTGAGCGTTTGGGTTTGCGGTGTTTAGGTCTTTTGCACCGCCGTGGTTCGAACCGCGGTCGACTAGGCCATGGGGGTGGCGGAACCACTGCGTTCCACGAATGTCTCGCTGCGTATCGAAATTAATTGAGTTCCGGAGCAATGAGCGCCGTCTTACGGAATTGAAACATTTTTACAATGGTTAAAGGCTGGGTTTCGTGTGCTTGGAAATAGGCTCGAGGGTCGTTCAAAAGATCGAATGGGTAATGAATTGTGTCTTATTGGATTGAAATGGCTTTTAGGTCTGTTCTTGTTTAGGGTTGCAAAGATAGGGTGTATAAGTTATAGGGAATTTAATCTAAATGTCTATTCGAGGTAGATAACCATCGATGATATAATTGCTTGTGATGTATTTCTTTTTCGATCATACAACGCCAATTTTCTGAAACCCAACGAAAATCATGTTATGTTGGAGCTAACTAAAACTAACTGTCGCACGTTTGGAAACACACATTTTTCCTAGAATATCCCTACAAACTATTTATAAATGTAACAACTGTTACCCTTTACTTGCACTGCCTATCAATTAAAACTTACTTAAAACTACTTAAAACTACAATTTAATATTACAAGACTTAGCATCGCGTATTTTATCGAAGTCCCAATCCACGAATAATGAATAAACTTCAAAAGTACTTCAATGCCGAACATAACAGTGTAATAGCACCATGCAAGCACCACTTCACTTTCAATATTTCCTTTCTAAAAAAAAGAAGGATAAATAAATAAAGAAAAAAGAAAAGAACGCAGTTCCAGGAAACGGAAGTGACCGAAAGCTCGGCTTTGGAAGAAGACTCCCTGCCCGTATCGTTAAGAGAAAACATTTAATTGGCGTTGCAACCGGAGCGCAAACGAACTCAGACGGGCAGCGCTGCGAGGGTGATTTATTATTTAATCTTCTAGACGAGTGATTTTTATCTGGCCGGCCGCCACGATATCCGAGGCCGAAAAGCTACCCCCTGCCCGTTACCGTTTACCGACCTCGGGTCAGTAATGGTTATGCTTGTCATTATCGCCGTGTCGTACGAATCGTCTGGCTGCTCGCAGCCCCGGCCACGACCAATGGACTGCAGCACTTGAACTCGTTATGCCGTGCGGTGCAATTCCGCGACCGTTTCGGCCCATTCTCGCTTAAACGTTGCGAAAAGAGGGTTGGAGGCTCGAATTTACCGCTACACAAGGCATGGGAAAAAGTTTCTTGGACGATACGCGTCAAAAGAAACACGATATCTAGCCGACGTTCCGCTGCCCCTGTAATTGCCCCGGGAGTTCATGGAATTGATAAAGCCAACTCTTCTACGATGCCTGCAACTTCGATATGGGAAGTCATGTGTTAATTGCTGTTTGAATTCGTGTAGAGGATTTACGCGAAACATTGAATTTTCGGGTAAGGAAGTTATTTTCTGGAGAAAGATTAGGGTGATTTATTGTCATAGGATGTTTTCTATCTTCTTTGGTTTGTCGTCTATTGTTTAAATTTCGCATTGTGGAAAGCGAGAAACAGTACATTCGTGGAGAGAATTTTATAGCATCGTCGAGACAAGGTGAGGAAATTTCATTGTTTGTATTGATTCATCTGTGCAGTTTATATACAAAAACGTAGAAGTTATCGGAAGTTAAGGAAAGTCTGAAACAAATCTCTATTTGCGTTCAATTGTTTAATTACGTTTATAGAAGTGTGAATTTCATGTGAAAATAGAAGCTTCCAAGCATCTCAAATTCTACCATTGCCTAAAAAATCCGAATCTAACGAACGCTCGTAGGTTTCCAAAGCAAAACACAAGAAAAAAAAACACAAAATACACAATGCAAAACGTCAGTCCTCTCGACCTTCGCTTCACCATACGAAGAACTTGGTTCGAGAAAGCAGAAAAAGGTAGAACAATAAACGCGGGAAGTAGGAAAATAAAAGAGGGTGCATCGATCCTAGGCGAAGCGACAGGTCCACGGTCTTTCGTTCCGCTCACCGTGAAAAGTTTAATGACTTTTTGTTAATTAACATCCCGTCGGACAGGTTTAGAGCAGCTACGGGTCACTTCGGTCCCTCTACCCCCTATCCTCTCCGCCTCTCCTGCTCCTTTCACCCCCTTTCAACCCCTCGAATCGACGTTTCCGTTGCAGCTGGAAATGCCGGCGCGTAACGTGCACGCGCGTACTTCTCGTCCGTTTCGCGTGGAATCGCGAACACGCCGCGCGAAACAATTTACCAGACGATAAATTTTTATAGAAGGGCGCGCAGGAGACCGTCCGAAAGGGTATGGGGGATGGTCACCGCTGAAACGGAATTGAATCGATATATTTACGTGCCGTTTACCGGAGGGAAAGGGTTGGAGTTAGCGCTCGTGTAATTGCAGGGCACACACTGACTGGGGGATTAGGGGTGCGATCTGACTCCTGCTATTGTTTTGACGTGCCGCGAACAAGAATTATTTCGCTTAATCGAGTTCTTTGTCATTTAAAGAACTTGCTTCACCCTAATTCACGGAAGTCTTGTTCAGTAAAAATTTGTGTTTCTCGTAGGAATAATTCAATGAGATTTAAATGGAGATAAGAGGAGGACGAGTTAGTTGAATTTGATATTATTTCTGATTGATCTTCTGATTGATTGAGAGATTCATATGAAATTATCCACTACATTTATTATACTACGGACAATTTTTCATTCTCGGTTTCAACCTTTCAATTTAATTCTTTTACTTACAAGATCGATGAAACAGGGGCAAAGTGACATGTTTGTGTCTTCCAATAGTAACTTCTCCGATCGTTCCTATCAACAAATATCGATTACGCAGTCCGTTTCATTAGTACTGCTTCCAATTGCACGTTTTTAAATGAACAAATTTTTAATGAAAAAGTGCGACGAACTCGTGAAACAACTAATTACACGGTACAAATTCGCCAATGTTTTATGGAATGTTAGGTTACAGGCAGATTTTTATACATCAAAGGTAGAACGAAACGAATGATGCTATGATACAGCCCTTGAGAAGCATTGTACAAGATATATTTGACAGAAATTGCTAGCATACTATTCCCCATCGCTATCGAAATGTCAGGTAACGAGGATAGGAGTAGCGCGACCGCGGTGTGGCCTCCGGAATTTCTCAGCCGCTGATATTTTCGCGTTCGTCAACGGCGATTGAACTTTAGACGGCGGTGTGCCTCGGGGACCGATAAAAGCCGATCCATTCCATTATCGCGGCCGCGCGCTGACAGTCCGCGCGGATTAATACCCGCTCGCGTGCCGCCAGAGTAAGCGGCGTCCTCGGAATTTATTGTAATTGGTCTTTTGATATAACGGCGACCCACTCACGTGCCGGGCATTTCCCTCCATACCATCCGTGCTTCCCGTGCATTTTGTTCGTGTCTCGAACACGGCTTTCTAGAATAACGATAATACTTCCACGGGGATGAAAAGCGAAATTGGTTAACTCCCTCGAGGACAAATATGGGTGCAAACGTTATCAAACGTGTCTCTCGTGATAAAAAGCGATATACGCGTCATTGGATAGTGTCCGCGAACGTTAACATATTAGGACGAGACAGTGGACAAATGTGGAAACTTTTATGTCCAAATAGAACACGACGGGTACTAAATGTTTTGCATTTCGTCTTAGATTATGAGTACAGTGAATGGGAGTGTACTAACGAACGAAAAAATATCTGAAGATCGCTTGTATTCAGAGGAATTTATAAATTGTTTGCTGTGACGTATTAAGTGTATCCAATTACGTATCTATTGTAACCATAACCTCATATTATATAAAACACGAATCGCACAGCGACAAGGCTAGACAAAGAATATAAATAGCATTTTAATATACGAGTGCACTTCTTAAACAGAAATACAGGAAAAAATAAGCGTAGTGATTTATGGGGTTTACTTTTTAATATTCACCTTGGTATTTACAATTATTTGAACTCTCTTCGAGTAACAAATAAATTCACATTTAATAAACCTTCCTTTTTTTGAAACGTTGGATACCAGCTACGTAAATTGGCAAGTTTACCAAAAAATTCGGTTAAGTCTCTCCTGTAAGAGTTTCGCATATCAGTTTTCGTTAACGTTGATCTTGTTTCAAGGTGGCGACCTTGCCAACATCTATACTTCAAATGCCCAATAGAGCAAAGGTACGACAAAAGCTGGTAGTTTTCGAGATCGAGGAAGCCTCGAAGACTTTTCATCTCGATGTCTCGTCCTTCATCCTCAGACGAACGTTCTTCCCTTCCATCGTTGAAGAACGCAGGAATTCCGTGGAATAACCTGTGAGCTTACAGGGTGAGTGGGCGGTAAGACGAGGAGGAAGGGCGGGTGGGTATCTCGGCAAACGACTCGAACTCGGGAACCGAGGTCGTTTGGGGAACGTACGGGAGACGAAACGCTGGAAACTCGAAGGAAACGCGGCACCGGGGAGAGAGTGGGTCGGGGGAGGACAGTCGAAGCCAGGGGAGCGGAAAGAGGGAAAGGGTAGTTCTGTTGCCGGTTCTGGAGACTTGGCGAGGAGGCCGGCAACGGCGGGAGGGGAACTGAAGAGGCAATATAGGAGAAAGCTTATTATTGGAGTTCGCTGCACCCGAGAAGAGAACAAAATACAGGCGAGCAGTGATTGCTGTTTCCAATTGAACCCCTCGTGCGCCACGCTCTCCACCTGAATGAACGAGCTAGCGGAAAATAATCAAGCTCCGCCCGAAGCTACTATCTAGCATTCGTGTATCCAACCCACCCTTAACCCTCCGCGCGTTCACCTTCCACCCCATGCCGCCTGCTCCTACCGCGTATCGGAGTCGTTGCCTCGCGTCGTCGCTTGTTTTAGACATCAGCCTGAATCTACCGATCACTGTCTTCCCGCTTTCTCAGGCCGTTCAGCCTGCCTGCTTCTCTGATACTGTGACCAGAGTTTTCGTATTTCTGCCCGTGCACGGTGTTGCCGAAGACTTTACCTAGTTTTCGGTTGGGAACCGCAAACGTTGATTAACAAAAGCGTGGCGTGTTAGACGCGACGTAAAATTCGTGCCACCCCGTTATCATATTTATCGCTATTGTAAAATCCAGTTTATGATAGATTAAGCGTAAGTGCACATGCATACTCTCTGTTCGTTGAGCTTAACACTTTGAATTTGCTTTTAATTACCAACATTCATATTAATCGTTAGAATGCACCGTAATACTATTGAGCAAAGGTGTTGGCATAGTTTTGTCGTTAACTTCTGTACTTCTTCGTTTACACATAAAGTTTGTTTCATTTGTAGCTTCACCTTGGTATTACGTGTAACGTTTTACAATATGTAGTACGCGTCTACTGTTGCAATAGGTAACCAATTAAATTCAACGTTAATACTCAGACACAGTAACGCGTTACGTTTGACGATCGGTAAATTTCAACTTCTCTTAATTAAACGTACGTAACAGGAACTAAACGAAAGAAATTGATTCTGACATGGCTAACTATACGAGTCCATACGGATCTCGAAAAGAGAAAGAGAATTTTTCGTAACGTAAGGATCGGACAAAAGTGCACGTGTCTGGCGTGAACGACGAAACAGACGAATCCACCCCATCCCTATCCCGGTCGAGATCTACGCAGATTCCTACCGATTTCTCCCTTCTAAAGTTTCAACGGGGCCTCGTCCTCTCTCTATTTCCACCTCCCCCTTGGCTCCGTCGCCTAACCAGGATTCACGTGTCGGCTCGGTAGAAACAAGGGGCCAAGTGAAGGGAGGTGGTGGAGAGAGAGAAAAAGATAGATAGATAGATAGAGAGAGAGAGAGAGAGAGAGAGAGAGATACGAAGCTGGAGCGATGTGCGGGTCGGTCGATGGATGGAGCAGGAGGAAAGCAGAGGAATATGAAACAATCGCTTCATTGGAAAGTCAAGAATCTCTCGAGCCCGTCGGCGTTTGACTTGCCATTAGGAGCGTCAGTTTTAATTGTGCCTGCACTCTCGTCCTCATCGTCGTCGACGTCGTCGTCGTCGTCTATCTCTTGCAGTCTGCAGTCTCAGGTGAAGTGTATCGCCTACCCCCGCACGTATATGCCTCACCGTGTCTACCCACCTACCCCGTGCCCTTTAGCGATGTCTCATTAGTTGCAGCACTGCAACGGATGAGTACATCCTACTGCCACCCAACTACCGCCGCTCCACCACCGTCCCTCTCTTCTTCGTGTAACCCCTTGCACCAGCTAGGAGACCTACCCCCCCGTCACTCGACTGCCACTTCCTTATCCCTGGCCACTTACTCGTTCCCAACAACCGGCAACTCGTTCGCCTATACAGTTTGATTCGTTATGGAACGCGCCAACAACGAGCCTCCTTCTTTTCTTTCGTTCGTTGGTTTTTTCAGTTTGTTCGCTATTTTTATTGCTTAAGATGGTTTATAGCGGTTTGATAAGGCTACTAGAATGCGTATGCCGCGAATTTTAAGGGGAATGTGTAATAACTTAGATGAAGATAATGCGAAACACGAGAGGAATAAATTTATTGGTATAGCGTGCATATTTATGCGTTTACGAAAAATTGAAGAATTCAGGATTTGCGTTATATGCATGTGAAAGTAGAGAAAATAATCCACTACTACGTTGATTGTGTTATCAATATCTATTGTTATTTCTTTGCACATAGAAGTTTACACTTTTCGTATGAAATTGCGTGTTAAATTTTTATATTCCGGAATTTGTAACCTACATGGCAGAAATGGCTATATGGAAATAAAATAAAACTGCGATATTAAAGATTCTCAATATTCGAAAGATAGCGTGCAACCAATCAGAGACACGAAACTCCTTAAAAAAAGAATCAGAAGTAGGTAACGTGGAGCGTGGCTACATCTGAATTTAATGCAATGCAAACTGCAAAGACAAACAGCGTTTGCCTCCTGATGACGCAAACAACTCCCGCAATTCCTGGCGGACCTTCTTCTCCTTTTTTTCTTTGCTGGCCGCGTTTACCTCGGGATTTGCTCCTCATTAGCTCGTACCTTGCCGAATATAAGGCGGCCAGTTCAGGGAGACCCGAAGGCGGCCTGGAATTTCGCGTTTTTCCCTTGCTTTTGCCAGCGAAATTTCCTTTTTTCCAAACGTAGGAAGCGGAATAATCCGCGAGCGCCGTTTATCTCGCGGTACCAGGACGAACGAAGGACCAAACGAGAAAAGGAGGCCTGCGAGGCAGAAGAAATAATAATAAAAAAAAGATAAAGAAAGAAGCTGGGGCCTTCTTCATTTAGCAGTGGCTAATGGTTCACCTCCGGGAAGATTATTATACGGAAGTACAAAAGCGATATCTTCGCAATTAAGGGAATAGTCGTAAACCTTGGCGACTAGGATGTACGTGGATATACAGAGAACGGGCGCGTGCATTCCACGGGACCGCTTTGTTTGCGGAGTGCGATGAGCTGAAAGACTCCCGGCCTGCTCTTCCGGTTCTCTCTTCTTGCTTCCATTGGAACTACTGTCTTTCTGCCCTGTGCAAGTTTGATGTCCCGCTAATTCTAAAGGAATGGGTAATCGCGCATGCTCTGGTCATTGTGTGCGCACGAATACACGAGTGGACCCACTCGACCTCTTTGTTAGCGTCAGATCGGGTCACGAACTGGCATGTTACAACCCCCTGTATGTGAAATCCGCTTTACAGAACCAGCCGGACAACGTGGATTACATCGATACATTGTAACGTTCTTTTACGATAGCCTTGGCTCGTCTCGATCGCCTGTTTAACTCTTATTGCATAGTCTGCTAACCACTTTACAAACTTTTATTTGACATTCGTTATATTGCTAGTAAATGAAAGGTCATTGTTGCTTGATATATTTCTTATCGATATTACATAATATTTGAAATTTTGTTATTAATTAAATGTTGTTCAATACTTTGCATAAATACTTATACAGGTAAACGTAATAGTTACGCATGCAATGTTCCAAGCAATCAATGAGAATGATTGGTACTTTGGTACAAATTGGAAGGGACATTCGTGTCTCGTAAAATGAATAAAATTTCTACGTTAATAGCCAAGCATTTTATATTTGACACGTTATAGAATGAATAAAAATGGACGTTTATGTTAATAACCAAACTCCCTAAAAAAGACGCTTTTGCCTACTTGATAAATCATAGTTCAGTAGTCCAATACAGACGATAAGAAAAGATGATACTACTCAGAAACTATGTTCGATACAGGAATTTACCCTGAAGAAACCAAGGCACGGGTGGAAGCCTGGAACAATTAACGCTGTAGTTTACCGTAAAAAGTTGTGAGACAGTTACAAACACAGCCATAATGCTGTGACTACGACGCACGAGTTATTGCGTGAATTTCGATATAAACGATTGAAACATCCAATGTACAGTCCACACGAATCATCGCACGATTTCCTTGCGTTCGTCCACGTGAAAGATCGTTCAACGTCGCCAATTTCGGCTATCGATGCGAGGATTAAGTAACCTGACTCTTACTTACATACCAAAGACGGGACTGATGCAACCGGACGAAAATTGGCGCAAGAACGTCACAAGTGTCCCCTGTTCCCCTTGACAGACGACAGCGTGCACCTCAGCGTATCAGTCCAAGTGTGCTTCTACTTAACAAGCTTTCGCGTATTGTGAGGAACATGCTTAAAAGGAAACCAAAAATGAGGACAAGTAGACGGACGGTGGGGGGTAGGGTGGGTGGGACTCGTAACGACGAGAGAGGTGCGAGAATCAGCGGGATCACGGTGACACCTCGGGCACCCTCTAGTATCACGCTCTTTTTCACCCCGAGTGCCGTACAAACAATAACAAACAGTACTAATGAGGCTCTTCAATAGCGTGGAAGCAGCAGCGAACTGTACGCCGCACTCGGATGCGCGCGACAAAGCTTCCGGAATGATTACGCGGCGGTTGTTCGACACTTGACTCCGCACCGCGTCGATTGTTCGCTTCGCTCCCGAGCGATCGTCGGGCCGCCGCGGGCGGAAAGTATCCTTTGACGAGCCAAGTACCACTCGAAAGTCTCGAAAATCTGGTTAGAAACTCTGGACCGCCGTAACAAACGAGCCGTTGTCGATTTGTAACCGAGCGGATCGCGCGGCCGGTCAGCTTCTTTCGATTAAAACCTTGCAAGTATTATTAGACCTACTGCGAACTTATGGTAGCTTTCAGTCTGGACGAAGGAATATAGGAAGATTGAAAGATTCGTGTGATTCTCCGTTAGCTCATTGCGTTAGCTCATTGCGAACGATTCATCTCTATCTGACGATTCTATAGATATTAGTATTGGATAGAATAATTGTTATATTGACGGAGTTTTCAGTTACAGTTTCGATTTAACATTTAATGACGAAACCTGTTAATCTTTGGGAGTTTTAAAACAAAGATCTAGAGTTTATACCAAGATTTAGGTTCAAATCGAAGTACGTGTATGAATTCGAGATGTAGCTTAGTATAGGAAAGATAATTGATCTTTAGGTGTCGTGGTGTAAATTTTTAAAACGTTTTAGTCGTGCCTTTTAGTAAGAATTAGCTGAGATATTAGCGAAACTGATATACAGTTAGACAATTCGAGATCGTACATGGATGAATATCAGACGAGAAATAGGTACGACACCAATACAAGACAGATACGATAAATATTTCTGGTGCAATAGTAATCTATCTGCTTGAACTATGTGAGAAATGCAATAAAAATGTGCGTTGAAAATACTGAAAGACAATGTATAGACTGTTTGTAACAAAAGCAATTAACTATACAAATATACGTGCAAGCTTCAGAAATTGAAAATTCACTTAAGGTTTAACGACATCGCTTTAGTGAATCCTGCAGGACGAAGAAGGATTTCAGGGTCTCGCGCGAGGACTCGGAGATTTTTTCGTTTCGCTGGAAGCACGAAGGTTGCATTTAGTTTAGAAGAGCGGAAAATTAAGGTTTTGTTAAGTTTGGATAAAGAAACTTGCGAGCTTTATCTTCGTAGAAATTTATTACCGTCTTATATGGGAGGATTTTTTTAATGGAACTTAATTCATGTTCGAGAATATCTTACGGTCGATAGGAACTTGTCTCGAATAAAAATGACGGTTAAACTTACCTGTCGACTTATGTAGGAATTTATAGTTTTCAAAATATCTGCGACTACAATTCGTTTCATAGCAAACTTAGTGACTAATAATTCAAGGTTACGGAAAGTTAAATGAGTTATTAATGGAACTTTAAAATTTACAAAGCACTTGAAGCTAAAACAAAGTTATGCTGGTACTTATCTTGGAACGTATTACCGTTCGTTTCAAAGGTTTCTTTAAATATGTAATAAAACTGATAATCTCATTGAGTAATTGATAAGTATCGAAGAAGAATTAATAATATTCATAGCGACACGAATTCTGTAAGAAAAGAAACTTATCTCGCGTCTGTAAATTTCTCTGTACATCTTCTAATAATAGAATAATCATAAATAGAATGATTATATTCAACGAATAGAATCTGATCTTCCAATGTTCGAACACCTTTAAACGAAGCTCCACTTGACATTTTTTTAGTTTTTATATATTTTTTATATATCGAAGAATTCTGTCTCTTTTCTTACAAACAACACGATTACTTCGGCTTCGGAGAAACAACAAGGAAATAATCAGAAACCCTTTGAATCTAAATTTTAGAGAATTAAGATTTAGCATGCACATTGTCTCCTTCGTTATTACTAAAAATGCCTCCGTGCCGAAGAAACATTTGATCGATTATGAGAGCCACTGAACGTCTATCGATAGCAAAATCTAAACATGAAGATCATGTAAAATCCCTCAAAGTTCTCGAAAGCAGAGCAACCGTATTTGACTTCGAAGCTCATAAAAGTTGCTCTCGGGCCATTCTTCAATGACCGTTCTAGTCAGCAGTGGCATACAAGTTCCTTTCTTTTCCGCGGCGACTTCTCCGCCCGGTATCTTCAACCGAGAAGTTGAAGAATTCTTCTGAAGTCTACGACCGGGACTCGCACGATTTCGACTGGTAAGCAGTGTCTCCATGCTCTAATTTCTCGTTTGCGTTCGCTCTAAAAAAAGAATGGCTCCCTTTTATCTCTCGAGTGCACCAACTATCTTTCGCAAGCCTGCAGCGCACGGTACACACTCGACGCCATGCTCTAGAATTCCAGATACTACAAGATCTCTGTTCCTCCATGCCTTCCTCCAGCCCTCCCCTCAACCCTACATCATCCACCGACGGCTTGCTTTTCATGCGCTCCAACGTCGTCTTGTTTGCCACGAACGTCCGCGTCTTTCGAGGGGACCAATTAGTTCCATTTTTCTTACGGAAACTGCATTCCGTTCCTTCGGAAACCGTCCTCGAGAAATTGGCGTGCAATCTGCTGCCCCTACTTTCAATTGCAAATAAACGTCCTGCCTCCGGCTTCTATTCCACCTCCGTCCTTTTTTTCCATTCCTTGCTTTTCGTTAACTTCGCCAGCTTTCTCTCGTCCCGATCGCAAACCGGTATTATTATTATAATGGCAAGCGTAGGATGAAGATGAAAAATTAGCTTTATTCTATGTATATATATATATATATTGCAGTCTCTTTGTGGAAAAAGATTTACTATTAAAACAGTAGGCTTTTCGCTATTAAAATTTTATATTTATTAAATTTCATATTTTAAATTACTAACTTTTATTATAATAAAATTAATTCTAATCGAATATTATTAGATTGTGAATGACTGAGGAGAGGAATTTTTAGATAATTCTTACTTCTCGCTAGATACCAGACTTAGATTTGTTTTTATAAAAAGGATAGATGCTGATATTATATTATTTGTTATTAATACAAATGTAAGCTTTTATTTCACTAGATATTGTATGAAAGGTATAAATAATTGTATAGAAGAGAGCAACGAGTCAAATAGATCTATTACGTTATTATTACTAAATAGATTTATCATATCATTATGTAAATTACATTTAAGTAGAATTACAAGAAAAACTGCTTACCTGAACCCTATTTACTGCAATAACCCTACATTTTATCCCAATACACATTATCACAACGAATATCCTGAATAATGTAGCCGCCTCCATAATTACTAAAAAACAACAACTATACGGTGGCGTAAAAAAACGAACAAGAAGAAAGGATAGGAATGAGAATTATAAATACACGTAAAAACTCGAAACCGAGCACTTCGAATCCATTTACGATATACATAGAGGGCCAGGGAAAATAGCCAAAAATTTAGGATCACTTTGGGCAAATAATTCCATAGCGGGTCTGGTCTGAAATCGGAAGAACTCGCGGTGGTTTTCCTTGCTCGCGATCCGGCGAGCTAGGCGGGGGTAGTTTCGAAACATTCCTTCAAAACGTTTCCTCGTTTGCTCCTCTTTCGTCGTCAAATTTCGCGGAACAGAGGCAACATTCACCGGAGGACATTATGCGCAAGATCGCAAAGGATGACCCGAATTCTCAGTTTACTGCGTCCGTGTTCGAATTTATTTTTTTCCCCTTCCGCTACCCTCTTCCACGTCCTGCCGGCAGATATCTCTCGATTTTCAAAGTACGCTTTGTTCGGATTTCCGTGGTATCAACGTCGGTTTGCTCGCCCATCCGTGGACTCCGCTTCAAAAGGTATTTTTTTAATATCGGGCCGGATTGCCATTCGTGTTCACGGACTTAATTCTCGCAGACGGAAAACGCGACTGTTCCGGCTATCGGAAACAACGAGAGCCGGTTAAGAAAACGTTTCCGCGAAGCAACGACCCCTTCTGCTACCTTTTCACTGGGAAAATTCTCGTCCCTACAACTGTTCTACGGCTCATGTACGAATGGTACGGAAAATATTGGCACGTAACGATTTTCTTTGACGAGGTTCGAGTAATTTATTTATTTAATAGAAGCTTTGACAAGATTATAGCAGGATTGGTTAATGAGTAGCGATGACGTGATGTTGCTCATTATTCTGTTAAACTTGAGGTTTAGAATGGAGGGTAACATGAACTCGTTCATCGCGATATATTGTTGGAATCGTTTCACGCGTGAAGCGAATTATATCGTTTTAAATGCAGGTCGAACGTGCACTTCGCTTCACTTGAAATATGTCTCTTCTAAGAATTCTTGATAACTGTGTAAAGTAGAAGATATTCTCGGTTTGAAGATTGTAGTGTCGTTCATACATGTCTTTCTATACGTACATACTACACCTTTCTAGACTTCAAACTTAAAGAATGATGAACCTTAGTTTTTGAATTTATCTTTTAGAAAAATTACTATTTCATGTTTCACTTAATACAATTAATAATTGAGTATTTCGAACGCGTTAGTGGAAGTAAGACCCGTTAATTGAACCTCTCAGCAGCCAGATCAATATGAATTGGCGAATTAGAGAAGTAGAGAAATGTGACGTTATATCAAACATCATTTTATAAATTTGCTATGGTATTTACGATTCTTTACGCCTCTTTATGATACCTCAATTTATAGATATATAATATATATCATTTATCTGCATTTCAAAGAAAATTCAAAACTAATCACGTAAGAATTGAGAAATCCAAAATGCTATTAGAATCTTACTTTCCCGTATCATGTTGATACATTATTCTATACGAAAGGAATACTAAATAAGAATAAAGAAACACAGTCTAGAAAGGAACTACATGCAATTAAAAAGCTGTGGACACAAATATAGTAGTTTACCGTCTGTATAAACTCTATCCTAGAGACATTGTTTTTCGTTAATGCAAAACTGCCAAGAGATCGGACTCTCACAGCAACTTGCTCGCATCTTAACATCGTCAATGAAAAAAAAACTGTATAATTTATCACCTATTTACCTGCAACTTATCATTTGCTCTATCTTTCCAGCTAATAACCAGTAGCAGGCAGTGAGATGCGATCGATCGAGGCAGGCGTCCACGGCAATTTGAAACGATTTATCGCGCGGCGTAACTCCTTATTATGGATCGCTTAATGCGGATAGTCTTAACAATACACAAAAGCAGGGGTTGTATCGGGTGAGCCCCGGCGCCGGGTGGGAGTTAATAGAACCTCGTTGTTACGGGGAGGAAATTCGATAATCGCTCGGCATATACTCGGCACGCACACAAACGGGGCCCCTTCCACGTCGATTTCGCGCCGCCTTGGAGAGAACTTTGACTAAACGGCTCCACGCTTCCTTAACCTCCCCATTAATCAATATTATATCGCCCAGAACCGTTCCTTTGTTTATTGACTGTCAGCTAATAGGTTTTCGGTGCCGAGGCATCGACGAATTCGCTAGGACGATGTCAACGACGACGAAGGCGAGCACGCTGTTTGCTGCTCCCGTTGCAAAAACCCTGAAACGCTTACAATCCCCTCCGCGAAGGGAAGAGGGAAACGATTAGAGGCCTTCGCCCTACGCTCTCAAAGAGCCTCATTGTGTAAACGGTGTAAACTACTTTGTTGTCGCAGCGGCGTTGCACCTGCCGAGAAAATTACTTCGCCGTTCTACGCTTTGTCCGCACTGATCGAACGCTCGTGGCCTCGTTAACGATAATAAATTTCTCAACCTTCGTCAGGCACCAGCCCGCAAACCGGAAGAAACGCGATCCTCGACAAATCCGTGGACGAAAATTTCATTGAGAAAGAAGGATCGCTGGAAGAATTTGATTTGACTGGACAGTGATTTTCTTTGGTTTTGGTGATCGATAATTTAATAGATTGACGGTACTCCAATAGTGAGTCATATATTGGCCAATATAATTTCTATTCACTGTGAAACGTTCGCTGATTTATTTACGAGTTAGGCTATGGTTACATGTGATGCGACGAAATGTCGTTCTGACGAACACGTCAACATCAAATATGTAAATTCTTACGAATATATGCGTTTCGATCTTCAGACGTCTTATTCGTAAGAACACGTATTCATTCTAACAATAGTGTTCAGCGTATTCAAGAATAAACGTCGTATATGCTTTTGATTTAAAATTTCTGTTTGTATTTTTATATGAACAATCGAATGATTGAAGAACTATAACCGTAAATACCGACTAGACTGTGGTTCAAACATATGGAAATATAATCCAACGAATAATGAGTTTCCGTAGAAATTATACGGGCAAACCGCCGAACAGAGTTGCAATGATCATCCCAGGTAAATATTTACCGGAAATTATTCGAATGCGTTCTGTCTCTAATTCGATATCGAAATTTATTAGCGAATCCCATGCGCGCTATCCTGTCCCCCCAAGAATTAATCTCTTGAAATAACGCATCAATGTATTAATATCACAAGCTCATTTCCCAGACTTAGTTGCTGTTTCGTTTCTCCCACGCACGCTTAATCGTACTTAGCAATTCCAGCTGTGGTCCAGGTGAAACGAAAACACTCACTACGAGCAATACATGTGGTTATTCAGGATTAGCAAAACAGGGGCTCGGAACAACAATCCCTCTCGAAGCATCGCCCGAAGGAGCGACGACGATCAGAGGAATACGAAGACAACTTGTGATCCGCAATTGAACATTTCAAATGATAAACCATGTAAATGCAAACGAAAGATATGAAATAATTTTATTAGAAAAAAAAGGAATGCAAATACCATGTGGAGTATGGTGGAATTTTAAAGCTTATCAGCATAGAATTCTGCGATAGATATTTTAACTTTAGCAGTTTGGAATTTTAGACTTTAAGACTTTAAATTTTTATCTTTGGAGCTTAAAATTAAATAGTTCTAGATATTTTAATATTTTAAATTTTCTTTTCTTCCGAAATTTAGAATTTCAGCATTCCAAATATTTTAATTTTCGTGGCATGACACATTTCAATCTCTGATGTTTTAATTTTTAGAGCCATCGAAAGAGAAATTTATAAATTTGAAGAAAACATGTACAAATGTAACTAATAGTAAAATTTAAAATAAAAATTTAAGCAGATAACAAAAGATTTTAATTGATGATAAAAATTACTTAAAAATCATTCGAACAATAATATATCAAAATTAATGAAACATGTTAACCGTTTATTCTTTTGCAGAATCTCCAAAGATAGTTAACGCTGAAAGTTGAAAATATTCAAATGATAAATGATATAGATGTAATAAAAATGTTAATAATTGTTAAAAATTTCCACTTATATTTGCTCGCATATTCACGTGCTTGCATCGTTTATCACTCGAACTTTACGATTACTCTCAAATATGGATGACGGAAGGAATTGAAAAGCAAACATCGAAGGCACAGGGCTGAACTGCCATAGCAACTGGGAAAAGTCTGTCGAAAGACGGACACGAACCGCGAATATTGCTAAATTCTGGCCACTCGCAATTAGGAAGCGCATACTATTTCGTATTTAATTACGTTCCTCGCGAGCTCCGCTGTACACACGGCAGCGTTGTTAAACGTCGCTACAATTTAATAGCAACAGCTATTTGCGTATTAAGCAAATGCATTTGTCCGCTCGGAAATTGGTTCTCCACGGCGGATCATGATAAAAATTGGCCATTGCCATCGAATGCATGGTGAAAGTAGCTTAAGATACGATAGTACTCGTTGTATTACCGACTAAACGTAATCTATCTTGCTCTAGGATGTTTCGACTTTGAAAATGAATTTATTGCGACAACTCCATATGGATATTGCTACGTTATTGCTTATTTTATTTCTATTTAAATGGATTTAATATATCGCTTTATTCGTACAGAGAATAGAAAGAGATAGATGATCATCCATAAATATATAGATACATTGGAGTAAATTAATCATAAACATATAATCAAAATCAGAATTTGCTACTTTTTTTATTTAAACTAAAAATTGAGATTATGTGCTGTCAAAAGGAAAATGTAGAATGAGATTTAAATACTTTCTGATATTTCTATGTGACAAAGAATTGTACGTAACAATTTTATCATATAAATTAATAACTATTCAAATCATACAGACGTGTTAATATTACAATTGGCAATAACGTTAGAGCTAAATGTATACTGGTTTTGTCAAGCAGCTATCATCTACTGATACTTTTACAATTATTTCATTGCATACTTTTACGCGAAGGATTACCTTGTGCCTGGTTGTACCAACTCTCGTCATCTATCCTCATTTTGCGTAATAATAATCTATATGTATCTACGAAAACACATCTAGTGTATAAATAATACATTATCTAATTAAAGAATACTGCATTACCTAATTAATGACTAATTAGCGAACATCATAAAAAGTAAACAGTCCATGGAAAATCGATATTTTAATCATCGCGATGCAGCGAAGTAACGAGAAGAAAACCTTTATCGCTCTATTACATATCGATTGGCAGGTTTTCATTAGGAAGTTGATTAAAACGGCAGGCACTTGGTCGGTAAATTCGTTGCACTTAACGATTTCGCATTTAATTACGGCATAATGGAAAATTTGCTGGAGGGGCGATAATAAAATGTAAACGGCGCTGGCTCTGGCACGTGGCTGGCCTCCTTGTTACTCAATCTGCGGACGAAAGAACGTTTGCCGTGGTTTGTGTTGCTGTAACCGCGGCTCTTGATGCTTCTCGTTGCTCGATTTCACCAAGATGTTTCGTTGCCCCCTTTTTTCGACCGGTAATTGCGAATCCGGACGTACGACGCGCATTTCGAGCGAAAACATTTCTACAAACGTTTACTTTCATTTACAACGTTAGCTGTCTTGCCTACGTAAATTTCGTGTCTTGCGAGACAATACGTACTTTATGATAAAATACCGCTATTAAATTCTTTACAACGTACCTTTCTAAAGTTGTATTAGTAAAATTTTAAAGAAAATTTGTAATTTTGCTGGTTTAATTGTTACAATAATTTTCAGGTGTATATATAATTAAAAGCTATATATATAAAGTAAAGTATCAATTATATACATATAATATAGAGTATTAATTATATCTTCTTTCTTTTTCGAGCGTAAAGTACGTAATTATATTGCATACACCTCATATACAATGTAGATATCAGTGCATTATCATTTTGCGATACAACAGGATATTGTCGTGACTACATCCTAACAGGTAATAGAGATTCTCAAAAATTCTCAAACATTCTCAGAAACAACACTTGCACCGCTTCCAAACGCCTCTATCTAGAAACATCGTCGTAACCCAGAACAAACCATCACAAACTTACCATCAAGGTCAACAGACACCAACGAATGATCCAAGTTCTATTACAATAAATCCAAAAGCCACATAAATATCACTTGTTCAAACACCCCTACCGCACTTTACTACCATAAACTAACATATAAAAATATAAAGCATCGTAAAGTCACCCTCAAAGAAAGAAATTCCAACGACCAGTTAAAAAGCAAGCTAAAGCGACACAGCGCTCAGCCTTAGAATCTTCAATTACGATTCGCACGATGTTTGATCAAGCACCGGGATAGAGAGAATACGAGGAAAACGAGAAAACCGAGAAGATCGGCCAGGAGGAAAGAAAGCTGGTCTCCGAGGTTGCCGATCCGCGTCAGTCAGCGCGACTTAAACCCGAAGAACAGCGTTTTAAACGGGGATTTTAGGAGGAAAACAGCCCTCGCAGGTAACGGCCTCGAGGACAGGATAAGACGACGGGCCGTGAACACGGGTGTAGCCAGAGCCGAGGGTGGAGATGGGGCGGGATGACAACAATTCTTTTCCACGACGACGGAGCACCGCGGCCGGGAAATTAGCATCGATAAATTTTCCGGCGCGTCGTTCCGCGTTGTCGCCGGCGACGTCGAGGACGACGACGACGCTGGCGACGCCACCGCCGCGCATATAGCACCGCGAAAATGACACGATGATGCATAGGCGACTGTTTTAAGAATTATTCGTTATTTATCGCCGGCGAAGGAGCAGATTTTTTTTCACCGCGTTTGACGCGTCCTCGGATAACTACGCCTGTTCAGAACGCTGGGATTTAAGGCTTTTTGGGACCAATTTCGGTAACCTTGTGGTTCTTTCTTATCGTTACGCTTATTCGTTTCTCGTTGGCGTTTCATGAGGAGAATGTGGATGTTTATAGTGGCGTAATGCTGAAAATATAAGAAGCAATTATAATATTTTGTATTAGGTTATCCAAACAGTTTCTTTCGTTTCATAAGGTGATAATAGATGAACAACAATTTCTGTTTTATATTACTTTACTGAATTAGGTATGATCTATTTAGTTCTATTTCTATTATTATATTCATGCATAATTCAATAAACTAATATAAAACAAAAAACATTGTGTGTCTATTATTTCCTTATAAAAGGAAAGAAACATATCGGACAACCTAATAGATATAAATATGCAAGATATGTCGGTGACACGAACGTAGTGATGTTTCATATAATTCGTTATATTCTGTTTAATATTACTGAATATTGTTCTCGGGACGATGTTTTGTAATAGATATTTAATATTAGGTTTGGAATTGTTCTAATATGTTATAGCTTATGTAACTTGATAGTAAGTTACAAATTCGTTCTTTGGTACTGTAGTTAGGCAACAAATATCTTTCACAATTTAGACTACAACGGCGAAGGCATGTGTTTGATAAAAAATATACGAATATAAAGAAGCTACTTGGTCAATTTGAAGTTTATGAATGCAAGAAGTAACGAAGATGAATCCAAAAAAACGCACTCCACCAGAATCTTAAAGGCAAATTGATAGAAACACTCGAAATCAATTTCTAATCTGGCTTACACATAAAATAATAATTCCTGTGGAAAATGCTTACAATTGTCCACAACAGCGTATTGTCTGAAACAAACCATATAATTCAGCTAGCAAAATTGAAGGAAACTAGACATTCAAAAATATCTGCATCCAACGTGTATATCAAATAGACAACGTTGTAACGATAGTTATTCTCGATATTGAAGATATTAAAAAGATATTAAAATAGATTGTTTACATTATAAAATACATTATTTAAGACCTAATAGATATCAACTAATTTTTATTAGGAAATGAATACGAATTTTTATTAGGAAAGGAAAATGAAGAACCGCATTGAAAGAAGAAAGTTAAGAAACGACGAGATTTTGAACGGGCCGTCCCGGTTAAGAGTGCAAGATTCCCAGAGAGGAAGATTCGTGCTCCTGGAACCGGGGCAGGATTTAGCGGGGGACGCGCACAGCCCGGTAGTTAAAAGTTACAAGATGATTCGTTGAGTAATCCCAGACCGTTTCCAGACGGTTGCAAATTGCAATCGTGAACGCTGCGATAATTGTCGCGACGGTTCGCGTAATGACAATTTTCATCGTGTCGTCACACGCCGCCGCATGGAGGGGAGAAATGGTAATTGCCCTATTGCATCTTTCGAGGCATCGTCATTACTACGAATAGACCACTCGGATATCTCCGAATGTCCTACGGCCACGTGCCCGCTCTCGCAGCTTAAAACCGTTTCTGCTCCTCCTTCTATTACGATATTCACGCATCGAGAGTTTGTCTCTACCTTTTCCAAAGTTTTGTCACCGCATAACGTGCAGTGGATTCCGTTTTTATCGTGTGTTTATGATACGTTTATTTTATAGAGATAGAGTTTATTATTGACTTCTTATAGTGAAGCTATTACTACTTATTACAGCTGTCACTGTAAATTTTGTATAGATTTATCACTTAATCTGTAATCTATCTTATAGGATTTACTATGAACACTTCCGTTTTTAGTATTTTCTTCCCCTTTTATTTCTGATAATACTAAATGTATATCGTAAGATGATGATGGAAAATATCAGGAGAAATATTAAGATACCAATTCCATGAAAATGAGAGATTGATAGACATATACGAATTGACTTGTTTAAAACGTAATCTATAAATTAAATCTATAAATATTAGGTTGTCCGAAAAGTTTCTTTCGTTTCATGAGGAAATAATAGACGCACAATGTTTTTTTGTTTTATATTAGTTTATTGAATTATGCACGAATATAATAATAGAAATGGAACTAAATAGATCATACCTAGTTCAGTAAAGTAATATAAAGCAGGAATTGTTGTTCATCTATTATCTCCTTATGAAACGAAAGAAGCTGTTTGGATAACCTAATATTTCATCTATAAATAAAAAAAATATATATATATAATAAAGAAATTACATTTACTCGTTTACGTTGATGTATTATTATATATACTCTAATATAAAAAACAATGTAGTGTATTTAAATGTATAATGTGATAAGTGCTGTGTACATGGCTGGTACATGTATACTGCAATATATAGAAAAATTTAAATATATTGTTAAACAATAACGTTATACGTTCTATACATTTAGAGATTAATTTATAGAATTAGATCCAATAAATTATTAATATCTCTACTGTATATACTCTCCTCTTCTCTATTCTCACTTGTTTCTACGACGTCAGTCGAATTCTAAATTCTCATAGGATGGACTGCCTCTTGCATCTGCATCAGTTTCGGCTTAAAGCATAAGATGCCAGAGATTTGAAAACACGAAAGTAGAACATCTAAATATTACACACTCTATTCTACCACGTTTCTATACAAAAAGTGAGAAGACTAAGCAAGAACTGACGAACATTACAGGGAATTTTATACCTGGCAGACTCGATGCGAAAAAGAATGTTGGTGGAAGGCGAGTTACACGCCGACGATAGTTATCTCGACCCCGTACCTTCATCTAGCAGTAAATCAAGGATTTCTTTTAACGAGCATTAATTGTTTTTGCGATAGTGAGAATGGCTGGGCTCGGGCGGTTAAAGTTAACGGCGTCTGCGCTCAATATTGCCTGTCGAGTAGCATGTAAATGGTTTCTTTCCTCCTTGCAGAAAGCGTTTGCCACCGTGGCGCCCGGATTTTCTTCTTGCCAAAGCACCCTTTTCAAACAGCCAGTCACCTTGCGTCCCATTCCCTGTGTTTATACCTACAATGTCGAATATGCGAGATCGAATGTATTTTTCTCGACTAGTACGACAAACACAGGGGAACACCAGAGAGCTTTCGCGACATCGAGAAACAAACGTTGTTATCGAGCAAACACGTTGGACAAAAAGATACAATGCGCCATGGCGAAGATCGAGTAGACCGTAACGAAACAAAAATAAACGACGACCTGCGCGAAGATACGAAAACGAAGATCACAGCAGAAAAATATTGTTGGTACATTTTCGTTGACTCTGTGATTTGATATCGGTTAATGATCGAACAAAAGAGTTTTGAATACGAAACCATCGAGAATGAAAAGAACCTGTTAAGTTCAAAGTTACACGTAAAATCCATGTGAAATAAAAATGTCAAACCCCTGCAAGTGACTGGAAACGAGCCTGTCTCGAATCATTTAAGAAGATTTAGCTATATTTTCTTCCTTTCATTTTCGTAGCAAGGCATATGTACTTTCTTCGTTGTCATTAATGTTGAAGTAACTACTTCAAGAAAAACTCTACATCTTTATTTATGTATATCCTCGACCTGGAGACTGCTATTACGCAGAAATATTCTAAATAAGGAGCATATTATTGTACCCTTGAATATACATTATGTTTTGGGCTGCAAGGTCTAGGAACAAAGGAACAATAAACAGATTTCTATTTATGTTCCCTATAGCCTCTAACCCAAACTATAAGGTTAACTTTTTTGATAATGTCCCTTTGTTATAAATATATGAACGTGCTCCCTATCATTCCATTGTCTAGTAACACTAAGGACAGTAAAGATCTGAATCAGCATAAACTTATACTTATACCTTTAATTACTTCAATATACTTTTCTATTACAAATTCATGCACTCGTTCTTCAATCAGTCAACCTCAACCTCAACAATTAGGATCATGATATAAGATCAAATTATAAGATCAAGGTGTAAAAACAACTACAAACGATATAAAAATCATATAAAGCCAGACAGGTTCAAGCAAGACCGTTAGTTAGCTTGTTTTATTATTGTCGACTTGCCAGACACGAGTCGAAAGGCGAAAGAGAAGCGAACATGGATGCAGTTCGGTTGAAGAGAACCGCTGGTATACAGTAAATATCTCGGTGCGGCGTGTATCTTCTCGGTGAAACAGCGAAACGAAGCTGACTCTTTCTGGGCCGATAGAAGTTTCGAAGAGCCGCAATCCATAACGGGGCGCGCGTGTCCCAGGCTTCCGTAGGAATTCCAAGCCCGAAATTGCAAGGAATCGTTGCGGGGAGTTGAGCAACAGCGTTGCAACGACGGTCCGTTAGTCTATCCGCGCAATAAACTACAATCACAAATTACAGAGTCAAATAGTTTCGGCGTTTCGCGCGGAATGTCGCAATTTCAGGTCTGGCAACAGGGGTTTTCGGCCCGTGGAGACTTCTTCCGCGGGCGAAAGGGAAGGTGGGGGAAGACGGAGAACCGTCGACTGGGAAGAAACACTGGTCGTAGACCCTCTGCCTCTAATGAACTTACAATAATTGCGAACCATTGATCTATGGGCCTCGAAGAGTTTTAGCCCTGCGCGACATTAACCGAGAACGAGATCCTCCGAGCTTGCTCGTTGCTTCCTTGATTTCCCTTTGTTTCGTCCGTTCCATCGAGTTTAACTCTGACTATCCGTCGCTTCTTCTTCTTCTTCTTGTTTTGTCTCTAGACGTCGAACGATTCTCGTTTTCATGTTGCACAGACTCCGGAAAATTCGTGGCACGGGATTTACCGATCGAGATATTCTTGGAAATGTGTACCTTTCTATCTTGAAAATTAAATTTCATTACTAAGGGAAAAGTAATCGTGCATTCATTCGTATTTTATGAGCCAGATAATTTGTTTGTTTTTTTATAAATTGTCGCAGTTCACGCTCTCTAAATTTATCTTTTACGGATAAATTCTTATTCAGGTTGGTCAACAAATGAATTACTAGCATTTGACGAAAAATATCTCTCCTCAGGATTTGAATAAAGCAAATCCGTTTAAATTGCTCATGATTATGTTCAACAAGTTGTTGAACATGCTTAACGAGGGTATAGAGAAGGCAACGTTTACGTCAAGAACTATGAATCAAGATTTCATTCAAATTGTTCCAGTTTTCAGAAAGTGGTGCACGAAGTTCCAAACTTCTTCCTAACGATTCAGGTTCCGATCCTACGATCTCGAACATAGAAAATGCATATCCTTTACGTTCATCGTTATCACAAAACCAAATTAACTTTGTCGATACTACTGGAGCAGATTAACAAATCGTCAAGAGATTGACAAAGAAGAATCATTAAGAATTTAATCGCAGCTAAATCCTCGATAGATCCGCACTGACGAAAAAAGAGGCCAGTCCAACGATGTCTTTAGCTTCGAGTGCATCTTCCGGTGCAGGCGAAGGACCAGAAAGGAGGCTTCCTCCTGCAGGCAAAAAAAAGAAAGGGGGAAAAAATTGCAAGCCGTGCAATTTCTATTGCATTTCTATTTGGCTGGGCGGCGGAATTAAGGAGGCAGCAGCCGGTCGCGTAATTCTTGTTACAAAAGCGCGCACGCAGCCAGCATTATGCCTAGTTCTCGGTCCGCTCGTAATTTCGACGCCACTTTTTCCCTCGCTGTAATCTTCATAACGATGTCGCGAGTGCCGTAACACGGTAAATTACTGGATCAATGCGCTTTAAGAGGGCCCCGGCTCGCCTTCCGAAGACAATGCAACCCCCCACGGTCTTGTGGGGGCGGACACCACCAGTCGGGGGAACGGAATAATCTTGCGAAAATTTCAATCAGCGAAATGCGTCACATATTCCCGCCACCATTCCCCGATCCCGCGCCGCCAACATCGTAAATAAGCTGAATTATGCCGCGGGACGAGCGGATTTAAAGGCATCGAGCCTCGCAGCTGCGAAGTTATGCTGCTCGCTCCCGATTGGATGCTCTTCGAGGATGGATTCTTTCGCTATTTCGCTATGTCTTTGCTTAAATGTGATCTTAACGCTAGAGATACCGACCTTAACGTATTAGGTTGTCCGAAAAGATTCTTTCGTTTTATGAGGAAATAATAGACGCACGTTTTTTGTTTTATATTATTTTGTCGAATTACGTACGATCCATTTTGTTCTGCTCAGATAAACACCGCGACATTTCACAGATTTGGTTTCACGTTTGTAAGAAAGTTGCAAAGTTGCAAAGCAAGCATTGTTGTGAAAAACACTTTTGCGAAAGAAAGACACTTTCCGGACAACCTAATATATCTAAACTAAAGTCACACCGGTCACCTCCATGAATTAGATGCTTTTTTCTCAGTATTGTAGGATCTCGAAGTGTCAAGCTTGAGATAAGATAAGAGCATGATACTATGCGTGTTCTGTTCAATATATAGAACTACAAGAATCATCGCAGGTATATTGTATAAATAATGTAATTTGCAGAAAATTGTTGATGTAGCTATGATTTGGTAGAAGACTAAGTAGTTTGGTAAGCAATTTCTTTTGGAGATGAAGCGTGTTAACACGAAGAGGTCATGAACATTTGAGCGTGTTGCGGATGTACGTAAAGAAGTGTTTATGAAAATGTAGACGTAAATAATGGAATGTGTGTTTGATTGGAAAAGTATAATAATTACAAATGAACTTTTTACATATTCAAATTGTGAATTTTGTTGCATAATGTCAAATTGTGTAATATTTCAAATAATGACTTGTTCAAGCTTTTATTTTTTCATTAGGTTCGAAATAAAATATTTGTTGAACCCTTCGTTCATTCAATGAAATTTATAATGTGTATTCAATTAAAATGATATAAATTAATATTTCTAATTCAATATTACTTTACACGATTGGATACGTCCAACTTTATTTATCGCACGCATCAAATTAGGAATATTAAAAATTTTGCAACCTGAACGTCCATTAGAAATCTAATGAACTAATTTCACGCATATAAGTAAAGTTTCATATTTTAAATTAAAAACGAAGTAAACAGGAGTTTGCAATCCATTTATTGTTGAGGCACGGCAAACCTATTCAAGGCACCCTTTAATAGCAAATGTTCAAAGCTTTTTTCATTAGTAGCCATGCACGCAACAATGGGGCGCTATCGTTCATTCTTTCACGCCTTTGAACATACCCTGCTGATTTTTAGTGATATCATTTATATGCAGCTTCTATGCATTTGTACAACTCACGCAGAGTGTAGAATAACATTTTTCAGAATGACGTAAGTATGCTAAAATATACCTGCTTTATACTATAATCTAAAGTGCTTTCTATTTTAAAAGAACCAACTGGCATGCGATGTAATTAGAATCAGAAACATAGAACCAATTTCAACACAATGAAAAGTAGGTACATTATAAAATATTTCTAATTCACGTTTACATTTTCACGGCTGACGTCGCAACATTATACGTAAATTAAGGTATTTTAGTAAATTACTAATTAACTAAATGAATACTAACCTATTCCCTCCATATTTCTGGCAACGTATCTTTACTTCTACAATTTATTTTCAACAGACTGTGACACCCTCTATAATTCATCTTATGCAAATAGGTGTATTTTTTTCGATAAAACTGACCGTAAATTGCACACCATTGATTTTCTTCACATTTGAAAACCACGCAAAGGTCCTATTTCTACCAACGATTGATGAAACACCAATTTTCAAACAGACCAAGGACATTACATTAAAAGCTCTCTTTATTTCATCACGCAGTATACTCAAGTACTTTTATACCGTCTATATAATTTGTATATCGATCGAGTTTCGTTATTCACTATGATAAATCTCCATTTATATAAGAGAAACCAGCCGATTCTCTGTCGAGTTCTGGAGCAGGCTAGGCGCCAGTGAATTTGTTGAATCCAAGACTGAGAAAGAGAGAAAGAGAGAGAGAAAGTGAAAGAACGAGAGGTATCGCAGAAGAAAGAGGTCTCGAAAACGAGTCCGCGACGCGTTGGAAACAGCAGAGTGACGTGGCCCAGGGCTAGCCAGCAGGGCAAGGAGGGATAGAAAAGGAGTCGGAGTGCAGAGGAACAGGGAGGGACAGAGGCCGCACCCTTCACGCGTGGGTCGCCGGATGTGACAGTCGCTCTCTTTAATTACTCACACGCATACGCGTTGAATGGTCGCGTAAGAAACCGGCCAAGTGCGTCGCATGCATTCTCACCCACACCCGGGCCATGGGCACATTATGTTTTGCGCGTCTGCCCTCCCACAGGGCCACGCAATCACGTGGAGTCCTGCGGCCCCGATAAAAGGACGAAAAAGCCCGCGCGTCCGGTCGCGATCGAACATCCGTCGCTCGAGAAACCACCACGTGGGACTCGAGATCACGCTGAATGGAACTCAGTGATCTGAATCACAATACCTGCTAGCCACCAACGTCTGAATTCGTGTTTTTCTTTAACCCGCTACTGCTTTATTTTCTCTATTGTATACTTTGCTGATGATTTAAGTTGAGAGAGGAGGCACAATTTTGTATGTGTTAATAAATATTTCTTTATAATGGAATTAATGTTATTTAAAATGTAGAAACGATAAGAGCGTGAGTATTGAAAGACGACAAAGTTTTGTTGAGGGTATAGCGTCTGAAGTTAATTTTCAGTGCATTTGATGTGGATTAGGTGATGTGAATTAGTAATATATAAATATGTAAAGTGTCCAGTTATCAGGTACAGACTCTGCACATTATCACTGTTAAACACGTTATTAAACACGCTATTAACACGTTTCCGCGACAAGTTATAATTTATACAAAGAAACAGTAATTCTACATTCTAATATAAGTTAATATAATTCAATATGCGCAACATACTCCTCAACTTTCTTCCAAGAAAAACAAACTATTCCAAAGGTTTATTACATCATCTCTATATATATTTTAATCTTCCATGCTAATCTAGACACAACATCATATTTCATATATAGTTTTCAACTCTCAGATATTCAATCATCAATATATAGATATATATGTAGATAGGAACAGATTCATTCAAGAAATTGTCTAACATAACTCAAATACAAGTATGTCTATTGATCATTCATCGGAGCAGTTGGTTTCCGCTACTTTCGTTCGCATAAGCGGACTCATAGTCGGAAAGTATGCACTCGGTATTGAGATCTAGGATGATTACAGAGCGCGGCAGACACGCTATAGGAAGCTGGAACTTTACAGTAACGAATGCTTTACTGCCGGCGCTATAGCCATTAACGGGTAATTAGAAACAGATGCCGAGCGAATCTTTTAACATAAAGCATAACCTTAATTCATAAAGCGCGATTACTCAGCAGCCGCGACAGCCGGGAAGAGGCCGTACATCAGTGACACCTTCGAAACAAAAGTTTTAATTATTTATTAGCCGGCACACGCGTTGAATCCACCATTTCACGGCCCACCCCCGCTTCTCAGCTAAGCTTTATGTAGCCGGACCCCTTTCGTACTTCCTTCGAACTGCGGAAGTTTATCAACGCAACACTGTAATTCCAAGACGACGGAACTGAGCAATTTTTATACTACAATGGCCTATTTTAAGTCTGGCTTGGGCGATATTTCGGTAAGATATACGAAGAACAACTATTCAAATGATTTTACCTGACGAGATTTTATTTTCAGATAATCGGATGTTCATTTATTTGAATGAGAAAATCATTTTTTCCATTCGTTTCAACTCCTCTGAATTTATTATATCATTTTCGTACTAAGAAATCAGGTCCAAGTGTATTAAATTTCGTATCATTTGGTAGTGTCTTTGTATGATTTTAAAAATTTTATTATAAAAATGAAATATAGAATCCGACAAAGAAGCTTTTCAAAGAACTTTTCGTAGTCACTGTATTTCAATTCAGAAACTATGAATCTTTATAAGAATAAATGTTCCCCATTTTTATTCGCCACCTCCATAAGGATTGGTAAATCGCGAGACTTCGACTGATCGCAGCATCTGTCATAGCTCAGGGAACCGTGCGATAATTATCCAGCCCGCGGGAGCCCCCAGAAGAAGTCTTAATTCAGCAATTAACCTAATGGAATGTATATAACAATTAGCCGGTCCACGCAGTTCCGTTCCGCTACTCCAAAAGGGGGTGCGAATGGTTCCTCTTCTTTGGCTTTCCTAGCCACCTCCAGCGTTCCGTGCAAGGTGGAGGAGGCTCACCCCCGTTGGAAAAGGAAGACAACATTTTCGTGGAGTGGGTTCGAGCTGTATCTCGTAATTACCAGCTGATAATTTATGTTTATGCGGCCGTAGGCGCCTCCGAGCTTACTTACCCCTTTTCCCGAATGGGGTGCTCTGTAGAGTGTATTACTGCACATTCTTACGTGCGTGCGAGGGTTCCAACGGCCGCGAATGGGCGAGTCAGGGGGTTGAGACGAGGGTTTTTCATACTACCTCCAACCGAAAAGGGCCGGAGGAACCCCCCGTTCGTAACTATACATCCTTAAAGTCCCACCAGCCATTACGGGCCGTCGTCGAAATTTACAGCCGTTTTCACACGTTACTGAAAGTTAATAGTCCCTGCGGGGAATCGTACGAAGAACGAACTGTATCCTTCGTGATGCGATCCCAAAAATGTACTGGAATTCGCTAATTACGTTTAATGTTGCGTTGTTACGCGTTGCTGAGTACAGAGACAGAAACTAAGAACTTGTTTAAAGTGTTTATAAAGCGAATTTATAAATTGGTGGATTTTATTTAGTTTCTAGGAAATTGCGTGCATTTCCTCTTAGCCTTCTATAAACATGCCATTACAAATTTATATGTCGAAGATGAAAGGACATCGGGTCTTTTTCTGGAATGTTTGGGAAGATTCCCAATACTTTAGTTTAGACTTTTCATTATAGTTGTACTTAAATAATAAAATTTAGAAGTAGTGGTTTATGATTTAATCCGATTATGTGTGCCCGAGATTTATGACAATAGACTTGGGTTCGAAGTGACATAACGTGTCGCTAAACGTAGCCACGGTCACGGGATGGACGTTTTCACCTAACAGGGGTATGGAGTAATTGTATAGCTCTCTTTAAAAATATAATTAACCCAAGGGGTACAGAGAGGTACGGAGAAGAGTATACAAGTGCAGTTCCACTTGGACTGAGTGAGTTAGTTGAGTTCTACTCGTACTATGGACAAGTAAGTTAACTTCTACTTGTACTGTGGATAAGTAAGTTGAGTTACACTTGAATTGTGGACAAGTAAATTCAGTTCGATTTAGACTTTGGAAGAAAGCGCATTTGCTATCCCATTGATCATGGATTCGTTATTAAACCTAAGAGCATTGTCATTAGCATCTCGAGTATCTAATTGCCACTAATCATATTTGTACCAGTAAATACCATCTATAGTGTATAACAACAATGGCTAATCCAAATGAAGATTCGTTACATGCCCCTAACCCCAATGAGAACTGGACATATAAAATATTTAAGAATATATAATTATCTAGCTTGACGATGGAAACTTGCAAAGATTTTCAATGAGCTAGAGAACAGCGAGTTGTCGAAAAGTTTTACTGGCACTTTTAGAATTAAAGGTAGCCGCGCGCTCCAAGCCAGACCACATTTCTTGCTATCCTTGCCATCCCTTGACCGCAGCGGCGGCAACAGGGTTGTGTACAGAAATGCGGTGGAGGCGAACATCTTGTGTTCGCCACAGGTATGGAATAATATGACAGCATAATCTCGTTAAAATAACGAGAGACTAATAGACAAGTGGAAACGGTTAACTACAGTCCCACGCGTATAGAAAGTCCCCTTATTTTCACATTTCTATTACTAATTATGTACATTACGCATTTGTACGTGTATAATTACATTAAAAATCCATATTGCAAAATTGATCACTTCACCTACATGTATATTTATATGTATAGAAGAAATGCGCCGCGAGCCTCTGCAATAGAAGATATGGCATCATTAGGAAGTCCAGTGTCACCAGTGACCACCATAGCAGTGCCATTATTAAACTAGAATTATCATTACAGTTCTGAATTTTTCATAGAAACTTAATAAGTTATTGAACCTAAGATTAGTTAATTTAGCGGTGCATCTCTAAGGATATTTCCATATATCTGTCATTTTCATTTCTTTTCACTAGATACCAGAATACAATGCTATACTGCTAACGATTGGTATAAAAGGAAACAAATACGAGGCTATGCTAATACCTTCTATAGCCACTGTATATACTACGAAACCATAAAAAGTATACAATCCATTGATGAAAACATTCGATGCCGTCAATCTCTTAAAACCATGAACCCAGCGAATTGGTTTATCCGGTGAAGGCCACCGTACCGATTGGACCGGTTATATCGTCCGGAACTAATTGCAATCGTCAATTAGAGTGCACCAGCCGAAACAGGCGGCAGATATTAATTATCGATTGACCGGTGAGAGTAGGTTAGGTAGCCAGCTAACCGTGGTTAAGTACCTAGTAACTGGAGGAAGGTGCAAGGACGAGCAACAGAAAATTAACTTTCAATTTAGGCTCTTTGTCCGGCGGACACCTTTCCATGGACGAAGCAGGTAGGTTACACCTGTGCCAGTAAAGTGGTTATCGGGAAGGAAAACTTCCGACAAGGAAACTTGTCTATCGCGTCCTGCGAAAGGATATTTACTCAGTCGGCTTAGTTTCTGCTCAGATTTAGAATATTCGTGTAGACGGGACCAGTCTTAATTTACTTATCGATTTTGTTTGTACACGTTGTAACAGGTAGAAGATGCCGGGACCTTTACAGAGTTGACACTTCGTGGATAGTAAATTTGATGAGGGAGATATGGTGGAGGAAGTTTGAACGAAATGAAAAATTTGTTCTAACGTTTGACTAATAGTTCCTTCCTAGCCTTCTAATTATAGCTTCGTGATTAGTGAGAGTTGAGCATTTTGAATGGCTGTGATTTAGCGTGGAGCGGAGTATTTTGTATAGTCGCTGTTCAATGTTGTTTATCGTATTACTGCGTCAGATAGACGATTCTAGGTACTATCTTTGTAAAATTAATTTCGCTAATGCTCTTCATATTCCTTTGTATTGATACACAATTGCTCTGCGTTCTTCGGAAGTTCTTACGATATACGATAAAAATGTTGTAAGAAATAATACCTTCCAGAGAAAAGAATATAATATTCTAAAATATAGTGACGTCATAATCTCACGATATCTCCTACATGAAGTATAAAGATTATAAAATATCGATACAACTAGACAATTTTCTAAACAGAAGAATCTACATCTTCCAAGGAATCAGTTCCAAATAAAGAGTTTAAAGAGAAAAGTTATTAATTATACTCAACCAATTAATTAATAAAAAGAAAAGCATGAATGTAAGAAGGGTCAAAAATGTTGCATCGTACATATTTAAAGGTTTAAATATGACTAAAGAGTAACGTAAACAAGGTGAAAGGAACAGGTCCGAACAGTCAGTCACCGGGTTCGAACGATGTCCAAGTTGGAGGAAGGTTCCGCACCAGAAGTCAACGTACTCGAAGTTCACGTAGGACGTAGAACGTCCACTTTGCTCCTTATGTCGTGCTCGTTCACCCTTGACGCGACACCTTTAAGTCTCCGAGACCGAATGTTCCTCCTGCGCGTTACATGCACACCGTATTGCGAGTGCGGATGCACAGAGTGGCGAAGAAACCGAAGGGGAGCCGCGCAGATGTCGGTGAAATTCCGTTCGGAGAGTCACTCGAGCGGAGCCGCGTGCATAAGTGGACGAGCCAACTCACTTTGAGGCGTCTTCCTTTCGTTCCCCGCGTAAATTCGGAACGTCTCGACATCGACCGGGCATCGTGTCGCCTATGGTACTCGTGACCCCACGATCGCACACTTTCGTCATTAAGACGGTTGCGATCGAAGATTCGGCCAGGAATTTTGCTCACTCGCAATTACGAGTCGGGTAAGCGTGCCTTGATACTGATTTTGCTGGATTACATTATATGAAAATGAAACGAAAGGGAACTTTCACGTAGATACGATCTGAACATTTTCGAATCTTAAATTAAAACAATATTGATAGAGAAACTTGAGAAATTTGAGCATCGTTGTATTAAGCCTAGGGGTATTGTCTTATGAAAATTTAGAAATTGCTTGTTTCTATATCCTTGCTTCTTTGATTTATGGAACAGAACTTTCACCATTGGATTGTTAGCCATTAATTGTTTGAGGAAAAATCGTATTGCATAAATGGAAAATGAAGAAACTTCTTAAAATATTGTGTTTTACACGTACTCAGAGATATTATATTTTAAAAACATTTAGTTCGTGAAATATGAATTTTATAAATATTCTTATAAATTAACACTTCTATTTTGTACATATCATTTTATAGGAGTCATTTTAGTCTAAATCTGATTATAAGTTTCCATTTCATCTTTGCTATGCTTAACCCAGATCTAATTTACCTGATCTACCTGATTTACTATGTAACCCTGAGTTATCATTCCTAATCCAGTGCACCTTAAACAAATTTATTTAACACTTAGCCTAAACTTACCTCGCTTAATCAATTAACTCGCAACGTATCCGTTCTATTTAAATGAAAATGTATACAATTTGATTTTCCACGCCGATCTCAATAACGAAGCATTCTCCTTAATGCGAACAATGAAGAAAACGGCAAGAAAAATAAATGACGATTCTCAGAATAATTAAAGCCCGCAAGATGCAATAAACATGATCAATTAGATCCCGCCCGTAAAGAACCAGTTCTGATATTTGGAGCATAGAATGCGTGAAAAGCAGATTCAGACACGCTAATTCCCTGATGAGTCATGCGTCAGTGTAACCATTAATTTCCAATTAAGAAGGCAGTAAAATTTCAATAATGGTCGTTAAAAAGCAGACGTTACGAAGTGCGCTTGTCCGGCTGCGTTCATTTCGAGGAAGGGGTTGAAGAGGAGAAAGGCAGTTCCTGTTCGAGAGTAACGAAGAAAGTACACAACTGACGGTCAGGTGCGCCAGATGCGAACTCGCCCCTTCTTCCTCGATACTAATCGTTCGTCGATCGTTTCTAAATGGCCCCCGTGTTAAGACGCCCAAGAAACACGCTAGAAACACCATCTTGCCTCAAATACGCTTTTATTAGCAGCAAAGAGTATCGTATTATGATATTACGCGAAACTACGAGTTTCGAAGGCAGATCAACCCTTGGTTACACGTTACACGGCAAAAATAATATCTGATGAATCGCAATTGAATATTATCGTCGGTCGTGCAAACGCGTCTTTGGCAGTCTGCACCAATTTCCGCAAACGCAATTCCATACAAGTTTAGGGCGGCTCGGTCATTTGCTTGAAAGTTGTAATTATAACGACCGATAAGTAAATTATAGTACAATGCGTGGTCGTGTGTTTGATATTCGTAAGATAAATAATATTCGCTGGTGCAGAGGTTGGGATTCAGTTTGACCAGAAGTAAGAGAATACGCGAAGCTGAATTTCCAGAGAAGCTAGAGCTCTCCTTGAAGTTTGACCTTGGTCCAGCTCGAGATCACCCGCTCGAGTTTTTTGATCTTCGTAACAAGCCATCGAATATGTAGGTTCGTGAGAATATTCTGAATCTGTTTCCAGATCAGAAGTTATGTATACCTGTGATTTAAATAAAAAGAAAAGTTGAATAAAATTAGAATAGTTTATGGAATCGAACGATATTTCAATTGTTGTACAGATGGATTTACAATTAGATTTCTTAGAGGGATGTTGTGTAGGGTGATAATAGAATGTAATAGTGGTAAATTAGTAGTAATTATGGTGTATAGTATATCGTAACAATTAATGATTTGCAGCTAGTTTACCAGAAACTAACCGGTTACAAAGCGCGATACCATCTAAGCCGAAGGAACAAAAAACATGCGTAGCACGTCGTTTCCAGGAACGGCTTGTAGAAAGTACCGGGCAACATAGCACGCTATTCCAACACAAATGGTTCCAGAAATCAAATTGCGCAAGAAAGAGTGGAACTAACGGATTCACGGTGATTATCGTTTAGTATAAGATATCATGTTCTACCAAAAACCTCGATTCCTGTCGAACCAGCATTGTATTCCAAAAAATACTTGCTCCGAAATACTGAATTCCATAAGAAACCAGTAAGAAGGTTTGAGAAAACTTCGAAGGCAATTCATATTTTTATAAAATCAACGGATATTTTATATCAATCTTGTCACCTTTCGTCTTTGATCAGCTAATCTCCAAATTATTCGTGATATTTATGCTGCAACAGAATGCATACGTGTAACAGAAAAATATTACGTATGTGTCAAAGAAGGACACTCGTTATGATATTCACGTTAGCATGAAACAAATCTACCTATGGCTCTCATTTAACTAATCATATAAGAACATAAACAAAACTTTAGAATAAGAAGGTGAATAATCCAGCGATCAATCTAGCGATCATTTTCCAAAAAAAAAAAACTTTTCATCCTTTCCAATTATACTTCTCTCGCTATTACGCTATCCTAGAAGACGTATTAGAATCATAGCAATCCAAGCAAAACCTATCGAAGACAGAAGGTAACTTGGGAGCTGTCTGGAATTCGCTCGAAGGGAAGATCAATCAAAGAAAGGTGTATGATAGAAAGTGTTCGGCCGCGAATCCACATTCCGCGTGCAAGAGATATTATGGCAACGGCGTTGGCGGAGTTCAAGACGCTCGATTGCTCGACGGGCGCCATGTTTGATTGCCCGACGTCGTTGATCGCCGTCCGGCAGAAATTATCATAACTCATCCCGGTAATCTAGCCACCGACTGGAAGAAAGCGACACCGTCACGTGGGTGTTATTTACCCGACGTGATGGGGGAACTTTTGAGTCATGGTCATCGTGTGGCTTGCCGTATATTGGACTTTATGTGCCGAGTCATTAGAACCGCGCGAGAAACCAGGAACGCTAATAAGCTCATTTGTTTCAATTCAGTTTTATAGAAAAATTTCAACAATCAATATCCCGTCGACACGCTCGTGTTAACGTCGACGCTTGTTTCAGGCTGCGTTATAATACTGCTTTCATACCAATGATGTTACTATTACTGTTGTTATGATTACTCGTATTACTGGTAAGTAAGATATAATAGCGTATTGTGGATACGTCACGTTATGCAGACAAGTATTAATGTTGTTATGTAAAACGTTACGTTTGCCAATCTAACAAGATTTTTAATCTCATAATTCTAACTTTTGTGATGGTAACTTTTTATCGTATTATTGCAATTTCTGATAGTACGATGCGACGATGAATTTTTGTGATACAACTTTGTACGTGTAACTATGCCAATCTCAGCTTTCCTATAGACTACGAATTTTTAACAGGATAAATAAAAACGCGGTAATCTCTAGATCGTTCTGTCAAGTAGTGTCATCAAGATGCACCAGCGATCAGTTATCCTGTCCAAAACGAATTGTTCGCCGAAGGGTATGAGAAAGTAATCTCATCATACTATTTAGGTACTCTGTCACTCTGTGTCTTGTTCCTCTGCGCTACGTTCCTAGTTAGCTCGCACTATTTGTTACCCGATAATATATTGCTTTAAATGACAACTGCAAATGATTAAAATACTCACACGTGAAAAGATTGCGAAAACAACTTCAAAACCTTTTCCAACAAACTCTCACGAATGGCCTATATTCAATTTGAACGAAAAATTTCAAACATTTATTATCAGCAAATATATCGATCGACGTTGCGTGTAAGTAAATTTAAAACGTTACTAAATTTAATTACTAAATAATTAAGCGAAAAGTGGATTTATCTCTGACAAAACTGTTCCTAATTGGAAGAACTGCTATAATAAGGAGACATCATCGCTTCCCAGCGATTTAACGTTCTTGCTGTTGAAACGTAAGCGTAGTAATAAGTTCTGCGAAATACGTATCCGCCATGGTGAACCCGTTTTACGAATTTCGTATAGCGTGTAATCGATCGATAAGAAAAATTATTCAACACCTAGCGTTTTGTCACAGCAGTGAAAGTAAGCCAATAAAAATTAACACGAAACTAAACAAAATAAAATCACTTTTTGGGGCGTGCTATAAATTCGACTAATATTCCTAGTAATAAACTTTTGCACTTTCGAATATGAATCTTATCCTTCTCTCTCTCTCTCTCTCTCTCTCTCTCTCTCTCTCTCTCTTATTTTCAATAAATATAATTTAAATATTGCAGTTAATATTATTGTAATTCGATTTTATAATATTATATACGTATACGATATATAATAAAATCGATTTTAGCGTATCACACGTCTTTCTCGCAAAAATATCAGGAAATACGTGTCTCTATTACCAATAACCGTTTATAATAAATTATTAATAAATTATTTTCCATAGTCCAAGGATAATTCCTTCTGAAAGGATTCGTTTCAATGATTTCCAGCTAAATGAATAACCTTACTAAACTTCAGCACGGTTCAATTAACCCCAAAATTCAATTAATCAGACTCGGTAATAAATAATCGAGGAATTACGGTATGGAAGGTCGGGAAATCTACTGAAAATCAAGTGGAATGTCCGTAAAGCGGCGCTGCGCGTAAGTAGCAGTGGCTGGTGTCCGGGAGGCAGTTGGTCGGAGGTTGGTGACGGCTGATCGAGGCCACCGGGGCCGAGCGGATCGACGCACCGGTCAAGCGGAGGTGGAGTGGAACGCGAAAAAAGAGCGCGACGAGGCCGCGGGGGAGCGCGTCGGTGGAAGCGGGAGGCCGACGGAAGCGCGAGGAGCCCCGATAGCCAATGGAACCGATGGAACCAATGCGCGTGTTGCCAGTTTATTTCCACCGGCCAATCGTGTTAAATCGCCTTGTCCTCCTCGCTCCGAGATCTGCCGTGAACCACAGCTCGAACCGGCTGCTCTAGACCGAGCGATCTGCTCGCTATCTTCTCGCCTGACACTGCCGTGCCTCCGTTAACCTATTCCATCGTGCAGAATTCTATACTTAGTCCTTTCGCGTATCATTTTCATATTTCTATTTCTATTCGTCTATCGTTGCCATTGCCATTATGAATACGACCAATCCTTTCAGAAAATTATTTTCTGTGTAATTATACTTTTACGTAATGATCATATACGTATGATAATGGATATGTAATTTCTTTTGGAAGTATCGTGTTTTGATATTGATCATCAGAGTGTATTTTTATGGCTGATGACGTGTATTGCTGTGTAGACGATTTTTTAAGGCTTTAGAGCAGTGAAAGTTTAGATACAAAGTTTGGAAGTAGCAGCGGGTTGATTATTTGAATTTCGTCTTGTAAGTTGGAGTTTGCTGCATTATACGTATTGTGATATTCTAGAGAAATCATCTGATTATGGATCCTTCTTAATATCTTCCTACAAGTGTATGTCGTCTAAAATTAAAATTAATCGGTAACTTTATCTATGTATATATATACTGTTGCAAAACATATCTACAAATAGTTGTATTTTTCTTCAAATTCATCAATGTCTATTATTCTGTAATTATTCACCTATATTTCCTCCAATGTACAATATCGATCCAAAGAAGAATCTCTCGTCGAAGACTACCAAGAATCTATAAACAAAATTGAAACTGCCAGCAAAAATATAAATAAACGTTCCAACAATCAAACTGCCGAAAAGGTCATAAAAATATCAATCGCCGCTCTGTTTCTATTATCCGGCAACCATTGAATCCGCAAACAACGCAGTGTCCACGTCGAATAGACCGCATCGAAATATTTTTGGAAAAAGTGCAGAGGGTGGCGTAATCGTGGTGAAGGAGGAGGAGGAGGAGGATCGAGAGAAAAGGAAACCGACAGCCGCCTCCTCGGCCGTTTCTCCTTCTTCCCCACACCCCCCTTCGGCCTCTGCTCGTTCAGAAAGGTCCAGCAGAGAGTCCAGAGGCAGAATGGGTGGAGGTGGACCGGTACTCCACTCGGGGTTCACGATGACGAGGGGGGGAAGCCTATCGAGCGGCGGGAGGGGAGGCCAGACCGGAGTAATGGAAGCTGGAGTAGATATTGTATGGCATTACCGGACGAACTTTCTGCGGAGAACATTGCGATATTGGTTTCGAAGAGCCGAGAGCAGCCTGCCCGGCCTGAATTCGTCTCTCTTTCTCTCTCCTGCTTTTCCTGCAGTCCCTCCGGCCACGATTTTTCCAGTTTCTCTTTCGTCTTTCGTTCGAGGAAGGAAGGAAGGCAACGATTGGAATGAGACGAGGTGGGGTTTAAGGGTTGGTTTTGTGGGAGTCGGTCGTTTCGCCTCCTGCTCGTTGTCTCGGCCTCGCGATTTTCGGAGCGGATTTGGTATATTGGAACGTACGCTTCTTTCATCCCGCTTTTTCCCTTTTTCTTTGTATTTGTCGAGTTTTGCTTGTGATAGCTTTTTCCTACGAATATTATGTTAATTAAAATAATATGTATGGGTATTGAAGCATCATAGATAAATGCTTCTCTTAGAATTTTTATTCTCATCGGAAGAAGATTTGGAATATTTCACTAAACGAACAGCTGTATGATTGTTTAGCGAGATTGATAAACATTTCGGAATTTTTTCAGATCTTTTGAAAACGTGAAACACATGGTAAAGTAACATCGGATTTAAATATAAGTGATTCCAATCCTTAACAATTCTAATCTACAGTGGATTAATGGTGCCTATTTAAAAGAAAGGTTACCGTGTCATAGAAAAAAGTGGAAAAAATATTATTTGCATTAAGTATTTACGTGTGCAAGTAAATAAAAGTTTATATTTCTTTAATATTAACACCAATACTATACTAGTAAAATATTGACAATTGATTCACCCGAAGTTAAAGAATCAGATAATGTGACACGAGGTTTGCTAACGTTTCGTCACTAGCGGACACTGGCGGTAATCGAACGTCAATGAGAGCGGAACAGCGAGGTACGTTATATACTGTCAAGCAATAACAAGAGCACAATCAATAAAGATAATAGCCGAACTAAACGAGCGCACTTGGTGATGTATACAAAGTCGTAATCTTTGCAATTTGTTGCGCAGCGAGAGTGAAATTAACAAGTACCGCAAATATGTCAGGCACAACTAATTGGCCGATTTGCATATAATTATACCCATCCGTCGAGATCGAGCACATGATGCAGTTTTTAATGCGGAGCGAGCAACCCGTAAAATGTTCAATTTTCTGTTCTCCCGTAGACCTTCAAACTGTGCAAATTTGATGGCACGCCGCCCAATTACCATGTTTCATCATTATCCTCGCGGTAAGGATATGATTACTTCATGCTTTATTACTCAGATACGTGTGCTACTTGACATCATCGTTCTGAATAATTAATGTCCCAGCCCTGCTCGGTGGGTAGGTATTAATTAGATGCATCGACGCTTGGTGAAAAAAATTTTTTACAAAAATTTCAGTTTCGGTGCGTTTGAACCTCTTATAGCTGGGAGATGTTATATGTTGTTTGAGATGTTGGATAACGACGCGACGAGACGTGGTCAAAAACCTGTGTGATGTGAGGTCCGAAGACGCGTGATCATCTTCGCTTCGCAGGATCATAAGGAGATCGAAGCAGGTGTTGATTATTTCACATTAACCTATTAATCAGAAGTTTCTATAATCAATATTAAAGACTAGTAAATATACATGTAATTTATTTTTAACAGAAAGAAATTAACGCGAGAAGAGGAAGAAATTAGTACGTTCCAGTGATTAACTCTTTATTTCTATCTTGTTTTTGCGTTTTATTTCATTACATTTAATTTATATACTTCTTTTATTTTCCTTTATCCATTCATTCATTCTTCATCCACTTTCTTCGTTAAAAAATGCATCCGCTATATTCCTCATTCGTGTTGTTTCTTCTCCTCCATTAATTTAATTTTATATGGTTACATCCATTTTGCCTTTATAAATATTACAAAATATAATATATAATATTATACTCGAATATTATAAAATAGTTGATACGGTATCGAAGCGACGAGTTATTGGGATGAAAGAAAGATATGAAATATTGGAATAAAAAATGCATAGAAAATATTAAAAATAAGTGTATAGAATAGAGAACGTCTATCATGGCGAAGAGCTTCTTATCGTGCAGCAACAAAAGTCGCAGAAGTCGACATTCCCATAGACAGTTACGATGCACCGAGGCACGTCAGGTTTCTGAAGCACGGCCCCTACTTTCTTCTGTCATTGTAGCCATTGTTCAACGTTCGACTGCCAATACGTCGTCTCCATTGTGCCCGTGCCACCAGGCAGATATCTATTTCCGGTACTCGTGCGCTTTTCGTGTTACGCGCCTCTGACTTTTAAGCGATCGCCTATCGAGCCGTTGCAGGTGCACACGCCTGAGAACTGCGGGAACCAAAGGAGACCTCACGATAAGTTCCTGCCACCGTTCAATTTTCCTTTTCCAACTGAATTATGCATTTCAATGTCGTTTATGGAATTCGATAAATTTACGCGTGACTCGTTCTTCCTCTCTAATAATATCAACTTCCTACTAAAAACTTTAGGTCGACTATTTTATGTAACAAAGAAGCATATAGTTTAATTAATCTTATCTCTTTCTTATCCAAGGGAGACAGATTATCGTACAAAAATATTCAAATACCGAAACACGAATAATCCCATTTTCCATGTCTTCGAATCTGCATATTTATAGTTACACGTTTCGTAAAGTCAATAAGACGACATAATTATTGTGAATTTTGTTATTTGGACCTCAAGAACTGTACCTTAGAGCTTCAGTTTCAAAGCTTCATAAGCTTGAAATTTATATGATGTTAGTTGTAAAACTTCAGACTTTAAAGTTGAACTTTAAGGCTTCGAAAGATCAAGCTGTATAAATCACTAGAGTAGAATGCTATTTATCTGAACTCGACCAGAGACAAATAGTTCATATAACTGCGACTCGTATAATAGTTTTACGATTTCTATAATGTGCACTGAATTTCATATAGTAGTTCCTGTATGATCTTCTCGTTCGCGTAATAGGAGTTCACATTCAGAAAACTAGATTCGATCAGCAAGAGTTCATTTAATCAGACGCTAGCCAAAAGTTGTTTCTAATAAAAATAGAGTTCTACTATAGTTACAAAATTGTATAACTTTATAATTGTGTAAATGTACAAAATTGCCATTGTAACGACTACAAGTTCCACTTATTATACGAACCTGAAGCAGCAGTTGAGTTCACCTAACAATTCTCTAATTTCTAACAATTCCTATTTTTCGTTCACAGTCGGACAAATAGCTACAATCGACAAAAGTTCATTTAATCAGACTGTAACTAAAATTTCCTCTCAATGAATAGAGTTCTTTACAGTTTACGAAACTCACTAATATTTCAAGTATCTTAAAGACTATAGACGCATAGTTATTAATACAACTACCTAATTACTAGCAGAACTGCCATAAAACCGACAAAACGAGGGGTAGCAAAGATTCTCGAACAAGCAAGCAGTAGCGATTCCCGCGCGCTCGGCTCTCCGATGGAGGAACGCGTCGTCGTCTCATTAGCTCTGGCGATCGCAAATTAATTCAGTCGCACCGACAACGCCCAATTAACGCATATGAAGCGTGAAGATAGCGATCGAGCTTCCTCGATTAAGGGGGAACGCGATGGTCCTGGTCGCGTGACGTATCGACGCCGGCGCCGTTAGTAACGGCTGGTTTGATCCTTTCCGCGAAGCCGAATGGCGCCGCTTCCTCTCGAAAATATCGCTCGTTCAGCGACCGGAACGGGCGCAGGTTGTTGACTCGATTGTCACCAACAGCTCCTTTTACCGAACCAGGCTACGACGCCGATTTCTGGCGTCGTTCTAGCGCCGCGGGTGTTCCGCTGTGCCAGCCACGTTCACGGAATACTTGAACAGAGGAACCAGATACCGGAGAAAACATGTCGGAGAACGATAGGGGAACCTGGTCGGTGGCTTTTGTAGTGGTTGTTGCCAGCAAAGCAAGATGGACACGTCAGACCTGGCCCGATCGAAGGAACTCTTGTTAAATATTAATTAGGAGGTAGGTGGAAAGAATATTTTTACCAGAGATTTCAGTATTTAATATATAGCTGATCGGTAAAAAGGAAAAGGTTCGGTGAATTTTATGATGATTTATGTAATGTACAATATAAAAATTGTTGTTCAATAATTAGACAATATTTAGTGGTGTAGTTTATCGATAAAGAAATTTTGCTGTTCGTTTTGTTTAATAATTTGTTTAATGATTGTTTAATAATTGGGTATCAGAGATGAAAAAGTGGGCAGTTCTGTGATTACAATTGTCGTTTAAAAAATGTGCAGTACAGTATAAAATTGGTGGATAAATAAAAATCACGGGAAAGATTTTAGGAGAAAAGCATCTGAATGCAGATACTCTACGGCGTAATAATATAATATTTGCGATGTAATGGAAAAATATTAAACAAGTGCGTCAGTAGCCAATGCGAGTTGGAGTTTTAACGGCGCGCCAGTTATCAGAAATTTTTTTTAAGCACCACGGGAAAAGCTTGGAAAATAAATCAAGAGGAATTACAGTTCACAAAGCTGCACGAGAAGAGTTCGAATAAAGTAAGCTAAATTAAATTTCGTCCGCGTAAACTACATGTAGAAACTCATCCGATAATGATTTATCAACCATTCATCCATTTCGAGAACAGTTATTTACACACAAGCTGCTTTTCATTTATATTAAATTAATTTATTCCTGGATCATCATTCGATGCAATAATAGAATATTCTATGCATATTTATCATATGCATATGACCTATTTATTTTTGTTAGCCATAATTAAAAAATTGAGGTGATAAACGATGTACGAGTGAGGAAAATTGAGAAGAACAATTTCACAGCGAGAAAAGATGCAAATTCCAAGAAGTTATTCCAAGAATTTATGTTAACTTTCGATGCTATTGTAAGATCAAGCTATGATCACAATTGCCAACCAGAGTATGAAGCAAGAATTGAAAGTATAATATATAATATTAATAAAATGTAAAAATAAATGTATTTCTTACCACTTATTCTCCCTCTAAATTTATAAATGCGATAAACATATCCACGGCATTCAAGTGGCATATAATACAATTTGATAAAAAATTAACAAGAATTTTCTTCTTTTGAAAACTCTTTCGTCGTTTACCATTTCAAACATTTTAACGATCCATCGAAAATGCAACGATGGAAGACAACGACCTTTCCTCTTCTTTTTTTCTCTTTTTTTTTATGGAGAATAAAAATCGGTAAGAGAGCTCGGACGAGACCAGCTAACCGTTAACAATAACACATCGGAATGGCCAGGAAAATTGCGAAACGCACGAAACTGCGTACGAGAAATATGCATACACACGCGGAGCGGTGGCGGGCTCGGAGCCTGCGTGAAATGATGCACGGTGAACCGTGACTCACTTCCTACGTCGAAGCCGATGCCTGGATGATAGCCGGCGATACCTCGCCGGCTCGGCTGAAACGGCGAAGTTAATGAGATGTGCAAATGAATCGGGGTCTCGAGGGGCCCCGGTACGCCGCGATAGGTGAAACGGCGCGAAGAGGAAAATAAAAAGGGGCACACCGGCCCGATATTGCTGCAACATTGCACAAGTTGTCGCGGAGGAGAGCACGATCCGCTCCGGTAACAACGGCCGTGTAATATTCGAGTGACTTCAGGACGCTGGAAAACTTCGTTGTTACTCTGTTGCATAGTACAATCTCAATTACTATCGAAACGCCGATTACTGGAATATTGGACAATGGAGAACTCGGCGGTTGTCCTTTGTAAGAAAGATTGGGAAACTAAAATCTTTGATAAAACTTGTAATACTGATTAACAAATAATTTGCAAGTGGGTGTTTGTAAAAAGAAAAAGAGAAATAAACGTAAAATCTGGCAACAATGATCACATCGCTTTTTCTTAACTAATTGGTCCAAATTTTATTTTTTTATTAACTTATTTTTCTTAATTAATTGATTAATATAATATAATATAATTATAATATAAAATATATATAATATATAAATAATATAATATAACTATTTTATTTTTAATTAATTTATTTTTCTTAACTAATTAACTAAGTGGTCCAAATTAGACGATCTCCCTTTGTATAGAAACAAAACTAAGGTTTTACTGTACTTTTAAATACGTTGCGCGTTGAAGAGGTACTAGAATATTAAACGACTGACTTATATGGAAGTGGAATTGTCAGATGCTACGTAGATATTTTAATATTATATATCAAATCAATATAACGAATGATAAACAGTAGTATAGTATTGAGAATGTCTTCTGTTTGAATACGATTTTGGCTCATGTGTATAACAGTCTTGACAAATTGGCTCTCCTTGGCGAAGACATAAGCCTCGAGGAGCCTCTCCACTTTTAGGTTACTCTCTTTGGAGTGCATGAATAGGAAAGACAGTCTGTAGTTCGTCACAAATATTCTAACAGGAAATGCGCCTCTTTTTATGCCGCGAACTGGATTTCCTTCTAGACTGATTTATCTATTCTTGAGAACGACCGTCCTAGACAACATTAAAATATAGTACAAAGAATCCTGCATTGTTTACCATATCCTATATTTATACCTCATTCTTAAACCATAATTATTTATTCAAAGTTTCAATTACAGAAAAATTAATTAGGTGGTTGTATAATTGATCGAATATTTAAATTTCGATAAGGGAAAGATAAAGCAATAAGAACACCCACGATATTGATAATTAACCTTCGAAGAACCTCTGTTTAATTAACACCAACAAACATCAATTCCTCGATTCCAATCGTTAAACTAAATAACAGAACTGCTCTTCACGCAATGTGAAAAAAAAGGAATCATCGTCACGGAACAACACGTGCACAAATTTGTACAAAGTACAAACGTTCCACAACTGTCTCCTTTCTCAGAAGCGTATTACTTTAATCAGAGAATCATCAAACGTCGTATATACACGGACTTCCCCCCGGCGGCAACCGTTCCCATGCTGAAGAAAATTACGAAGTCGACGAGCAAGGGCACGAATTAAATGTTTGTATCCTTTTACTATCTTCGTTTTTTTTTTTTTTTTTTTTTCATATACAATGACTCATGAAAACATTCGAACACGTGTACATATGGTGATACATTGTATGCATTATACCCAACACTTTAAAGTTTCATTAGCATCGTAACGTGGCTCGATTATCATGATTATATTGGTAAAGTTCCTCATATCTGAAAGTGTATAGAGAAGCTACAAGATACTTATCACATTGCTTTAAATAGTCAATTATCTTTCGTATTAATAAGTTTAAATATTTACTGGTAACATTTTTGCCACTTATTAGGTGTATGTTTAAAGATAACTATTCATGTTCCATACAGTATTCCATTTATCTGAAATCCATTTGTTGGAAGGAAATTTTAATTAATGCCCGGTTAACTGAACTGTTGCTGATTGAATTCACTTATCCTCAGGTGAGCTTCTATTACGCGAACGAAAGGTAAAATAACCTATTTGTCCCTCGGCAAGTTGGAGTTCTATTGTACTATATTTTACTAAACTTATAGTTATAGTAAATATTTTTCAAACTTTTATATTTTATCATTCAAATTCCGCTAATATAATCGTACCTCATTATGGAGTTAATCAAGTTTCAAAATATTCTGAACTAGAATGTTTCTTGTACTAGTATTTTTTATTATATTACGTATGTTTTTTTATATAAGTAAATATTCGCATACTTATGCGAGCAACTGTACGCAGACGTATAAATTTTTATAGCCGAAGGAGAATGTTCGTTTCACTTGGCATCGCGTCGATTAATCGTAACGACTCGAAACGATCAGGCTGTCACGAAAGATCGAAGGAAACGTTTTCGATGAAAACGGACCGCGATCACGGGAATCGACGTGCCCCACAAAGGGAGCCACCTTGCACGCTGGTCCTAATTGTCTGGGGAGAGCCAGGTGGGACTTGCAGTCTCTTCCTGTCCGTTCATCAAACTGTCATTCGACGTCAGACCTGAGGAAGACGGAGTCGTCCATCCGGCGCAGGAATTCCTCGACAGGGAATCGACTGATCGTTAACCGCGGAAATTACGTATGCATGAGCGGCCAGGAACAAAACACAGACGCGGCGGAATATTATTTTAACATTCCCGCTTCGAGCGTCTCGCTCGGCGGGGCCTGCACACGTTAAAAGGGAGCCACGTGGCTCTAGAACTTTGCCTCAGCGGCTGAAAATTCGCTCGCGAGGAAAACGCCACTGAAAATTGACCGGAGCCTCGTGAAAATACCACACAGCTCCGATAAATACAATGAAACGCATCCTCCGCCTTCCTATTTCCCTTCTTTTTTTCTTATTCGAGCTCGTTTCCTTCTTCGTTGCTCCATCGACCCTTCGGTGGATTATGGGAAGCGTCGCAGACGCGTACAACTTTGAAAAGAATTTTTGGTTAATACGCGTGGACGTATTTATTTGCGGATTTATAATTCTCTGTTATTTCATGGCGTTCCTAGCAAGAAAAAGCCAAGTTGGTTTTTATCTACCGAGTTTGTAAAAATTGATACGAAGTGTAATGTAAGTAAGTAATGTAAGTGTAAGTAATGTAAGTAAGTAAGTAAGTGTAATGTAATGTAAGTAATGCTTGCGCTGTTGAATGTTTGATATTAGTGTGAAAGTTACTTTCAGATTTTATTAACGATTATGTTTCGTGCAATGATATGAATGTAAGAAAACGACAGAATTCTTGATTCAAAGAAAGAATATTCCATAATAATAAGAAATAATATTCCAAATTTTATGAAAAATACTGTATCGGTAATCAATAATTCTTCGATAATAAACATTGTATGTTATGTATTTCATATTACTCGTGAATACATATCAAACAAAATAATACAGCTGTTATTTTAAAGGAAACTAACACACAGGAAGCGAAACAAAGACACCACAGAAGGCAATAAGAAAAAATAGTCGACAAATGTAAATGTCCCCTTTCGTCTCCTACAAAATATCACCACATATTTCTCAATAACGTTTGCTCAACTAGACTAGTACGTTTCCTTCTGTCCCGTATATGTTCGTTTTTTTTTTATTTCCAGGTTTTTAACTTCCTGGATGGAGTTGCCTGTTTCACGTACTCAGGGATATCGTCGGTTCGATCGTCTTCGTTTTTGTTCCCCCTTCTCAACAGCCTTCAAACCGCGGTTAGCCCCATCATATCGTGCACGTAGTTAATAAAAAGGAAAACGGGCAAAAAGAAATAATTATTTTCCGTGGCCAAACAGACGCAATTTCCTGCGAAACAGGCGTACCAGTTTTCGATGGCATCTTACGCTTGCTCTCCGTTCGTTACTTCCTTTCGATTATCTCGCACCGTCCTCTATTAATCAGCCCCAACAGTGGCGGGCTCTTAATTACGCGCACGTAGATTGACCATAAAGATCGCTTGGTCCCAGTCGATTCTTCGATGAAAGGAGACCGAGGGCATTCGGCAAATAACCGTACGCTGGACAAGGACATTCTCCGACCGTTTCACGTTCAAGGTGTCGTTAAATACGTTTAATAGATCCGCGAAATTCCGCTTTCATTCCGACACGCTGTTTGTAGTCTGCGTTTTTGGCGAGGATCGGTCAGTCCACAGAATCGGACGACTGGTTTCCTCCAAATTGCCGTATAAACTAACGTTGTTAGCGGCTGAATTATCCAGTTTATGTTGATGTTTCGGCTCAAGGTTGGTCGTTATTTCAAAATATCTGCGTTTACACGTTAATTGTGTAACAAAAGGATTTAACAAGAACTTGACAGAAAGGATAAGTGAATTGTAAGGGGAGAAATCTGAAGCAAGCGTGAATCATGACACGCTAGTAAAGTAAAAGAAAGAATTGGTATGTACTATATTGTACAACGTTTCGTCGTTAAGATAATTTCAAGGAACGTTTACTTTTCTTAAATGTTTTCGCGAGTCTATTGTACTATGTTACATGGATTAGCTGCTATCACAATGACAATCGTATCATGACATATTTTTAAGCGACGACGCATCGTGCGCGTCTTACGATATTTATGCAATCAGTATCGCAGCGTGTGTATCTTACAAAAAAATTCAAAATTCAAAATGTTGCTGAAGATGTAAGCTCACATAGAAATAGGGTAATAAAATATAAGACGTAAGAATTAAACTTGACGTTGATTCTTGCAGACTTCTTCAAACATCTTCAAACGTATTTTGTCCTTATCTATTGTATTCTAATTGTATTTTCTGATATCCGCATAGGAATTAAACTTAACGTTGATTCTCACGGACTCCTTCAAACATCTTCAAACATATTTTGTCCTTATCTATTGTATTCTAATTATATTTCCTGATATTCTTGTTTGAACAAGTGAAACTTCATACTAATTTCAAATCAAAATTCAAAATATTGCTGAAGATGTAAGACCATGTAGAAGTAAGATAATAAAGTAAAAGGCGTAGGAATTAAACTTGACCTTGATTTTTGCAGACTCCTTCAAACATCTTCAAACATTTTTTGTCCTTACCTATTGTATTCTAATTGTATTTCCTGATATTCTTATTTGAACAAGCGAAATTTCATACTAATTTACTTGCTTATTGTAATACATAGCATACAATGTCACTCTCCAAACTATTACCGTTTGAACAACCACTGTTTGAAAAAAAAAGAATACTCCCATTCCATTCGCTTTACTCCAAATTACATTCAAAATACCATCAAATTACATAAACAGAACACGTTTCCTGTCCTCCAAAAACTCGGTCGTCCAAAAATTCGATAACCGATTATCTCGAAGCCGAAACGGAGGAGCACGCATCCGCTGATAGCGTGGTGCTCGAGTATCCAAGGATACTTAAATGTCGTCCCCTCTCTGAGTATTCGGTGAATTTACGAGGAACGGGCAAGCTTTATCGAAAAACCCGTCTCCGGTGGGATAGCAGAGATATTAGTCGAACGTTCTGTCTGCGAACGGCGCTATAGACAGTCATATCCGGCTGGTACCGGCAATTAATAACTCGCCGGGGCCTATTAATGCCATTGTTCAGAGACGCGTGACGGACGGCATGCGTGTGTGCGTTAGCGCGCGCGCGTGCGCGTGCGTGCAGCGTGGCCCAATTCTACGCGCGGGGCCCCGCGAGGGAACACGATGTGGACAGGTGCTGCCACCTCGCACCCGCGCGTAATCGCCCCGACGATCTATCGATCGATCCGATCCAACCATCCGGCCCACAGAAACCAAACTCGCGGAGGATACGAGATTTTAATCGACTTTCTGTGCCACCACACGCCCACCTAAAATAATCTTCTCATCGAGATTTTGCATCATTGTTTGCAGACACGATTGGGGTTGAATGGGATTGAATTTAAAAATCCAGTTAAATCGTGAATATTATATCATGATGTTGGATGTTCTTTCAGAAAATCGATAAGAATTATCTGCTTGAATGTTACTGGAATCATGAGAATAAGAGAGTGATTTTTTGAATAGAAGCTTACGTGACATAGAAGCTATCGTGTGATAAGGAATATCATGTGATCGAATCTATAATATAAGATGTTTTAATTCTTATCTTATATTCTAATTGTAATCTTGAATAACACGAGTCTAATCTTTGTCTCCTCTTTCCATTTGATATTTAATTTTGTATAGGTTTGAAGTGATGAAATGCGCGAAATTTAGAGAACTGTCGATTATTCCGTAAACGGTTAGAACTTGCTATTTCGTTGAACCGGTTTTAAGCAGAAATCGAGGTCACGTTCGTTAAGTAGCAGTGCGTAATTACGAATTAACATAAGCGCGGGCGTCAAGGGGGACAGACCCCCTATTGCGATTGTTCCGGTGGCGATAGTCGAAGGTGAAACAGTAGAAACGATCTATCAAGTCGTGGTAGAACGTCAAACTCGTGTACCGGTGAAAGATAACGACCAATGAGGGACACGTATTTTGAAAACTCTGGAAACTTCCTAAGTTTTCGACAAGAAATCCAACGTATTATATAACATGATAAGAAGAAACATTGTATTATGAAAATTTCGTCCAACAAAAATATAATTTTTTTACGGTAAAAATACATCTTGAAAATAATTATGTTCGCGTTTTATTATCTAAGGGACTGTTTTCTAGATCTAGGAAATATGTACAGCTAACGAAAATACAGTTTTTAAAGCGGAAAACATTATACAAGAACGCGTACACATACGTATGATACAATTACATAAGATTAATCCACATTACAAATGATATGATAACGTTAATGACTAAATGGAAAGTTAGCACATGTATACTCTAAAAACTTATGTAAACTAACGTATTTCAATTTTGTTAAAGGATTCCACGATATCTTAACGCTCCCTTGAGCGGAGATGCGCATTGCTTCGTATAAATTAATTTTGAAACATTTCTCTAACATTCAGAAGCTTGTAGGCTCTTCGCTGGTTAAATTTCTCTTATTTAACACACGGATGGTCGTGGTACTGGTATTTCTAAATATTTTCGAATGACACAAATAATATGAATAACATCGACTGAAAAATTCTAAACAACGTAAATAATTATACAACGTTATAAATATAAAATGAACAATGCGCCATTCTACAATTAATAACTGTTATCGTAGCACAATATTTTGTATTTATTATTTATTATTCATTATTTTTCATAGGTATTAATTATTAGTTATTTTCTATTTACTTGATTGATATAGCATATGATTTTAGTCACTAAACCATGATTAAGCTATACCCGAGTCAAGTGATATAAATAAAAAATAATATATAGGATGATCGAGATCATAAATTATCTATATTTCAAGTATCTCTTATATAGGCAAAACACATAAATCTCGCGTGGCTGTTAACGCGTTAACCTTTTACAGTAAAGCTCGAAAGACCCAGTCAAAAATTCCGATCGAGAGACGTCAGTTTCGATCGCGCGCGCGTCGTCGAGTCCCGAGAAGATTATCAGGCAGCAGAAAGACGAAACGGAATCGCCGGTTGATTCGGAATCAAGATCGTAAAATCCCTGGCTTCCGTTCACACCGAACGGGCCAGCTTTTCTCCTCTCTGTTCGCCGAACGGCCAATAAATCTGGATCCGGTCGTCCGGATCGTGTGTGCGGCTACTAAGGCGCTTACACTTACGCGTTCTTTTCGTCGTTCCTCTCCCCCAGGATGGCTCGTTCTTTCGTTTCCTACACCATGGTTCCCATCGAGACTGGCCCGCGCTCACCCCCCGGCCGTGGCTCCGCAACAAAACTCGAATCTAACTTATTTACATATCACCGGCGATGCCGGTGAATTACCATATCCACGTGTATATATGCGTACGCGCGGCCCAACACGCTTCACTGGATGAAGCGAGAAGTTTGTAAGAAAAGAGAAAGAGAGAGAGAAAGAGGGGAAAGGATGAATAGAGTGGGGAGGAAAGGGTGCATGGAGAAGGTAAGGCGAGGAAGGTGTATTGCGAACGAAGAACGGAGAAATGAAAAGCGAGAAAATGAAGAATCGTTTGGTGGAGTTGCATGGTTCAGGGAGGAGCAATTCAAAGAGGAAGGGTAGCTCGAAGAAAGTTGCAGGAAATAGGAATTGAAAATGAAGTAGGCTGGTGAAGATTAGGTGTGAGAGGGAATAAAGTGAAATAGAAGAATTGAAATAACAGTTCAACGTTCTTGCTTGGTATTATAGGTTGATTTGTCTATTACGTTATAGAAGACTTACAAATATGTGGGATACATAATGAGTAAGAAGGCACGGTAAGAGCGAAGAAATCAACGGTGTGAACAGTTAGTAATAAGAAGTTTCATCGAGTCTCTAAGTCCTAATAATCTTTGCAGATCACATATTGCTTTATCGTCAAATGAAGTTTTGTAAGTAGATTTTACTATAAACGTATCGGTCGACCGTCTATGTTGACTCAGGATTGTAAAGTAGAAATCTATGACTTAAACCTCCGCCATCGTGTCAATTTATTAACCCTTAACACTCCGACTTTTAATTATGAATATCGACCGGCAACTCCAACTTATTCTCATCATACTTCGACTTGCAAGTTTTTAAGTGTCAGATTTTAAATACTACAATGTAAATAATAATATTAAAGTCATTCAAAACAATCTTTATTCATCTTAGAATTAATATAATTTTGATTACAAAAAAATCTTTATAACGCCGTACATCGATGGTGCTGGAGAGGCACACTTGGAGCGTTAAGTGTTAATATCAAAGAGATTCTTGACAATTCCTGAATCAAAGATTCCAACATTGAATGTTCCAAAATTCTAATCAAGTTCGAAGCTACCAATGCGAAAATAACACATCAGCCGAGATTACCAAGAATAACCTAAACACATATAGACACGTATAAATATATAGAGACGCAATAAGAAGAAAATGAAACGAAAGACGATCGAGTAGGTTGTAAGGAAAAATATCAAACGGTGCAGACGGGGCAAAAAGAAAGCGCATATGCGCGATCGTATGCGGATTCCATAGGCTAGCGCTAGCCCTCGGTAGATACGAACAGGGGGAGGCCGACGGCCGATAAAACTGCCGTATATAAACGCATACGTGGTGTGTGCAAACGTGGATCGTATGACACGTACGAGGAGAGCCCAGAAGGCCACGCGTGTGTTCCCGCACGCATGGTTACCTCTCCTTTATCGGGCCAGGTGAAGGGGCCCGGCCAAGGTCGGACCCCGTTCCTTTGCGTCTTCTCGATCGTTGCGAGGGGTTGCGGATCGATGATCACGGATTAGCATTGCACCATCTTACGTGTTTTTCCAATGCCCGTGATCACCGCGTAGAAAAGGTTACGGCGGGATTTTTTTCCATGAAAAACTGGCCGGTAACGTTGTTACTTCGACGGGAACCGAACGCGATAGTTGAAAATGGTTACGGTCGTGTACAGTAACATATCCGTAGGGGATTTGGAAATTTGAAGTTTTTCAAGAGGAACAGGTGGAGTATTAAGGGAAAATTGCGTTATTCTGGGTGTTCGATGCGAATAAATTGGGTTGAACGGAGGGAAAACCAAAAGGTTTTGAAGCAAAAGCGATTTGTTTTAAATTGTCAATTCGTGATTGTTCGTGCTCTGTATTAATACATATGAGGTTTTGTGGTTTTTTTTCTAGTTTGATAGAGTCGTAGTGCTTTTTGTTTTGATAGAAACTAATGCTTTTTTGGAATTACTATTGATAGGGAGTTTTTCGGATATTGAAAGATATTGAAATATAGTCATGTTGGGAAACGAGCAATTTACAATATGTTTCTATCTCGTCGATGTAGTTAGATACATGCAGAGAGCGAATGTACGACGGTATCGTAACAAAAAATGTCGATGACTGATGAGAAGAATGTGCGCTGAAGATAGAGTCAAGACATTTTTATACGTTTTTCGGTAAAACTTTTTATTTACTGAGTTACTTTACTTTACGATCTACTGCAGCAATACTTGCCATTCCATGATAATTTGTATACTTACACTCAATATAAAAAGATAATTTATTGGATGATTATTACTAGAACAATTGATTCTTGAATGATATTAAGGAAACACGAAAAATATTTTTAGAAACGAAAGAAAAGCTGCCTATCTAATTTATCACAATTAATTGATCTAACATAAACAACCTTTAGAAAGCCAAACTATTTTATTATTATAGTTCAAGCAACGGTATTCAGCTATTAAATAAACTCACGATCGACTAATCTTCCAATAACTCCAAATCCTTTGAATACTCGTAAATTCTTAAAAATCCTTGAAACTGATACACGTGTGCGATACGTCACACACCGATAACATCATATCCTGTCAAAAGTCGAAGAATACAAACACAGTTTGGTTGGACGCGAGAAAGCAAACATTCCGATTTTCGAAAAACAGGCAACCCGATTGTTCGATTTCCCAAAGGAGCGCAGGTTTTCCCTCGACGAAAGTGTTTCTACCTGTCGCCTTTGTTACGGCCAGCGACGTCTCACGTTTCCAGTTCCAGGACGCCCCGTGGATGAAGAAGAACAGCTTGAATAGATATCACTTTCCGTGGCTGGCACACGCAGCTTCTTCTTCGTCGAGCACAATGGACGTCGTCCGAGCTACCTGCAACGACTTTCCTCAAACTCGATTTCTAACATTGATCAGGGGCTCGTAACAGTGTCAAACGACTCGTACCAGCGTCCTTTTCACCAACGAAATGACTCTGATACGTCTACGAACATATCTGGGTCGAGAGGACTTTTTTCCTTTCCATAGAGATCAATCGGATGTTAATAGAAAGACCAATCCTTTCTTTGAGGACACGTTTTATATCACATACCATTCACTGAGCTTTCGTCTGATTCATGGAGTAAGTTCCTTTCTTCTTCCTTTTTTTCTTCTTTTTAGTAGATCGGATTGATTCGTTCTAGAGTTTGTTGCAGTAGATCGAAGTTTAAAGGGCTAAAAAGATTGTTTGTTCAGAATAAAGGCTTACGCTTTGCAACCATTAATTGTTTAATAAAGCTATTATGAAAATAATAGCACGAGATTATACCTTTGAAACTTTGCTGGATATTAATTTAAAAATTCAAAATACTTAATTGACTAAAATTAAATTAGGAAGGAAGGAACATTGACAGATTTCTGTAACAGTTTCCTGTGTAAAAACTGAAATAGTTATATCGACTTTAAATAGTTTATTACTATACTGCTAAATGTATGATAATATAAATATAATTATACTATTAAAAACATAAAAATATATACAATTTTCGTGTTTGCCCTTTTTTAACGCTATCCGCCAACAAATTGCACCAAGTTGCAGTAACTCAGAAAATTGAAGTATACTTGGACGTAGTTAATTTGTCTTACTAAAAATTACTAAAATTTTCTCTTACATATCTACTTTAATATTCACCAACACGGATAAACACGTAATCGACTGAGAGCGACAGTAGGAAGAATCCAGATATAAGTACTTACGATTCGCAAACCGCAATCGAGAAATCCCAGTCGAAATGTGACAGCCGGTGTCGAAAGGTCGGAGAATCCGTGTGTGCCCCGATTGATAGTAATAGACGGGCGAAAACCACCACTCGAGAATTCAAATCAGCCCGGTGAGAACGGGCTGAGCGCCGGGAATCAAAATACATTTAGGATTTCCACAAAGGGAAAAAGTGGCATTATTCCTAGCCGTGCGACACAAAGGCATTAACAGTGTTTTGCGCCCTTAATATATTATTCCGTTTATCTATCCTTCTCACCCCTTACATGCAAGCACCTTCTTCGTCCCTTCCTCTTTACGACGTACCCCTTTCACGCCAATAGGCAAACAGAAGAATTCCCTTTCCGATCGAGATCGTCTTCGGTGCGATGCAAATTTCCGCATGCAAATCAGCCGGTATGCAAATATGGCCGAACATGTGTGCCCCGTTTCGTCTTCCCGGACCCTTTTTCCGGCCGAAGATCATCGGTATTTGCATATCTTGGATATTTCCTCTCATTGTATCGGGGCCATTGTACCGCGATCCTCCCGTCTATCCGAACCATTAATCCGAATATCGCTTTGAATCGAACTGCTGCCACGATTGACAGATAGCCTCGAGTGTTCCCAGGAGAATCTGCCGGCAGAGAACATCGTCTTCCGGTTTCTTCGATGCCGGATGCTGCACGGGACCCGATCAAACGTAGACTCGAATCATCGATGCGATGGGGTTGAAGAGGGGAATGGAAAGAATGAAACTCAGGAAAGGTGAATATGAACGTGGTAGAGACTCGTGGGCGTCTTGTTGCACGTTTCTTCTATCAGGCTTTCTCAAAAATTCAATATGAAATTGTAGGAAGATATAATGTCTTCGATGTTTGATTTCTATCACCGCTTTCTATACATAGAAATTGGTGCTTCTGTCCCTTCTTAAATAAAGTCTTCTTGATTTAGACTGATTTTGTTCAATAGTTTTTCGTAAATACTTTGAAGGAACATCCAGAAGAGCCTTTAACGTATCTTTGAATCTAGAGCCTGCGGATGAATTGAATTGATATTTTCAGTCGTTACTTTTACTTTGTATTTCTTACGAAATTATGAAACAGGTGCCTGATACCGCTGCTGTATCAATCTTCGTGAAATTTTCATCTATCGAAGACTAAATAATAATCTTGAATAGTAGCAGAAAAGCTAAGAATTTCGAACACAACTTGAAAATAGATAATAAAAAAACATATTTGTCCGGTGGAAAATATTTGCATATCTAAAAGCAAATGGAAGAAGATTTCGTAAAATCAAGCGAACGATGATATTAAAAAATGTGTAATCGCCATTGACAAGAAGAATCATCGTTAGCTATTCGATACGTTACACCTTCGAGTAAGCAGCTGCTTATTTAACAGCGACGTAGATCAGATAAAAGGAAGAAACAGCGAACGTGAGAAAAAAAGGGGTGCAGTCCTTCTCGGTTCGTCTGGCATATCAAAATTACGGGACAATCGAAAGCGTATCGAAACGAGGCCCAGAGAGAACGAGAGAAAGAGAAAGTACGTAAAGAAAAGAGGAAGAGGAAGGATCGCATTATTCTTCGAACGCGATCGTACCGGAGTCGTCATTGTCTGAAACCAGTTCGCGCTGATGCTTCTTTGCATACCCACTCCTCCGTCGAATCGTAATTATTGGTCCATGCGCATTGATTATTAAACAGCTTATTATAGTGTCACTCCGGCCTTGATCTTCCGTCTGAACGCAAGCGGTACGAAGAAAAAGGAAATGATCGTTGCAGTCTGATCGGCGCGAGTAATCTGAATTGAAAATCGTACGAGCATGGAATTAATGAAAAGCAAAACTGACGAGCGACCGGATGAATCTTTTTATGCTAAAAGAAGGGGGAAAGTATTTCTGTGTATGTGTGTGTGCGCGCACGCGTTTATGTGTGTGTGTAAGTGTTTTTAGTTGGTTGTATCGTTAGTTGATTCTTTTGTTGCGTTTATTTCTGTGAGGTACACGATACAGGAGGTACAAGAGGAGATACAAGATACGCGAATAGTCAAAGTATTTCGTCATTTTAAAATAATTTTCTTTTTACCGTAACTAGATATTGTAGGAAGGTTGTCTTTTAAATTTAAACGTCTTTTAAAATTAAATTAAGAGATAGAAAAAATCTTGTGCTTTTTAATTTCTAATTTTATTACGTAATATAAAATGCACTATATGTATAATAAAGTCAATTTTACAAAATAACATTCGACGAAAATGTTTAAATTATATTACCTATATGTCAAAAATTGTATTTAAATGAGACACAGAAAATTCCAATGGAAGAATTTTTTTTTTACTTGGGTGAATTTTACAATCAATTCTCATTGAGAATTATAAGTAAATTTTTCTGGCGTGGTGCTATGTCGTGTTTAATAAATGGTTATCATGTGTTTGATTCTAGTTGAATCTAGTGCTAAAATCTAAAGGGTAATGTCTTTTTAACCTGCGGATCTGATCCGACGTGTCAAGTAATTGAGTAACTAATGGGTTTTGGTGGTTGTTAACTTTTATATTATATCTATTACTGAATTTGGATATTTCTTCTTTGATTGTGGGTATCTTAAGGTCGCGATGTAATGGAAGAATTAAAATTCCCTTCGTTCGCATAGACGTCATATTACCTATTTGCTTATTAAACGTGGCAAATTTCAAATACCACCGAAAAAGATATACAAAAGTTGGAAAGAATATCTCCGATGAAACTGACAATTAAGAAACTAGCGTGGAGGACTTTCGTAGTAAGTACGCATTCCAAAAAAAGGTGAAAGTTGAAACTGAACCGAAGACGGACAAGAAAGGCTGGTAATCGCGAAGAAACGTAGTGCAACTTAATCGGAACACGTGGTGTTCTGTGAGAAGGGGGGAGTAAGAGGGAGGCGGGGCATGATCGTTTTGCAATGTTGCTGAAATAATTGCTCGAAAACGGTTCCGCAAACGGCGAGATAGACGCTGAATTCCTCTTCGCTCTGAATTAATCTCGGTCGGAATGCGACCCCCACACCCGGCTACCCCATTGCCCCCATGGACGCTGGACTTTCATCACGAATGGCTTTTAGGGGGGATGCAATTGTCCGCATTGCCGAGTCGATGCGCTTTCCGGCGTGCGGCTCGCGTTCGTGGAAAAATTTCCGCGACTTCCGGTCGATATTGCACCCATTCTTCGCGACTTGCCTACCCGAAGGATGCGTTTATGAGTTTCTCGAGCACATTGCTCCCTTCTTTCCATTTCCTGAAATTTCATTAATTAGACGTTCCTTCGGTGTTTCATGTTTTTTTTTTTTTTAATCAAATGTTTGTATCTTTCGTAGAGTTTTGCTAGAATATTGTTTGAATGTTGGGTGATATATTAGTTGGCGTAAGATATTGTTAGTTGTTAATGGTTAATTTTTGTTGCGAGTATTCGTTATAGAAATGAAGTACTTATTATAGAAATATTATATTTGCCTTGAGTCAAGAAGGTGAATATTTGTTTTTCTTAATGGTAACTTAAAACATTTCCCTCAATTCTTGAAATCTCTGACGATATTAGGAATCTGTATGAATGTGAAACGATACAAGGTCGACGCTGAATTTCGAAACGCACGAAAAAGTCGCCGAAATTTGAGAAAGATCGAAGCCGAAATTTTGCATCGACGTTGTTATTTCACTAAAGTATGTTACTATACGTTTTACACCTGCTTTCGTTGCCGTTAACACGTGTGGGGATGAACGTTACAACTGTCGATTCCGTAGAACACGTATACAAGACAGAGACGTTATTGCTTATCAGTGAAAAAAGACACGAATCAATTTGGAAATATCACGATCTTCGACGAATGTTATCGAGTTGGAACGGATCGATGTTTGCGTTTCACGCAGTGTTTTCCAAGCGGTGAATTGCAATGGCGTGGCGGTGCGTTGTGCAAGCGCACGCAATTACTGTGCAAACAACACGTTATACGATCGGCGTATGATATTCGATTATTATACAATATTTCGCTGAGAAAACAAATAGATGATCGGATACGATCATTGCGTATTTTCATCGGACGCGTGTAATCACCTCGATTGAGACTGGCATTTTATGATCGCCGTAGAGATTTCTTTTTCTTTTAATAAGCTACATAAATTAACATCAGAGATAATATTTGTTATTCATATAAATACAATTAATAGAAGGATCGATCTCGACACGAGATTGTGAGAAATTCAGAGCAGTCGTTACTAATTTAGCAGATAATATTTGTATCGATAGTTACAACAGTTTATAACGTTAAATTAAAATTGACGTAACTTACTTGATATTTAATACAAATAAATGACTGATAGTTAGAATTCTATATTATATGAGGATGGCAATAATGAATGCATTTTAATTTCTAGTACAGCTACTTTTGGATAATATAGCTTACTAATAGGGAAATTTAACTTGAATCTTCTATCTTCCGTTTTAAATTACTTTTCATTTCAAAGTTCATTTATACATTTTTAGTATCTATGACGCTATATTACTTCACTACGTTATTATTATTAAAACATTCGTAATTGCCAACATATAATATGTATTATATGTTGGCAACATTAGTTTTATCCCTAACAGATTATTAAGCGAAAAATATTTTACATTTCCTTCCATATCCTATTCATTCTTATTCCAAAATGTTTCAAACAATTTAACTACAAGTCTATTTTTTAAATACTTCCATCGAGTTACCTTTCATCGTCGGACAAAACAGCACTGTTCCACACCGTAATATACGTAACCTTTGTTTCCTAGTAGCCTGGCGAAACCCGAAATTAATCAATAAACAAAAACAGCCTGGCATCGAAACGAGTCGTATTATCGGTGTTCCCAGTAGGTTCACCCTTTAAGTGCGCAAAAACGAGACCCAGAATCGAGCAGTAGCACCCTCTTGGAATCGCATGAGTGGCGATATAAAACGAGGAGGATCGATAATTCAAGCTGTAGCAACGTTTTTTTCACGATTCGTGGCTCTGTGATCGATGCTCGATGCTAATGAGCAGCGTCGAGTGACACTCTGCCCGTATGTTTATTAATCACCGGGTCCGTTTCCCATCGGCAAACCGGCCGGACTAGTTCGCAACCCCTTTCGGTATCGTTTCGACCGGCTTCCTGATCGATCTGTATTCCCCTTTTTTTCAAAACAGTAGCCGATGCACGCAATGCTTTTGCTCATACGGTACCGTTAATATCTCGATGCTTCAGTGGATCTGTAGCAACAGTACAATTCTGTTAAAAATTAACAAATTAACGAAGAACCAATGAATAGAAGCGAAAGTTATCTAGAGCAGAGATACCTAGAATTTTTTTAAGAGAAGGTGAAAAATTCGGTTGAATGAAAATTTTCGGGTGATATAGATAGAAATAAGTACGCTTCAATATGAATTTAGAATGTTTAGATTATAACGAAGTATTATTCGATGTATCATAACGTACGCTGATACAGCAAAATAGCTCCATAGATTAGACATTGTAGTAATTTTTAAATTAATCATTTCGATACATAAGTAGCTTAACACTAGAACTATCACATTTGTCAAATTATCTGGTTTTACAATTTTATTTTAAAATTCCTACTTCGTGTAATAACTGAAAGAATAATATAATGAATTTTATTTTGCTTTTATGTATTCAAACTCAAAATAATTTTATATGAAGGCTACTTATATCAATAGCAGTCAAAATGGCTGGTACTTGTCAAAGTGTAAGAGCGTGCTGCAATCTGTTTATCGAACCCCAATTAACCAGTTTCCTCGTTTTGTACAACTTCCCACACGCTTTTTACATTTTTACTGCGTATCCTCCAATATGATGATATCAGTTATCAGGAAAATTCCGGATCGATCGGTGGATCGCTAGATGTTAACACTAGAAATACCACACCAGTTAAAATGACTGGTTCTACAATTTTACAAATGTGCCAACCCTCGTTTAGGCATCATGGTCCCAGATGGATTAATAATACCAAAAATGTACTTTATAACATGAAATTCCTTCTGTAAGAAAGTAATAAATCAATAAATATAAAAATATTCTATTATTACGTATTACATTTTCACTGGTTTTTGTAGAAATAGCTTCGTGTTAACTATCGGTAGTTCTAGTGTTAATCATAAGATGCAATCGTACATTTTAGATATATCGATGCACAGAAACGCACAAAATTAAAATACCCAGTCAATTACGTCCTGTAATATCTTCTCTGTGTATAACATGAAACATTCGCGTGCACAAGCATAATAATCACGAAGAATAAAATTATCATGCATTCCTTTATCCCTAATTTTGCGATTGAATTACATCATGTCAAAGGTAAGCAAATGTCCGAATACTTTGAAACAGTAGTGTGTACACACCTGTACGTGTACATATAGAGGCACACACACGTATATACAAGCGCGGAAATTAAGCGGCGTCTTAGGAAACGTCTTAATTAATCCTCTGAAACGTCTATCGCGAATTGCTTCTTGCAGCGGCAATTAGGCGAGATTACGACGTTGCACAACAGGCCTGAGAACGGCGTCGCGGCAACGGCCGAGCTTGAATTTTGCTTATCGCGCGACAACGGACGCTTCGAAACGATGTGCCTACCGATACCTCCCTAGGGAATTGTCTTCTTCCGAAGTTTATTGACGTTCTTCAGGGAATTCAGACGCTCGATCAAAGAACAGTTTCAATACGAAGTTACGAAACGATAGAATTTTTCTTATTTTTGTGAGAAACGAAATGTTGGTTAATGAAATTAGAACAAGTCAGTTTCAGAAGTGTATTTTAACGTTTGGAATCCAATGGATGTGATTATTCAAGTTTTGTAAGTATACGGACTTTGATATATAGTGACATTATTTTATGAGAGGTGGTGATTTTTATGTAAAATTATTATTCTAATATTAGTATTCCGTATCCTCGTGCACTCCTATGCAGCGCTATATGTCGTAAGATTATTTCGATTTTGAAAAATTGTTCAACTTGCGTAAGCCGAAAATATTTTCATGCATTTGTTTCAGGAAGGAATTATATTGCATGCTGCGTGTCGAAATTGCGCATATGTTTACTTTGTACGTACACGCACTTATTTCTCGACACGATGATTCGTGTATTGCTGTAGCGACAATCGCGAATCGAACGTTTCTATCAGGAAGTCGATGGTAATATTATGTATCATTTGGTTTAAGGTCTGTATCATGAAACACAACTGGTGCATAAAATCGTATAATTGCAAAATACGATGGGAAAAGAATGCTAAATAAAATAAGCTCTAAGTTTCAGAAATTTAAGAAGCCTAGATATTAGTCCGAGCTTGAAAACATTGCACGCAGGAAGACTCTTCTCGTATCGTAGAACCTTATGCGCAGAAAGATTCTCGTCTTCTAGAACCTTACACGTATCGAGTATCGCGAGACGCTTTGAAATTGATAAATTTCTCAGTCTGATGAATCAACTGCGAGCTTCATCGAATGAGCTGGCAAACAAACTTCGAAACTAAAACAATCAACGCTTGAACATTATATTTACACATTTTTCAAAGACATTTATTACGCTACTAGCTGAAGCAAATTTTACCTAACCATTGTCAAACAGAGCTATTTTATTCCAAGTCTGCTTCGCTCACCTCGTAATATTAAGAACTGAATTTTATCGATTCAAATTAATCAAATATCTTCACACTTATGAACTTTTCACGTTACTATACTAAAACTATGCTTTGTTTCGTTCCCTATATTTTACTATAAATCCAAGCATAAAATTAACAAGTGATCGGTACAGAAAAAAAATATAGTAGCCATAAAGAACAAAATCATTGCAAATCATCTCGTCCATAACTCTACAATTAACCTAAGTATATCGTATTAAAAATAAAAGCTTGTCTGGATGTGGTATACTACGAACAAACAAAACTACCAAAAGACACACCGATGCAATTGTACTCGAACAACCTCAAAAGCCATCCATCACATATATATAAAAAGAAAAAAAAAGGAAAAGAACACTGAAAGAACTCGAAGGAATCAATTTTAGCGAATAACAAATCTAGAGAAATCGACGAATTGCAGAAAACTTGATTGGTCTGAACGAAAATTACTGTGATTTTCCGGTATTCTTGCGCATGCCCTCGATGCGACGCAAGTTCGACACGGCTGTTTCAGTTTCTTTATTACGCGACGATTACCTTGGATTCCGCGAAACGCGGAACGCTATCGCGTTAATCGTCTGTTCTCTGTATGACTCCGGGCCGGGTATTGAGTGTCGCCTCGTACGGCGAAATATGATTCCGTAGACGTTCCTGGCCTACATTGCCACTCATTATATGATCGAAAGTAAACGCACCACGGGCCCTGGCTCTCGACAGAACGACAGGAAACAATGGGTCACGCTGCGGGACGCAGTCACAGAGACCACCGTTTCATCAGGTGTATCGTGCATCCTTCCCTGCTCTCCTCTTTGTCGGCCTGATGTTTCCGAGGGTTCGGGGAGTGGCTCGAGACGACAAGACGGGATCATTCAGGGTCATTTTGGATTTCAAGTGGGAGGAAAGACGGAACGTGGATCCGAGACTTTGTTGCCCTGTGTGAAGTTGTAATGCACGGTTTCCCGTCTTTACTATGTTTGCTGCGCTCAGATGTCAATGGGACCGACCGTGAAAATTGTTGATCGTCTTGGAATTAATTATTACAGGATAGTTAAAATCGGAATTTTGCAGTTAAAATCGTAAATGGCACGTACGCATGTAAGTGACTGAAATGAAAATTTACGACACGCATCTATCGATCTCGCTATTTAGGTACATAATTTACCATTTCAATTTCTCATCCGATTTTGCTATTTCCATTTGAAGTATGCGTCCGTATTTAAATGTATCCAGATATTTATAAAAATTAATAGCTATAAGATTTGCTTCGATATTATTAAAAGATCATATGAATCGTTGCGAAACCATATTGATCAATTCCATGTATTGGAAAGTACAAAAATGTGAAGATGTAAATGTGAAGAATTGTTATTTGTTTCATTATCTTGCAATAAATGAATTTATAAAAGTAAATCATTTGTTGCTTCAGAACTGATTATCAATGTATTTATGCAATAAAATTAAGAAACTAATTAAAACTTGGTCACTTTGGCTTCCGAGAGGCATACATGTAAAGCTCTATTTGAGATTGTAGCTTGACGCGTTTATGGTAGCGTTCACGAATGTTTAAAAAATGTTGTACGTGATGTAATATCTTGTAAATTAATACATTTGTTCACACAGATTATATATGTAACACGTATTTATTTTTTATGTATATAACATATCGAGATGCACATTCAAGGTTGGTAAGCGTAATACTAAAATTATAGTAAGCCTGAACATGTGTTAAAGTACGTAGACTCGTATTTTCAAAGTATACGCCAATTTCCCGGTTTCGCGAAATATCGTTGTTCAAGTTTCTTTTTCTTTTTAATAAGAAGACAAGTGTAAATGCTTCATGAAAAGTATGCCGTTACAGACATTTAAGGCTTTGCATTACCCAAGGAAGAGTTTCTTTGTGTACTTTCAGAGGAAAGTAATGCACAGCAGATGGCCGTGCCCAACGCAAAGAACTTGGATCTTATTTCGTGAGATCCTAAGAATTGCATTCGAATGGCATCAAGTGGCAAACATAACTTAAAACTTCGTTTTAATCCCTTTCCACCTTGCTTCTGACGCTTACCTTAAGTGTACCATCGTAAATATGTGGTAATAACGATAAAGCCGGAGTGTAGAGCAATTCAATGTACATAAATGTGCAATCAAAGAAACATCATATCGAATACATGCGCTCTTTTACCTTGTTTTCGTATACATAATTGGATTAGTAAAATGGTTACACTTGAATGTTCAGCGATTAAGAAGAAAAAAAATATGTAATTATCAATATACGTATATTAAGTAATAAAGAGCATTTAAGTTACGACATCGTTATATCACCGTGTACGTGTATTGAACTGATATCGCAGTTACTTATTACAAATACAGTGCAATCACAATTCTGAGAGAACGAGTTACGAAACGATTTAGGGCTAAATCAAGGTATTATACATCGTTTAATTATTGTTTCTACCTTGATTGCATTTCTTCTTGTTTTGAAAACTCGCGACAAGTTACAATATAAACACACATTCAGACTCATGTCCGACTAACATACCGTTATTCACCACACGAATAATTTCCAATAAAACAAACGAATATTAAATACCAAAAACACCAAAACGAAAATTATTTTAACTAATAAGAACTACGAATCTTCCTTAACCAACAGCCAAAGACCAAAGAAAGTAACTAAAAAAGCAACGCCAACGATCTGCTTAAATCTCTCAATTTCCAAACACCCATGACAAAATATGGAAAAAAAGGAAAAAGAGTGGCTTACCAGTAAAAGAGCAGGATGCAAAAGTTTCCGTTCCCGTGGTCGAAACACAGGCCCGTATCGACGATCGCGAACGTCATCCCCCACTCTTGACAAAGAGATGGAGAGAGAGAGAGAGAGAGAGAGAAAGGGGAGGGGGAGAGAGAGAAAAAAGCGACATCCCCGTTGACATCTTCGCGGCGCAAGCTATGAAAGTGCCTATACAGGTTTTTGAGACGGTGAAGCGAGCGAAGATAAGGGTGGAAAAACGTCGGGTCGTGTGATCGTCGTGAAAGCGGCCGGGTAGTGGGGGATCACGAGGGGTTAGAACCTGCGCCTAAGTTTACCCTTTCCCGGCGCATGCTCCTGCACCACTTTTCCCACCCTGTCGCCGAGGTTTGACTCCCGATATGATCGGAAAAAGGAGCCAGAAGCTAAACTGCCACCACCACCGCCACCCCCTGCCCGCCACCCTCGTGAACTCGTTTTCAGCCCCTAGTATTTTCTGTCGTTACCGTGCCCGCTAAACTATGACCATTTGGATTCATTGAAACTCGCGGCCATCCCGCGAAACATCTTCAAACCGAAGATACACCGGAAAGGCACATCGGAAATTCCATTCACTTTGATTTAGGTTCGAGCTTGTCGAATTCTTGGAAATTTTTGCGGACTAGGTTTTTCGAGAACGGGGAATTTGCGACACGTAGCTATGGAAAATTTGTAGCGGATTATTTGCTTTTTTAATTTGTTAAGCGAGGAATGTTAGTTAACAGCAGTTTTTCCTGATCGCTAATAATTAATATATTAAATTTTTTTGTCTTTGAATCCCATATTTTTTTAACGCATTATATCATTTGACACATAGGAATAAATTATATTTATATTTGGAAACATTAAAACTGAGCTATATGAAATTGATTAATTTTTAAATGCCTTTTATTTTCTGATCGATAGAAGCTCTTGATCTAAGATCCGATTAATAGGTTAAAGATAAATTGCGTTCTTGTTGAAAAAGAACCTACATTGTTGTTTTAATGCAGAAAGGATAGTAATTGAATAAAAAGTGACAGGCTGTATAAAAATTATGGTTTATTACCACGTAAACTGGACGGTGATGAAAGAGAACGTAATTAATACGTTGTTGATGATTTAAATGCTTTTTTTTAATTTTGCACAAGTTTCAAGCGTTTATTCATCTGTAATAATGGAAAATGAAAGATTCAGTTTTATATCGTCTAGCGAGTTGTACATTTTTTAACCTGTCATTTATGACAACATAAACCACCTTTTATAATATATATTGAGTTATTGCTTTAATTATTTTACATCTATCCTGTATATAGTGAGAGCAGAATTATAATTCTACTTAATATAAATAAATTCATATTAATATATTCCATTTCAACTTATATCAAATAGTAAAAACTATTTAGGCAGAATGAAAATTTCTTATTATAAATTTTTTCAAACGAACACAGTCACGTGAAGGTAAAACGAACTGGACAATGGACGATAGATTTCTTTACATACGATTAGGACAGAAATAATTTATTCTGTATTTCCATATTCTTGCCCTCTTGTATTAATGAAATGTACTATCTTATTTCTTCCCTAATCGTACTGCAAATGTAATATACGGAAAAATTGCAATAATTACACGTGAAATATTACAGAGGTTAATTCTAATTCTTGTAGAAAAGTTCATTCTGTTCATAGACAAATAGATGAATGAATAATTCGCAATGTGTAATCTACAGACATTAATAATTACTGTTACCATAGCAGTTAACATCGTTATTACTGTTACGACTATTTCTATAATCCTGAAATTGGTGTTACGAAACCTGAATCTATTCTAGAACGTAATTTGCAAGTAAAATTACGTTATTTATTATTTATTAAAAAATGTAGATCTCTAAACAATATATATATATATATTAATAACAATTAAATTACAATATTATACAAATATTATTATTGTCATAATTATATTTAAAATCATTAACATTTTTATATTTCTTATCTCTACTATCGTTTCTATCGCAAATGTTAATTCTTTCTTTTACAAAATTGCGACGAACGAACTTCCATCTGTCAATAAAAAGCGCAAGATAAGAGATCAACTGGAATGTATTTTCTTTCAACGATACTTTTTCGAAACTAATTCTCGAAATGGAAAGTCCACGCGAACTTTTCCGCCAGAAAAGACTACTCGATGCAAGAAATGTATTCAGGAACATTTTCCTGCGATGAAAAATTTCCTAAGACAAAGTAGGAAGTATGAAAGAAAGACGATCCACGTGAATTCCTTTCGAGTTATCTAAGTTATCTAAAAAAGTTTTCCTTTCGATATAGCAAACCGAAAGACAATTCCCCGGTGAAAAATTGCACGCTGCTCTTCTCTTTTTCTTATTTCTTTCCTCGTAATGAACCTTATTCAAGGTAGGGAAACCGTGACCTTAGTTTTGTGCCGAAAAATGTTTGATACATTTACTGCACGATGGAAATGTTTTTTCCAAATTGCCCAGAAAACGCAGCACCTCGAGTCTATCATTTTCGTATTAAACGTTTGGAAAGATCATATGCGTATTTCTATTTCGGTTATAGAAATTCCGATGTGTTTTAGCTCCATACGTATATATCTTAAGAAAAGTTATTACCGTCGTCGTTGAAATTTGATTTTGTTATTCGAAACACCTGCCGATATGTATGATACGCTATAAATCATTAGATATTTTCTATATTAGATACATAGTTATTTTACTAATTCCTCGAAAGAATCCTCCTTCATAATTAACGTTTAAATATCACGATCGTCGTTTAATAACAGCAGAGTACTTCCCATCTCCAAGACAAAACGTAAAATTATTTCTAACGCGTTCGCAACTTCAACAATCCCCTTCGCAAGTAACATTCTCTCAAATGCCGCTGCTATTACAAATCTCACAAATCTCACGACTTCCTCAAACAAAATACCATTGTTCATACGAAATCTTTAAAACTCACCTTACCCGATACTATACGTACGAAAGAAACGAAAGAACACTCACAAATGAAACGTTAAAATCAGTCTCACTTGCCTCAAACTCCTTCGCCACTACGCCGTAATCCGCTCTTCCATACAAAATATCTCATTTCCTGGCAAAAGCAACAGCAACGCGACTAATACGTGTGAAAGTGCATACGCATAAAAGAAGCAACAAATCACTGCCAGGAATGAGCCTGCTGGTACGCAAAGTTCGGTGGAATCCGAAGGCAACGGGAGGCGGAACGCAACCCTTCTTTCCGATCAGGCCGTTGAAGTCACCGATACTTCCGATAGCTGATACAGCGCATCGTGTCCTCGTGGCCGTTGTTGGAAGGGGTGCCGGCTGGTGGTGGGGGTGGCCACCCTTGCGTTTCTGCGGCTGGTTTGGCCGCGCGGCCGCGCCGTGGCGCCACCGTACAGCCTGCGCGGCGTACGTCCCTTGGCGCCGCGCCGCTCAACTTTTGTCCAACCGTAAGTGGCTGGCGGCCGCGTGAGACGCTCGCTTTCGCGCATCGCGATGCGACACGTTGCCATCGAACGCACTCACCGGACGCTCGTTCCTCGCGACAATCCGTCACCGCGAGAAAACTACGGATTTCGATGAACGAACGAACGAAGAGGATACACGGTCGCGGACAATAGTTTCGCCGGGGTGGAAAAGTGCGTGGCTGGAGGGATGACTGCGAGGGCTGCAGGAGCCGAGCGTTCGAGTTAGTCTCGGCCAGAACACAGGCCCAGTAGGATCTACGTGCACGCACTGGAGCCGCGTACGGTGCGTGGACTAAGGAAACCGAGGGTTAGGAGAGCCTCCCCACCCCTTCACTGGCCGCGATCGCGAGTTTCGCATGCGACGATTATTGTGCCACGACCAACGGACCGCTGCGAGTGTACAGGTGATTGTTTGTGCTAATTATTGTGCTGTGACTGTGTTCCCCATCGCGATTTCGCAGCAAGGTCGACGTTATCGCGAGAATATGTTTAATTTTCGTTTCTATTCGTTGTTATCGTGTCTGGCGTGAAGGAACTGCAATTGGTAGCCCTTTGATCGCGATCTCGCAGCATCTTCAGCCAGTTCACGCGCACGCACGTGCAGCCGTGCCCTCGGATTATCTGAAAGCCGAAACGCGACCGGCTCGAACGTGACCATCGGACGGATTCCTGATCGTCGCTTGCTCGACTCTATCTCGACCGGTCAACCAACTCGGCCTCGACAGAGAGAAAAAGGAACGCGGAGAACCCGAGAACCGAGTGATAGCGCCTAGCTGACTGTTAGAATCTAGCCGGCGTTCTTGGCCAGCATCGAGCTACGCCGCAGAGCTGATTAAGTCCTAAGAAACTGCGAACCAGCAAATCAACTTGAAAATACCACTGTCGTTCATCTCATCGTTGTTTTCGAATCGTTCGTGTCGCTCGTCGATTCACATATTCTTCTCGAGTATTCTTCGGTGGTATCCTTTGAAAATTCGTCCTCGTGAAGTGATTCGTGCGACGATTTTGTACGTTGAATCTCTTCTATTTGAAATATTTTTTTTGTGGATGGAATAGCTCGTACATGGTACAGAGGAATTTGCAATGAATTTTCCTTGGAAGAGAAATTTTTGCAGAGGGACGCTTGTGACAGTTTAAAATTGATCGTCGAAATGTTTCGTCTGGAAAGAAAATTTGACGAATTTTCCGCTTGGGACTGCTCTAACCCGGGCAATATTTCTGTGGTTCTCATGGAGGACAATTTTATTTGATTCGGTTCTCGTCGATTCGGCTCGTCGCTAAAAGGAAATAAAAATTTGTTGCGTTCTAAGAAACTGTAATCCAAGTCATTGATTTTTTGCAATGGTAGTGATTGGAAATTTCGTCGGAAGAAAATTCGTTAATCTTCCGAAGAACGTCTCGTAACATCCATGCGAATTTTTTGAAACTTCGTTCCTGCTTTAAAATACTTTTCACCAAGTGCACCACATGCTCGATCAGTTTAATTGCAAACAATCTTCCTGAAGAACTTGCCTCGGAGTGACCTCTCGCCTCTAACGAATTCGTCGAAAGTAACCGAATTTTCCTCCAAAAATTCAGTGATTCTAAATTCCTGACAGTTCTTCGAGTAACGAATTCCTCTACGAACTTCTCTAAAAACGTCGCTATCCTCTTCAAAACGTTCGACACGCTCAAAATTAAAGAGAACAGATCAAATTTGAATGAATTTCAAAACCGTGTTTCCTTGCACTATTAGCTTTCTTCTAAAAACACCAAACTAAGATAATACAATTTTTCTACAAAAACACCCCTAAAACGTGTTCTCCACCGTAACAAACCAGTGCATCGTCGAAGACTACGCGCACCAATGAAAAATCTCATCGTCGTGTTCTTCGAATCTGCCGCTGCGGACAGAAAAGCTCGGCTCGGAACCCCCGTTTCGCGTGCAGCAACCCCGCGTGCAGCGATCGTCTTATCCGGCGAAAAAAAATCCGCGCGATGTCCCTGAGCGCGGCTCTTGAACTTAGTAGTGTTGTGCGCATCCTTCGCTCGCCTGAAGATATTGTTACAATCGCCCTCGAATAGCGTCGCGTTGCTTTTCGAACGGGGGTCGCGACGCGAGGGGCCGCGGGGGCTGTCGTTTATCGTCGACCAGTATATTGAGTAGCGTGCGACCGCGAGAAGAAAGCGAGTCCAGGTGCTGCGACCAGCGAAATTCCACCGGCGAGACAGTCATCCAGATTCGCCATTTCCACCGCTTCTTTTTTCTTCCATCCGCCAGTTAACCACCCCTTTCTTCGACCAGCTCATCTTCGAATCTTTTTTCCCCTGGCTTTCTTTTTTCTTTCTGATAGATGTGCTCGATATTGATCGAACAGCGTATCTACGCTCCACTTTTGCTGCAACGTATTTCAGTGGTGGATGATGTTTTCGAGTATTTTGTGAGTGATAGATGTTTAGGTTTGTTAGGGTGGTTGACGATAAGGGGGTGTAAGGGACTATTCAGTGCTTAACAGGCTTAGCAAAGCGGTATTCCCGCGCAGTGTGTGTGAACCGTTGATGGAAGACGTTCTTCGGTGCAACGTATGTAATGGAGAACGTAATGAAAGATACTAGTGCGGTTTTGTGAAAATGTTTCTTTTCTTTTACTCTTCGGTGGACATTGAAAAGTGAGAAGGAAAATTCAAAATTATTATACTCGATACCTTCAGACTACCACTTGGTACTTGTATAAGGTAAAGAACACACGAGAGAAATTATTTTAACAAATACTGTTACATATGGGGAGAGGAGTTTTCGGGATAATTCACGATCGGTTTCATTAATTTCTTCGAGGTATTTCTTCGAATTCGAATATTTTTTATCTCGTTGTTTTCTTTCCCGTTATCGAATTATCGCACAATAAAGAAATTCCTCGTGGGCGATTTCTTCGTGGATTTTTCGTCGGTTTTCGGTGACTTTCGAGGGGAGAGACGAGCTGGTTTCTCGGAGGCGAATCGCGTGGAATTCCACGTTTTACAATTCCAAGACGTCGCGATTCATTGGCGCGGGGATCGTTACGAAATTCGCGGCAACAATGTGTTGCGCTCGGTCGGCGAAGACGCGTGATGGCGATGCACGCGGCGCGTGTACGCGCACGCCGGTCCGCGTTGACAAACTAATCCCTGCGTTATATCGGGTGATCGTAAAGCACGCGGTGACAAGTCAACAGCCGCGTAGTATTTTCGTGGGCGGCTGCGACGAATTTTCGCGACGCGTTTCGCGGATGCCGACTGTGTCTCGTCGAACACGCGGCGCACGTATACACGTTCGCCGGCAGAAATTTCTCCCTATGCCATCTCTGGATCGAGCAACGACCGTTTCGCCTCCTCCATCCGAGAAATTCGACGTTTTGTCATTTCTATAATTCCTTTGCAATTTGCCTTGCGGTTAATTTCGACGTGTTACCAATTTCGAAACATATGGAAGAGCAAGTTGAGAAATTTTCATGCTAACGAGCATTTTTATAAATTTCGATAAATTCTGTATCGAGAAATTGCGTTAAGCGGTTCAAAATTTGCCCATCGAGAGTCGTTTATATTCGTTCTGCTGCGTGAAGAGTATTTTGCATATTTGGATAATTCGTTCAAAAATTCGCATTTAACGATTATTATACCGATTGCTATCTACATCCTTTTTATCGCATAAGAACAACCATTTTTTCTGTATTGCGTGTTCTCATTTCGGACAGCTTTTCGTCAATCATTCGCAGACGCAATAATTTTGCTCGTTTATTTCACTCGCTCCACATTAATTAACACGCTTCCTCCGTTAATAGGCAACAATTTTCATCAAAATTTACCAAGCAAACGTAATCGTTCTTCCTCCCTAAAAATTCCAATTCTCGTTCAATTCTCAGACCAGCGAATTTTCTACAACTTGGCTGAATTTTTTTCCACGTTTTCTTATTTTCGCCGAGCTTCCTCAGCTCGAGTTTATCGTGGAATAGACTGCACGATGCAATCCTCGTCCGAAATGGGGAATTTTCGAACAAAACTCGGACGTGAAACATCGATGATTCCATGACACGGGAAATCGATGAGCCGAAAGGCATAGCAACAAGTACGCGGCGTTGGTGGCGTGAATCGAGTTACAGTTGTTTTCGTTTCCGCGTCAACAGCGACTATCATCCACCAGCGATGATTAACTCGTGTAACCGGCGAACGCCGCGGAAATTAAAGTTGCATTATCCAGGACCCGGCGCCAGTTAACTCGACTGTCACGAAGTGTGCTTAACACGGTAACGCGGATTAACGCGTTCGCCGGAAGCCGCGCGTCTTTCACGGTTTGCGGTAATCGGGGGATGCTGCTTCGACGACCGTTTCATCCGTCAGATTCTTCGATTTTCCGCCAACGTTCGACAGAACTTCCATCTTTTCCTCCAACGAGTATTTTATTTTTCCCTAAAAAATGATTGCAGCATTTTTGAAACTGTACATTCTCGGTGTTTTATAAATCTTGAGGACACTATTGTGATGTAAAATTGTGACGAAACTTGCCAAGTTTGAAACACACAATGGTGGTTGATGGAAGAGGGTAAGTCGTTGGAGTTTTTTTCGAAAGTTTTCATTAGCGTTGCTGCACTATCGTTTCTTCACGATTACATTTGGTTATAGGATTTCTTAGTACACGTTGTTGGATTCGAAATTGTAATTGGAATTATCTAGAAATTTAATTGCAGGCAAGTTTTTCTTCGTATTGAGAATATTGATCTCGCCTCAAGTTTAGATCTACTGTTATCCTTCATTCGTGTCAAGTTTAATTAACTCTGCTGAACGACAAATTTCAAACGTTGCTATAATCATTGGCCACCGACTCGAATTTCCTCGCAGCCCTTCAAAATTCCATCGCGTTGTCTTAGAAAATACGTACCGTTGTTTCGTACGTACTTGGTCACGTACTTTCTACTCGATGAATCAACTTCTTCGTCAGAATGTTTATCACAGATCATCGGAATTGTTTTGTATATTTTCTGAAAGTATCATAGCCAAATTACAGTCGTATCGAGTACGTTAGGATACCAACAGAGATACGAGTTTGTGCAAGAACACAGTGTAATCAAAGTTGCTCGCACGTCGTTGAGATTCCCGGAAACCAGGAATTCTGTGGTAACCGAAAGTTAGTAAGAAACTATTACGATCTGAATTTCGACCATTCCACATGTAAGAAATTTCAAACAATTCGCAATTTTCATTTTCGACTCGATTACAAAATACTTTATTTTAGAAATAAAGGCAGTGGATTCTCGCAAAAAGCTAGGCTGTCGTTTGTATTCCCATTTCGCTAATCTTAATGAGTAAATAGCGCGAATAACGCACGCTTTCGCGGTGTTCCTATCGACCTCGTGTTCTCCTGCGTTCCGTTGTCCGCGACTTTTATTTTCGATGAAAATCGTTGTCGACGCCAGAAACGCGAGGGGAGCACAGGCTTAAACGTTCGACCCTTTCGCCGTGGCGTAATCTCCGCGAGTATTCGCCGTACACGTGTTGAACCATTGCCCTAAATTTCGAGAAAGTTCCACGTCCAACTAATAGTTTTCAATTGTCACGCATAAATTTCAGCAAAGATAAAAAGAAAAAGAAAGGAAAAGAATTACATGCATAGCGTGGAAAAAACTAGTTTCGTACCCTCGTGGCCTGTGATCGATATCGCTCGTCGGAAGAGATTCTCCATAAACAAATCGTAAAAGAAAGAAACGTTCTAGCAGAGACGTTGGAAGCGCAAGCGGTCGCTTCGAGCTAGTAAATTCAGGCGAAGAACGACTCTTGTATCGGAAAGTTGACTGCGACATGGAGTCAGTTGAGAAGCGGAAGGGGTAAAGGGCCGGAGATCGCGGTATTCCGTGGCGAAGGGGTCGAAGAAGGAAAAAAGATGGAGGGCGTCGTGTCGGTGGCAAGGCTGCGCTTCGAAAAAAAGCCCGGTGGTGCTGGCGCATCGGTAACCCCTTCGAAACTCAATCACACCTCGTTCTGGTGCGGCCGAACGTCTGAAAATCGTAACGGCGCTCGCAACAAAGGTAACGCTCAGTCACCAACGAGCAATCGAAGGGTTACTGTCTGCGGGGCGGTCGGGTGGGTTGATGGGGCGTGTGGAGGGTGGGTAAGGGGGTAGGGGGACCACCGCGGACCAAGGGACTGGGGGTTTCGATGGTGAGGAGAAAGAGCGGGGGGATGACGAGGGGGGCGAAAATAAGAAACATAGATACAAAGAGGAGGGAGATGTCGGGAGAAAAAGAGGAAGGAAAGAAGAAGGGAACCGACGATCGGCAGGGGTTGGAGAAAAGGGCGGTCGGGGAGCTGAAAATATGAGATCCGCTCTGGTAGGGACCACCTAGCCAGCCTCCGGTCCTTTCCGTGGCGTCTCCCTTCTCCGCGCAGCTTATCCCTACCGCGACCACGCTCTCCTCTGAACGCGAGAGCCGCGAAGGAGAGTGGGAGAACCGGGCGGCGTGGGATTGGGCAGCCGGTGGGCCGGCCGACCCCCACCACGCCGCCTGTGCTCCGCCCAATCCCCTCTAGCGGCCGTGCACCTCCTCCAGACATCGCATCGGTCGTTCGGTAGCTCTTAGTTTCAGGTTAGGAGCCTGCTAGGACGGGTCTCGTACTCTCTTCCTGAAGTCAGCCGTGAGAAGAGACGAGACGAGACGAGACGAGGGCGAGACGAGGGAAAAACCGGAGCCAGTGAAGTGTGACCGCGTGCAGTGTACCTATATGTTTGTCGGTTTTTCCGCGCGAGTGTGGGTGTGATGCCGCCGCGAGTAGTAAGAGCAGCAGCAGCACGACGACGACGGGCAGCCTGACGTCCGGCCTGAATCCAGATTCGAAGAACACCTGGTGCCGAGAGCCAGGAGCGTACGTCGATGACTTTGGTGAACTCGGAAGGGACATTGTGCGATTTCGTGTGACCGTGGGGCCAGTGTGTGGTGCGACGGGTCCAGTGTGTTCCGGGACAGTGTCCGGGACTAAGGAACAGGAAGAGACGGTAGCGACGGGCCCGCCGGCCGAGGCGTGCGCCCCAGGAGGCGTCGGCGGCGCCGGCAAACCAAGGGGAACAGTTTTGGGCCCGGCGGAGAAGTTCGAAGCCGTCAAAGTGGCTTCGTCACTGGGCCTCCAGGGGCCTTCAGCGCCGATAGGGGCCCAACTACTGGCTACTGGCGGTTCGGAGGATGCACCGTCCGTGTACCACGCGAATCTGCTAGCCAGCAGCAACGCGTCCGTGCTCCAGCAGCCCGTTCTAGCCAGCCTGAACACGCCGGCACTGGCCAGCATGCAGGCCTCTGCGGAGGCCAACTCGCTGGACATTCAGGCCATGCAGTCCATGGACTGGCTGTTCAAGAAGGAGCGTATATACCTGCTCGCCCAGTTCTGGCAACAGGTAAGTGCTCGACGTGCGTCATCTCGTGTTTTCTGTGATCCTCTCTCCTATCTTGGTACGCGCGTGTGTATACCATCAGTGTCGTCAGAAACAGATATTATACAGCAGCGACCCTCTGCACCCTCGAACGTGTTCGCTCGAGTCGATCGCCTCTAACCACCCAAGGGAAACGCTCCGTTTCCAGCTGCACAGTCCCCGGTTTACCGCGGACACTTGTAGCTTCCGGGCCCGGTGGAGCGCGACAACCATAAATGTGATTGTGACTCGGGGCCCAAGTGTGTGATCGCAACGTCGAACCTTCCAATTATCGTCATCGGGATAAGAAATCGTGCGGTGACAGTGTAGCTGACAGTTGAAATTCCCATCAGCCATAGCAACCATGGAAATTTACCATTTTTTAGTGACTGGCAATTAGTAAAGGAATATTTAGTGATTAGAAAGGATCGATCGTGATGTGCAGATTCTCAATTCAAATTTTCGAAAGTAAAACTAGTGAGCGATAATTCGCGATCTCGTAACATCAAATCGAATCACGTTGCCGTCAGTCTTTCCACTGATAATTGCCGGTCAGGTTCCCGGCCACTTGGCCGACCCCGAGTTTCAACGAGGGTGCGAGGGTGGCGAAGTTTCCCCGGCACTTGCTGTTTCGAGGATAGTTCAGCGATTTAGGGGATGGCTTGACCGACTTGCGGCAAAGTGGCCCACATACAGTGGTTGACAACCTCATTTTCTTTCTGCATAGCGTATGTAAAGAAATGGTCGTGCTGCTATGTATAGGCAATCGAGAAGTGTCACTTTCGTCATAGGAGAACGTTCGTCAGATTTGTACTTTTTCTATAACCGTAGCTATCATCGAGAATCTTTCGGCGAACGAATTTCAGCCTCGGGAAAAATGGCACTTTCCTTGGCCAGTTTCGTCAAACTCTTTGTGCGGACAATTAATTATAAATATTTATTTATTGGTAATATTAAATACCTGCCTATTCGAGTATCTCGAAAGGTGACAGAAGCGTCTAAACAGCGCGTACATTTCTAACGAACGTGAATCGAAAGAAATTCAAAGGAGCAGAATCTTATAGAAAATATCCAGAGCAAGTGAAACAAAAAATCTCTCGTTTGATTTCAACCATAAAAATACGACTTTGTAAACATTCGCCGTGTAGTCATAAAGATACTGGTTTCGTCTTAAAATCGACTTCAAATCGGCTATCAACGATAGAGATCGTTGTTTGCAAGTGTTTGTCAGTTATAGCTGGTTGAAAGAAGTTTGAAAAAAATTGCAATTGTCAGAGGTGTGTTGGTCGTTTGAAAGAGACGATAGTCCGCATAAACAAACTGACATAGAAGCATTTCCTAGTTCCGCTGGTTTATCGACTGACACGTGAGAGACATTTTTACAAGCTGTTCTTGATTTTGCATATCTTGGACAAGACAGGCCGACGATATTTTCTAAACGTTTGGAACACGGAGCAAGTTAATCTACGAAATTAACGGAAGCGTAATTATACAAATTTTCTGTCCGTTGTATCGAACCGAGGCTTATCATCGTCGGTGATTTTCTTTTTAAAGTGTGTTCGAGCCGCGCTACTTATGGCAAAACTCGTTCCCCCATCAATTTCTTTATTTCACGCGAACCTGTAACGCGAATAAATGCGGTTATTTATTTACCTTGCACCACGAACCACTGAGAAGAGACGCGATGCAAAGTTGACAGCTCTGCACATCTCCTGCTATTTCCTGACACTTAATATTTTATACGAAACGCAGAGGCTTCTTCTTCTTCTTACGACCAATCAAAATATACATATTCAGAATTTTTCGTCGTTATTATGGAAATACTGTTTAGAATTAATGAATTCCTTGGTCCATGAAGCCTATCATCTACATAGTTAATTATCTTTGAATTCCTAAGCTTATGAATTATCGTGTAATTATCTTGGAATATAATTGAATTATATAGCTACATTAGTAAATTATAAATTTCACGTTTAGATGACACACGGCTAATATATGCGCGTGAAAATACATTGGAAGCGTGATTTAAATTATTTTCATCCAAGTTTAAGTGCGTTTGCTTGGTCTTTAAAAATCTCTGTCTTGGAAAGTTACAAATTTTTCGAAAATCACACGTCACGTGTTTTCCTCGTATTTCAGTTTATTAACCCGCTCTATGTTAGGAACGTTCATCTGGAAAACTCCGCTGCGCGTAACTTATCTTTCCCCAAATTTAAACATAATATCGCGTTCGGTATTCAAAATTTTGAAAAGTAATTTCTTACAAAACACACGTGATGTATCTCTTGTTATATTCGAGTGGCTATGCCATCGCTTTTATCATCAGCAAACGTCTATCTCGATAAGCTGTCGATGTTACGAGTTATCTCTGACAAAATTACCAACAGCGGAAAAAAAAATAAAATACCAAATTACAAAGAATAATACGTCGCACGTATGTTATAAGTTGAGGTTGGCTGTAAACTGGCGACGATCTTCTCTCATAGCGTTGGTGCCGGTCGGCTAGATGCTCCCGATAAAATACGACCGTTTAATAACGCGCGAACTAGTCCCGTACCGGTACAAGATTACAAGCTAACCGGGTCGCCACTATTAATGTCACATAGTTTCATAATTATGTGTATTGATTAGGCCGCGGGTTAACGACGCCGGAACGTGGCTCGAATGCCCGGAAAGTGGAAGACTCGTCGCGTTCGCCAGTTTCCGTTGTTTCCACGTGTGTTCCTCCAACTTGTCGATGTACCATCGTCTCTGTCGTTCGTTTTTAGCAGCTGTTTGGAAATTTTACACGTCGATATTTGTGAAACGCGGAGACAATTATTGGCAAAGCTTGTCGTCACGTCCCCTTTCCCGACTTAATTCGCTCGGACGTAATCGCAATAGACGCGGTGCAGAAAGGTCGTAGTGAGAGGATCGATGAAGCGGTATAACCTGCTGACACGTTTCGGAGGAAAGTGAAAACGCCAAAAGCCAACCCGCTCGTCGTTCAACCGTCGACCGTGATTAAACCGTGGTCAGGCAATCTCACGATTTTCCCAGCTATTCTTTCAGGGTGAAACGAACATTCTTTCGTCGAGTAGCGAGCGGTGACTCAGTCAACGGTTTCGGTTTCTTGGAACGCTGACAGCCGTACTCCGATGACATATGCATGATTTGACGATGTTGCGTGAAAACGGAACATTTTTCGTCGATATGTAATGGCTGATTGAAGAAAAATTGACTTACTATCGAGAAATAGGACGAATTAATAAAGCTGTTTTAAGGATTAAGTATCGTTTCTGTTTGTCACAAGGCGAATACATAATTTGTTTATATTTTTGAGATTAGCTTTCCGATCTTCTAGAATATATCAAATCTCGAATTAGATTGTACTGTTTATTTTTAGAGGTTTGCTAAAGGTGGTAAAGTTATTGTTGTAGCAACATTCTAACGATACTCTAACGTTATTAACAGACGAGCTGAGGCAAGATTCTGTAAGAAGCATTATTTTCGACAAATTTATTGTCCATTATGGAAAATCTGACTTCTCTGTTATAACCTATAATTAGACGCGTATCATTAACCATAAAAAATTTCAATTTTCCGCAGATAACATTATACGTGTTCATCGAAAGATGATCGAAGAACGGTATCTGTTACGGTAATTTATAAAAAAGATAATTCTACTCGCAGCGTAGAGCAAAGAAAAATTGCTCCATCACATTGATATCTAATCTCGTGAGAATCGATTCTCCCATCGATCGTTACTCTATCCTGTACGAACTTTCCCATATTTTTGCCTCGATCGTAGCTACGTATCAGCCACAGACGAATAATTGGAAAATTAGAAACGCGCGTCGAAGCAGTGTCGATCGACGGTGATTCCGGAATCGACGCGCTCGTTAAGAAATTCCTGCTGGCTCGTCCGTCAGTCAGGCAAAAATATGCCCGTCTCGCGAGGATTGATTTACGCGGGCGGCCAAAAGCGAGGTCACGCCGCACGTTTCCCGATTTTTAACGAAACCCTTCTCCTCCTCCTGCCCCTCCCTCCTCCTCCACTTCTCCCGTCATCTTCCCGTGGTGGAGTTAGACGAATGCGTGATTCAGCCGCTGGTAGCCTTGGAAAAATCGCTGCTACGCCAATTATTAGTTGTTCGCGAAAGGGACGGAGGCGCGTTTCGTGCGACTGAAAATTCGGAGAGGAGAGACAGAGCCGGCGTCCGGTAGAGTTTCCACGGAGCGGCCGTGCGCGTGGAACGAGACCACGAAGCGTACTCCCAATTAGGAGCGTGTCGACCGTGAATGGACAAAAGTTTTGCCATGACTCGGCTTCCCCTGCCGGCTCCCCACCCCATGCTCACCGTACCCCCACCAGCGCCAGCGATCCGAATGGGAGTAGGGGGATCCCTGACGCGGTTCCCGAGATCCCCGAGTGGCGGCGGCACTTGCCGAGACGCGGAGACGTGAGTCACGCGTGCTCCGATGCCGGTGAGAAGAGCAGCCGCGCGGACACTCGTCTGTCGGGTGCTAAGTCACTAGCGACGGAGACGCGCTCTTCTTTTGTTATTAGATCGATTCTTTTCGGGTTAATGCATCCAGAGCGAAAACTTTCTCCCTGTAAATACAAAGAAATAATAAGTTTGACGTTTTAGAATTGCTGTTTCGCGGTTAAAATATCGTACTTTATAATTTTGATATAGCAAAGTGGGAAACGCGATCTATGGGGTAACGAAGATGTATATATTTGATGATGTTAAATTAATCGGGGAATGTTGAAATGTATAGAATGTACGCAATAAAAGCTGGATGAAGTATAGCGAAACAGTGTACTAGATTTAGCAATATTATTCACTTTTCTTTTGCTTCTTTTGCGGTTAGAACGCGCAAAGTTTTGTAGATTATTATCGTTTACATAATTTTGGAAAAATTTTGAAAGATTTAGATCTACTTTAGTTGTTAAAATAAACGAATCGTTTACCAAAGATATATACCGATTGCCAATCGGTACTCGATCCTGTATCTCACGCACACAGCAATCTAAAACCAATTAGCAATATTTTTACCACTATTACGACCAAGTTTGAAAAGCATGGCAGAATGTTGGAAGAAGAAGAAATTTTGATCAGAGATTGCCTACGAAGCGAGAAACGTCAAGCTTAGCGGATGGACAATTGTCGCGAGCATGAAAACGGGCCAACGAGGGAATCATTGCCGTATTCCACTGACACGAGAAACTGTATCGCGCGGCATGTCGGCCTCGAAATAGAATATAGAGGGTTATTTCGGATGCGTCGTCTCGTTGGTCTAGTCCAGGGCTGGTCTAGACCTCCGAGGTTCACCCGTTTTACGAGCTGCCGGCAGGCAACACGACCGCTTAGGTGGTGACTAGAATTGAGCGCAGGTGCACCGTGCCGCGTGCATATTTGCCGTTCGTCTCGTCGCCTTATTAAAACGCGTTACGAACGACGTAACGAGTGTCGAACACCACGTGAACCCGTTCGAACATGGGAAAGAACAACGGGGGTGGTTTTATGGAGGCTGATCATGCGTTAGGGTTTACCTGTGACAGGTGTTCTTGTAATTTATACCGTGTCTTGTTTTTCTTTCTTTCCTTACCCCTATCCACGAACTATGCCATTTGGGTAAATTATTGCCACGGTTCACGCTAATGTGCTTTGAATGCGATATTTGTCAAAGTGTTAAATATATAAATTACTGCTGTTTTTCTGGAAATTAAGTGGCATTATGGTAACAGTAGACTATGGTGATTATGATAATTTCAAATTGTAATATTTATGTAGGCTACTATATTTATCGGTTTTACCAAGTTTTACTCGATTCGTTAGCGCATCGAATTTCTTTCTCATTGAATTATAGCACATAAACTTTGCCTTTTATCGATCGTGTATCAATCTGTTATTCAAAATTCCCACATACATTCAGATGATAAGGAAATCGATTGCATCGCTGTATCATGTCTTTTGTAATAATAAATAAAGAACAAGAGGTGCAAAATGATAAATATCGAAACTTTGACGATATTAAAAAATCTTATCATCGAGAAAGTCTAGAAATGTTAATCCGTAAATTGAAACATCTATCGCTAAGGAATCGGAAGAAATTACCTATGGATTTTTCTTTAACGTTTTCCATTCGAAGAAAACGTGAACGACGAGAGGTCGTTTCGAGCAAAGAGGATGGAAAATTCGATCGTTGGCCGATCTGTCGCGATACAACGATACCTCGGTTATTAATTTCCGTGGCCGTTATTTCTGAAATCGGCGGTTTAACTGCCGCAGCCGTAGAGCTCTCCCGCCAAACAGTGATTCACCCACACTCTAAAAATATCGGGATACACGCATCGCGAAATGCGAGTCTCGTGCGAGCCTTAATGAGCGTTTCTTAGAATTTCTGCAGTCGTTCGCTCTGGAGGGGAAAAGAAAATTCTCTGTGACACCGAGAGAGCCGGGAAACCTTGGGCACATTTTGGTTTAGCGAATGACAGCTAATGACTGCGCCATCGAGCGCGCATGACGATGACGATGACATTTCGCTTGATTTAACGTCCGTTTCGGACGAATCTGCGTCAGCCGCTTTTCAAATTCCCTTAACGTTCTATGAATTGCATTGCCTATATTTTTCTAATTGATCGTTGATTTTTCGTTGTTGTTATGTAGAATAAATGAGTGATGAATGAATTATATTTTTATATTAGTGGAGAAATGCTTGGTTTGTTAGAAGCTTAGTGACACGAGTCTAAAAAAATCCTCAATTTTTATACAACTGCAAATATTAATAGCCTAATAAAAAATTATTTAACTGCCTGATACAATCGTATTATTTAACGGAAACTATATTAATCCTTTTATCAAACATCAAGCATTAAGATGTTTTTATCAAACATTAAGCAATATAAAGAATATTTTGTTAAATATTTTAGAAACCGAAATATATTACATTATAGAAAGAAAAAAGATTTTTTCATTTCCGTTTTTTTAAACTTCCTATTTCGAATCCAATTTTCTCGAGAAATTTTCACCTTTTCTACCTGCGTCGCTAGAAAACCAACGAAATAAAACATTCTTAACAGCTTTCCATTAAAATAGCCACATAGGTATCCCTGTTATTTTTCGAAATTTCGTGACGAAATTCCACGACGTAATTTGGGCGAATGTAACCCTCGCAAAGCGGTTAACGATCGTCCCGACCAATTTCAGAGCACGAGTATCTGTATACGTATATTTTTATTTCTCGATTAATGCACTTTCCCCGACGAGATCTCTTGTTCAGATTGCTTATTATGGATGCAGTTACGTTTCCCAGATTACCAAGGCTTTTTTTAAACGTTCCTTCCACGAACAAATTCTACATATTTAAATTTTCGAATTCTCGAAAAATTTTTCTCAGTCGACATTATCGGCCGAGTTGACCTTTTTTGGTCAATGTTTCACAATTACTGAATTTTTCATACGAATTAATATCATCGCAAATATATCTACATTATACATACATGTACATAGAGAATTTATCGGTGTCGTTAAACGAGCAAGCGTTAAACGAAATTTGAAAATAAAATCACGTAGTTAACAATAGAGGTACAACAAATATCATATTAATTACACCTATTGAACTGCGAATAATTCGCATATAAAACGCAAGAATATATAAAATATTTAAAATAGACTAATTGCTATATATGATATTTATTAATAGAAACAAATTTAACTGCTATATCTATGTATATAATATTTATAAAAATCTGAATGTAGACAAGAACTCGCAGTTTATCACTTACACAATCGCAATAAATGTATACGAAATGCATAAACTAATAAGAAAATACGATATGCACTTAAAAATCGATTGAACAAGTTGAGTCTCTACAATTCACATAATCATCTATTACATACTTGTCGATATCATCGAACGATTGGACATTGCAATACGAGTGATTTTTCACCTGTTTTCAGGAATCCATCGGAAGTTTCGAATTTCGCATAGCACTGACCGAGTTAATTATCCCGCGCAACCCCTTAAACACCCCTCCCGTGGCTGCTAGGGTGGAAGCTCGAGGGTCACTCGCTACGTGTCGCTAATTTCTACGTAGGAATCGCAAATTGGCACGCGTGTGCGTGCAACAGATGCGCCGGCCACGCGAACGCGTTCGGAAATATTTGCCAGCCCTGCTCCATCCGGAGGGGTAGCAAGCACGCTATTGTGTCCGCCATTCGTCGAAACGAAGAATCGAAAATCAAGCAGCGCGGGATTGTTTTCTCTTCTTTTTTTCGCTGTTATTTTCTTTTTTTCCTCTTTTTTTCGGTGGGAAGAGTATGGGGCAGGGGACGATGTTTCGACTTCCATTTCAATGTCTATCATCTTCGTCCTCTGGGAAAAATTGACATTTTTTATGGCTTCGTCCGAGAGCTTCTCCATCGGATACGAATATAACATGTCTTTCGCTCGTTTTGTTCAAAATCGCCGATTTGGAAGTGGAGCCTGGCGAGTACAAAAATTTCCACGGTGAAACGCCGTAATTTACGCGGTTTTGAAATTTCTGCTTAATTAAAGCTGGTGATCCAAAGCGAACGCGATAAAATTTCATTGTAATTTTAAACAGACACGCAGTAGACTGTTCTAAGTAACCATTATGAATACTTGGAATACTTTCCCGTGTATATGCGCGAAAATCTAATCTATCTTTGGAAGGATTTTCTTCAGTAACAGGTATCCGGATTACATTAATTAAGAACTTAGCATATTCATTTAGATATAATTTGTAAATCAGATTTCTTATAGACAAGCTAAGTATATTGTAGCGGACGAATGCGCAACAGTGAACATTGAATTCTTTCATTCTATTATCTGCTTCTACGGTAGAATACCTATAATTTCAAAATAGCTGTAATCTACATTTCCTATATATGATAACTATTCTTCTTAAATCTCT